>NW_026126407.1:5660000-6172500 GCF_943737965.1 Phodopus roborovskii | reverse complement strand
GATCAGCCTGGTCTACACAGTGAGTTCCAGGACAACCAGAGCTACACAGAGAAACCCTGCCTTAAAAACAAACAAACAAACGAACGAACGAACAAAAAACCAAACCAACCAAACAAAATGAAGAAAAGAGTGAGCAGAGCAAAGAAGGCACCTTAGTCCAAGAAGGGGTTGCTGAGGACTAAAAAGGAGGATGAACAGCTGTCATGGAAGCCATATAAAGTTGAAATCTAGAGAACAAGAGCTGTACAGGTCTGGAAGAGAATCAAGATAGAAGGGTGCCCTGGTTTGGGGACACCAGGGATTCTGGAACAACACATTTGGAAGGAGAAGCAAAGGCCAAATTCATTAGCAAGGGGACAAGGAGAGAGAGAGTGAAGGAGTTACTCTCCCACAAAAAGGCCAGGAGAGATTCTGAGCTGAGAGAAGGTGAACTAATGCAGAGCCAGCAGCTGCCTACTCCAAGGGATCAGGGCACTGAGAATGTCTTGTTAGGTAGGAGCTACCAGAGGCACTAGACCCTTCCTCCTGCTGAATGAGCAGCCATTTTCCAGTCCCAAAACTGAACAGGAGAACAAAGATCTAGAATGTTAGAACCAGACGTTAAGTCTGGTCACCATAGTTCTGAGCTCAGGATGCCTTGAGGTAGCTGGGAAGGAGGCTATGACAGCGTCCACAGCCACTGGACACTGAGTGGCCCACCCTCCCCTGCCTCGCGCTGCTCCAAATGGACACTGTCTTCTGGGTGCCTGCATTGTCCTGTTGACACAGGGCTTGTTTCTGAGTCCCAGTGACACTTGGACTTCTGTCCACAGCCTCATGGGGGCAACTGTAGCCTCGTGGGTAACTAGAGTTCATTCCTACCATCTGTTCTGATAGAACAGTCTTTATAAACTCCAAGTCTGCCAGATGCAAGCATAGTTTCACAGTCTCCTGTTCCCCTCTGCTACTGGCTTGTCCTTGGCTGATGGAAAGCCAGTTCCCAAGGCACACAAACAATCCAGTGTCTTCTTGCCCCTGCCAGTGATGAACTGCCATGAAGCTAGGAGCCTAGATTTAAACACCAGATGTAGACTGTCAGCTGGTTGGCTTTGGGTTTCTTGAGTCACAGCCTCTCTGAGCTTCAGTTTTCTCTGTAAGATAAGGACAATGCCCACACAACAGAGTGGCTGTCAGAATGACATTAAAGAACTTGGTGTGGTAAATAGAGTAGAGGCTAAAGTAGCACCCAGGAAACACTCAAGAGCGGAGGGCTGACACCTTCAGAGCCCAAGGGATCTGCGCTGATCAGGTGGTACCACTTGGAGTCCTTAGTCATGGCCTAACATCAAGATGAGGTATTCTCCTGGCACAAGCCACCTCCTCTCAGCACCTGCTGTCCCATAAATGATGGCCGAGTGGGGGCTGGCTGGGACAGCACAGTAGTCAAGGGCACAGACTATGGAATCAGATACCACTTCTATCCTCAATACTCCTACCAGCCACGAGACTTTGAGGCTACTTAACCATGCAAAGCCTCACTTTTCCCATCTGTACAACAGGTGGTTACTAACATCTAAACTTCATGAGCCTTGCTTTGCTTTTCTCTTCCTCCCCTCCTTTCACGTAACTGCCTTCTATGTAGCTGAGGATGACCTGAAGCCCCTCTGGTCCTCCTGTCTCTCCTTCCTGAGTTCTGGAATTATAGGTTGTGTACCACCTTAATCTGCTTATGGGGTATAGGGGGCTAAGCCCAGGGGATGCTTTCTGTACAAATTGAATATTTAATGTATATATGTACCTGTGTTTTGCTTACATGTATGTATGTATATGCACTGTGTGCATGCCTGGCACCCGTGAAGGATAGGAGATGGTGTCAGATCCTCCTAAAACTGGTGTTACAGATGTCTGTGAGCCACCATGTGGGTGCTGGGAACCAAACCCAGGTCCTCTGCAACAGCAGCAGCGCTTTTAACCACTGAGCCATTTCTCCAGCACCCTTAAGTTATTTTTAAGGGCACTTTCATCAATTTGCACTTTTAAATTTTTTTATGCATTCCTAGCTGCTTTTTTCTTTTGAGACAGGGTCTCATTCAACCTAGGCCTCAAACTTGCTATTTGGCCAAAACAGGCTTTGAATTCCTGATTCTTCTGCCTCCACACTCTCAAGTGCTGGGACACTAGGTATACACCTCTATACCCAGTGCTCAAGTTTTCATGAACAGGTAATAGGGAAAATATATACAATGCCCAGGGCAAGCACTAAATAAACAACAACTATTATCAGTACAACCCTGACTGCATCCCAGTGATGAGTGCACTCAAGGATCTCCTGGTTCTTAAACTAAAAAAAAAAAAAAAAAAAAAAAAAAGAGGGCTTTGGTGAAACTGACAGCTGATAAGGCCACAGCAAACTTCCATCAGTTGCAAATGATCACCCTCCATTAAGAAGCCTCAGCATGGAGGGAGGCATCAAGGATCATTGTGGGTCACATGCTGAGTTGTTAGGACCTAAGTTCCTGTCTTCACCTATGATGGAAGTTCCTAATGACTAGCTCCCAACCCAGAGACCACAGAGACTCAAGCTGAATCTATGTGGGTAGGTTGAGCATCAGGGCTATTAATACTGCCCTGACCCTGGGCAATTCTACTTCTTAGAAAAGCAGAAATCCACCAGCTTAAGGTAAGAATTCTGTTGAAAACCCAGTGGAGCTCCAACTCTGATGCAGCCCTACAATGCCTTCAGGCAGAACCATCAACTCAGCACACCATCAATTCCCTAAGCACAGGGAAGGCTGCTGGAAACAAGAAGGGCTTGCAGGAAGTCTTAAGGGATTCAGGGTTTGCCTGGGGATAGAGAAGGAGGCAGCAGATAGGAAGACTTTGCTTTGCTCTAATCTGATCGTATACTGTGAACAGGCACAGGGGTAGCTCATGGCTCCTTCACCCTGCTTCCTTGAGTCAGCATGCAGCAACTATTTGGAGCCCAGAACGGCCCCCACCTTCATCCAAGCACTAAGCCAGGACAGGAGCAGCTGGTCACCTGGCCAAAGACGTGTGGCAGTTCACTGCTAGATGTGTGGCTAATGTCACACTGGAGTTCTCCATTCTGGCTCCGCCCCCACTGCTGGGAACAGACTCAAGGCCCTCTGTGGGAGCTCCGAAGGACCTCTTTGGTTGCCATGGAGATGGTGATCTGATCATCCACCTCCAGGATTCCTCTGGGAAGAGAAGGCAGGGACCGTGTGGCTGCTTGGAGAAGGCCAGGGATCCAAAGTCAGAAAGGAAAGAAATCTCAAGTCTTGGACATGAGGAAGGAGGTCCGCCAACTAGCTCTGGGTAGAAGAGGGAATATCTTCACCAGTTTTCAGGCTCTGAGGCTGGACAGAAACACTGACTGGAATCTGCACCCTGTTTCTTAGTGTACACAGCAAGCCTATAGCTAGGAGCTCACCTCATCCTTGCTAGGCAGGCAGGCTGTCAGAGTGCTATCACTCTGTGCTGTATCTACCTCTATGTACATAAATTGGCCACTAACTAAGGCTCACAGAAATTGCAGGTGTCAACCAAGGCCATTGGGTAATAAACAAATGAGCTGCAATGCAATGTAAAGTCTGCTTTTTAAACCAATTCTAATTTCCTTTTGGGATGGGGGTTTTGACACAGGGTTTCTCTGTGTAGCTTTGGAGCATGTCCTGGAACTTGCTTTGTATACCAGGTTGTGTAAGGAGTAAGGTTTTTCCTGCTGGCCCGCCTAGTCCCACCACCATGCCGGCCCCAAATATTACACTGAGACACTGTATTAGGTATAATTCTGTTGGCCAGGTACTAGTTTCTTATCGGCTAGCTCTGTCTTAAGTATTAACCTATTTCTATTAATCTAAGTATTTCTACGTGGTCTCATCTTACCGGAGAGTGGGCCCGGACCTCTGTCGTTTCCAAGGTTGGTCTTGAATTCATTGATATTCGCCTGCCTCTGCCTCCTGAGTGCTGGGATTAAAGACTCCTGACTTTTCACATGGGTACCAGGGATCAAACTCAGGTCCTCATGCTTGTGCAGCAAGTGCTCTTACCCCACTGAACCATCCCTCCAGTTCCCCTATCTCGTTTGTAGAGGCAGGGTCTCATTATATAGTCCAGACTAGCCTTCATTTCATGATCCCCCCTGCTTCTACCTGCTGAGTGCTAAGCATGCAACATCACATCTGGTGGGGAAAAAAATCCCAGTTACTCTGTAGGAAAGACAGTTACATGTGTAATGAACATGTATAGCCAAACAACATGTGTCCTTCCTTCCACAATGGAGGGGAAGCTTACTGCATGTATGAATAATCCTGCTAATCAACAAACACCTCATAAGATATCACACACCAGACGCAGGGGTAGGAGCTGACCTCAGCTCTATTACTGGAGCTTGTCACTTAGTCAACGAGACTGAGGCCAAGCCAGGGCTCTCTCTGGCAGACCTGGTCCAGGACCTAGCTCTATATGTTTTTGGCAAGTTCCTTGCTCTCTTCGTGTTCTAATTCCTCATCTGTAACTAGGATGTTAACTATATCCTGAATAACAACGCGAGACACACTTGTCAAGGAGGACATGCCACAAACAATAAATCATTTGGTCAATCAGACCAAAATAACAATTAATCTTCTGTACAATGTCAAATTTGTTTGAAGCCATAGGCATGTGCTATTTTCTCCACTAGGTGGCAGGAGACTATAGGGCGAAAAAAGCCTTGGTTTGTAAATTACTCTGGCACTGGGGACAGGATTCATACAGCACACGGCCCCAGAACTGCTTGCTGGCTGACACTAGTCCTTAAAAAGCTCTCAGAACAACGACTTGATTATTCAAGACGTAGGAGCAGGAGGTCGCTCTGATAAATCTTTAGGAATTCTAACCCCATCAGAGCAAAGAGTCCCTCTGGACCTTCTCAGGGGTTGACAGCAAGTAAGGAAGCTGGCTTGTTTTAAGGCTCTTCTCTTCCTTCCCTCAACCCCAGAGGGAAGTTCAGCCCCAGAGCCACAAAGTGGGGAGCAGCCAGGAGGCATGATGGGGGAGTCAAGAGACCACTGTGATGATGGTCTTCAAATCCAAAAGCTCTTATCACCTGTCTGCAATGACCTCCGCGGAGCCCCTCTCTTTGGGCATTCATGGAAAACTAATCTGGTGCTGAGAAGCAGTAAGGGGCAGTTCAGGGGAAAGTAATATGAGGGTTAGGGGAGTCAGTAAGAGCCCAAGAGCAATGCTGTGGATTGGCAGCCAGCAGGGCCAGGATCCAAAGGCACACTGGCTCCACGATTCCACACTTCCCTACAGACTCAACAAAGTCACCCCCCAACTTGTTTACTCTTGCACACCCTCACACACAGAGGCACATCTGCCCAATGTGCCAAGGAGACCATTCTATGGTATTCAGCTCCAGCTGCTAGCTCTCCGACTTAAAAACACCTTAAAAAGAACTGTACCATGGAAGCTGAGGCTGTGGCTCCGTGGTAGAAAACTTGCCTAGCACGTGCAAGCACCTGGATTCAGTTCCTAGCCTGCAAAGAATTTTTTTCCCCACTGAATAGTACTAAAAGAGGTCCTTCAAATTTCACTGCATGTCCCCTGCACTGCCCCCACCAAGCCGGTTCCAGAATGGCAGTGATTTTGCCACTTCAAAGAGACAAAGAGATTCCCTCAAATTTATGGCATCATTACCTTCTGTGGATGTGGAGGCAAAGCCAGGTGAGGTCTGAGTCCAGGACCCCGTGTCCTTATGCACATGGGCAAACACAGATATACTGATCCACCTCCTGGGAGCCAACAACATCTTCTTCCTTCACATGGGTGTTGTGGCTCTGGTATGTCCAACACAACCAGCACTCAACAATATCCCATTCCTTTCTCCTGGATGCACCCAGGACCACCATTTCCAGCTGTTCTGTAGTTGGACAAGGCTATGTGATCAGTTCTAACCACAAAAATTTAAGTGGACATTAGACTGAAGTAGAAAAATACCATACATGATTCACTCTTCCTCATTCCCTGAGGCCATGGGCCTTGGAGGCCAGGGTTCCAGACAACCAAGTCTCCATCAGGCAAGGTCCTCAACTAACCACATGGCACAGAGAACCCCACCCACCTGCAATGACCTGTAGGCAAGAAGCAGTCTTCCCTGTATTAAGTCAGGACTTCAAGGGTTAACTTGGTCCTATACCATTACCAGCAACCCTACATAGGAATCCAGCTCTTCTATGTGGTCATCTGGCCAATTCCAGACTCACGGGTGCCACACTCACACTTCCCTTTCTCCTTACAAGGCCTATGCCAGCTCATGGTAAGGCACAGATAGATACCCTTCTGCTGAGAGAACCAGGAACTCAACACTTCCTTCTGGATGCTAAGAGGAAGGGAATCTGGACTGTCCTCCAGCAGGTGCTGGCTCCAGAAGCCTCCAAATTTTAAGAGTTTGCTTTGTTTTGTTGAGATGGGATTTATATAGAACAGACTATCCAGAAACTATGTAGCCCTGGCTGGCCTTGAACTCTCTGGTCCTCAAGCCTCAGCCTGCATGGGACTGGGACTTTAAGCAGGTACTCCATGCCAGGCTTATAATAGCTTAGTAGAAGCTGATACCACAGAGCCAGGCCCTCTGTACATGGTCACGCCATTCCTGCCCTCTGCCATTACCCCTAGGCCAGGTTCACAGACCAGCCAGCCGTGACTAAGATTCAAGGATAGGCTTCTAACATATGAAGGGAGGCCAAAAGTAGGTGGGGAAACACCCTGTTCACAGAAACATTATTCACAAGAGTCAAAAGGTGGGAGCAACACAAGGTCCCTCAGGAGTGAAAGGATAAATAAACGTGGCACCTATCAGCAATGGAGTGTCTTCCACCTCGGGATGGAAAGAAATTCAGATTCATGCTACAATCCTAATGAATCCTGAGGACACTATACTATATGAAATAAGCTCTCAATAAATAAGTAAATCAATAAAAGTAAATGTAGTATCTCCTTGTGGAGACACAAAGTAAAAGTGGGAGTTGCTGGTGCTGGGAGAGGGGAGTGGGGATCTGCTGATTAATTCATTCTGCAATACAAGGAGAAGAGCTCTGGGGTGGCTGCTGCTGGTTGTACAATCATGTGGGTGCATTCAAGCCCAATGAGCTGTGCACTGAAAATGATGGCAAGTTTTATGTATGTGTGTATATCATGATATCTGAAAAGTAGAATAAAATACTTTAAAAAAAAAGACATGATCTTACTATATAACTCTGGCTGGCCTGGAACTCACAGAGATCCTCCTGCCCCCTGAATACTGGGATCAAACGCATGTTTTAGAAAAGATGGAGAGGGATCAATACCACCGTAAGAACCCTTGTAAGAGAATGAAGAAAAGCCTCAGTGTTTAAAAGCACTTGCTGTTCCTGCAAAGGACCTGAGTTAGATTCCAGCCCACTTGGGGCTCACAACTATCTAGTTCCAGAGGAAGCTGTGGTGCCCTCTCCTGGCCTTTACAGGCACTGCATGGACATGTTTCACTTAACTGCAGATAAAACTCTCATAGTATAAAATAACAATAAATACATCTTTTTAAAAAGGAACCCCCTCAAGGTACCTGCATAGACTCTGGGGTTGCAAAGGCAAGTTTCTTTAGCAGAATGCTTTGTGATCAGCATCTTGGCACAAGACAAGCTTGGCTCAGCTCTAAGCAGGGTTGCCAGACATTCGTGGCCTCTAATTCCAGTGTTCCCTCTCCCATCAGACAGCACCTTGGCTCCTACTCCAGAGCCCAATCATCTCCACATCAGGCAGATGCTAGTGGGCAGTGTCTCTGGGAGCATGCTGAGCAGTCCTGCTCATGGCAAGGAAGACTTCTCCATAATATTACTTGCCCTGGCTCTGAGTCCCACCTCTCTTATACCACCTAGGTCTCCCCCCCCCCCCAGTCTGAAGAGCCCCACTCTCCCACCTGGCAGTAAGATATGCCAGCTGCACCTCCAGGGGACAGCAGCCTCCAGCAGCAACCAAGCATAAGGCCAGACATGATGAGGGGGTCAGATGTCTCTGCTTGGCAGCCACAGCACAGATAGCTATAGACAACAGGCCATATAGATGTAAGAGGCCAAGAGACAGAACACAAGGCCTCCAGGTTAGTGGGCCTACTCTGCCCTAGGTAGACCAGTAGGACTATAAGGCCAGCTACCTCTGTTCCAAAGAGAGCTGGAAATGACCCTTCCATGCTTGGACATGAGGACAATGGAGGACATGAAAACCAGGGCCTGGCTAATAATGTAAATCACATTTTACATACAGGGCAGATAAGCAGGTAAATGACATACCCCAAACTCTCAGGGAAAAAAAAAAACGAATGTGGGATTCCAAATAGAAAGTCAGAGGAGGACTTCAGTGTTCAGGTGTTTCTCCAGGAGCCACAAGGGTACATGGTAGTACACAGGCTTCCAGACTACCTGAATTCAAACCCCACCTTTAACTGTGTGACTCTGAGCAAGATGCTTAACTTCTCTTGACCCATTGAATGGGTTTATAAAGCTCTAAGAACAGTGCCTAGCATGTAACAAGTGATGCTGCTGGCTATTATTATCATCGCTGTTGTTATTGTTGTTGTTCTTATTTCTTCACTGTCTTGGCCTTGGGAAAGAGCCCAAGAAGACCAGCTGCATGCTGTGGGGGTAGCGCACACACACTGCCAAGCATAACAAAGACACAACAGGATGGACCTCACACATGGTAGCTGTATTCCCCAGTCTGACAGCCTGTTCCCTCAGTGGCTGCCACTCACTCTCAGCCCTAGATCTGGACTCCTTCCTGAGAGCCCAGGACCCTTCCACAGAGTTGGGCAAACTGTCTAGACATGTGGTCCATGCAAATCCATCCCCATCAGGAACCAATCAGGGAGGGAGGAGGGGAGAGGTGGGAGGTGCATAGAAGTGGCCTCCCTACCCCCACACTCCACACAGTGCAGCCACCAATACATGTGGCTCACGATACTGTCCCCAGCTGTCACCCCAGCACTAGAAGGCTGGTAGGCACGCATACACTTGTTCCTTCCTGTCTCTCCTGGGTGGAGGAGGTCACATGAGCTGACTCACCACCATCTTTCTGGAAGGCAAGAGTCAGTGGAACATTTGGTAAGAACTGGAGCTCTGGGACCAGACTGCCTGGCTTGAATCCCTGGCTCCACCCCCTATCAGCTGTGTGACCTTGGCAAGTCACTGTAACCTCTCTGTGCTTTGCTTTGCCTTCAAAATAGGTTAATAATAGCATCCAAATGCAAAAGGTTTCTGTGAGGAGGGGTGAGTGAATACATCCCACGAGAACTTAGAGGAGTGCCAGCTATGACTGTTAATCCTCATAAGCTCAGTGAGATAGATCCAATTTCTGAGCTCTCAACAGGCCCAGGTTCTCCTCCAGATCCAGACAGCTTACTTACTTCCTAACCACTTCCGAGAATTCACCCGACATCTGGTCCTCATCCCCAAAGGCTCCTGAGGGTCTGTGAAAATCCCAAGCTTGGATTACACACCAAGCACAGGTTTTATCAATGCCCTGCCCTGACAGGGTCTCCTCTGCCTCCAGGCAGTCTCCACACTTACCATCACTCCTCTCCAGCAATGACAGCAGTCCCGTGTGTCACAGCCCACACAGATCTGGGCTATTTCCTACAGAGACGCTGCTGGGACTGTCCCACCCAAGGAAGGACTGTGCATTCCTTCTCTGGACACTCTAAGGGCTTGTGATTTGGAGAGGTCTCTGGAATCCAAAAACACACAGGACACAGAGACCCAGGGTTGTGATTTAGCAAGACCTTAAGTTTTTCCACTCTCTGCTGCTTTGCTGCACAAGGGCAGCACTTCCTGAGCAGAGCAGAGCACAGGCTACCCAGAAGGATGGGGCGGGGCTACTGTGACTGACACCTCACAGGTGCTCAATATGCTAGAACAGAGTTTTGTCTCCTTTCCCACTAAGACAAAGATGAGAGGCAGATCTGACCGCTTGCCCAAGTCTGTTACATTCAGTCAGATGACGAAGATGGCGATGAGTAGAAGAGGAGAAGGAGGGGGAGGAGAAGAAAACAGCTAGCTGCACAAGGCAGCTCAAGCAGGTGTGTCACCAGGGTTTGGTGCTCTGGGGGACAGGGGCACACCCAGACCTTGCTCTTTGCCCATAATCTACCTCACTTAGTCAAATTCCAGTCTGACCCAAACCAAAACTAGGCAGAGGAGCCACGAAGGGGCCACCTGTGTCCTTTCCTTAAACACACCTGATGCCCACCAGCTCTTGGCACAGTCCCATCCTGCCTGTTGAAGCAGATGACACCTCCATGAAGTGGTGGGAATATAGGCCCACCAGGACTGGTACCTATCACACCGTAACATCACAAGGTGAGAAAAGCACACTCTGCTACTACCTCATCCTTCCCTCTGGCTTGAAGCCTGGCAGTCACCATAGCAACAGGCTCCCTCTCCAGCCTGCCAGACTGGGCTGATGTAATTCTCAGGCAGTAAGCAACTCCAGCTCACTCACACAGCTCTGTTCTCACTTGAGGGTGGGTGAGTGGGGAGGACAAACGAAGAGAGGGGAGGTGGGGGCACAGCCTTCAGACACTCGCCCCCTGTTCCACTCAAGGGCTGAATCTGAGGGCCCAAGACCATGCAGTGAGCAGTGTGTTCTCTTCCCACATCCTTAATGAATACAGTGTCACTACAGTGGATGCCACCTGTGGAAGATGCGTCTCAGAGGCCTTGGAAGCTCTGGAAAGGCAGACTTGTGCTGTGGTGCTCTCTACTCTCACAAGACTCCTCCCCCATCCTCTTCCCTGGGCCCACAGGTAGCCCGACTCTTCAGAAGTCAACAGGTACGGAGTTGGGGGTGTGGCTGAGCATCAGAGCCATTTGCCAAGCTTGCACACAGCCCTGTGCTCCATCTTCAACACAGCAAAAACAACCAACAAAACAAATTAGAACTTGACAGATGCAGCTTCATAGTTCTGAGAGTCATACTCGCAGTATTAGCTACATGAAAGTACCCATAATCTCAGGACTCTCTTGCAAGCTAACATGTCCCCCTAATGCCACCTGGCTTTCAGAACCACTCTGAAGGACTCCAGCTTCCAGGAAAGTTCTATTCACTCTACATTTAAGACATACCTGCCAACACCCACACAACCTATTAGCTCATCAATGCTCCCAACTTCATGGACTAAGCATTCAGAATGGTGAGGGGTCAACTCACCCAGTTCCCACCCCCAAAGGCCCATGTTTGCAGGAGAGCTAGCAAGGCTAGTATCCCCCAGCCTCCAGGTGCCTACCCATGGATGCAGAGCTCACCCTCCCTCGCAGACCAATGTCAGAGCAAATGCCTCTAGTGCCAAGAATGTTTCCTTCCAGTAGCCTGGCTCTCTTTCCCACCTTGTCCTTGGAGTTCTCTTACCTGTGGCATTCAGGGCATCCACCCAATCAGCTTCACACAAACAGGCCCTGCCCTGGGACCTGCACCCTGACAGAAGCCTACCCTGGGGTGCCGCACTGCAACCTCCCAGTGATCACCCTGACAGATGCGAGAAATGATTAGCTGTGGGAGCCTCTTGGAAGAATCAGTCACCATGGGATACCCAGCAACATGTCCTTCGGGAACTTCCAGGACTACAGAGAGATGGAGACTGCTGCTGGTGGCTTCCAACAAACACCTCCAGGGCAGATCTGAAAAGTCCAGCAATAAACCTGTATATCTCTGCTCAAGGAATTTTATTTTGTTTGTTTTTTCAATCTCTCTGTGGCCTAACTGGCCTCGAATCCAACGTTCTCTGCCTTTGCCTCCCAATGGGACACGACAGGTAACCAATGGATTTTTTGTTTTGTTTTCTTGTACTGGGATCAAACCCTGGACCCTGGGCACATGAGGCAAGCACTGCCTCCAACCAACTGATTTCTGACAAGAATACCAAAACTACTCAATAGGGAAAGAACAATCTTTTCAGCAAACCAGACCAGCATAACTAGATTACCAAAAGTAAGAGAGTGAAGTGGAACTCATTTCAAAACTTAACTCAGGGGCTCAGCCAGTAAAGGAACTTGTCATCCAAGCCTGGTAACCCAAGTTCAACCCGAGACCCATGTAAAAGTGGAAGGAGAAAACCCTACCAAGTTGTCCTTTGACCCCTACACACACACACACACACACACACACACACCCCAAACTGTAGCATGTGTGTGCTCACACATGTGCACACACAATAATGATATTTTTTAAAATTTAACTCAGGACTGGAGATGTAGCTCATTGGTAAAACATACAGAAGCTCCTGCCTGACTAGACGTGGTAGCACACACCATTAACCCCAGCTCTTGGGAGAGGCAAAGGTGAACAAATATCTACGAATTTAAGGCCAGGCCAATCTGTACAGTGAGTTTCAGGCCAGTCAGGGCTCCATAGTGAGACCCTGAAAAATAAAACAAAACCACAACACTATTACCTGGGCTGGGTATAGTGGCTCATACCTGTAATCTTGTCACTTAGTAGGCTGAGGCAAGAATTTGAGGCTAGCCTACACTACGTAGTGAGAACCAGTCTCTACAAAACAACAAAAACATTTAATTGGAAGATTAAAGGGGGCCAGAGAGATGGCTCAGTGGTGAACACTGGCTCTCTTCCAGGAGAGCTGGTTTTGGGACGCAGCACCCACACGGTGATTCACAACCATCTGTAACTCCAGTTCCAGAGGACCTGACGCCCTCTTCTGGCCTCTAGGCATGTATGTGGTGCACAGACTGACATGCAGGCGAAACATTCATGCACATAAGTAAATACATGAATTAAGGACCTACATGTAGAAGCTGCAGCTATGAAATACTTAGAAGAAAATCCAGCAATAGTTCTTCACAATCTTGGGTTGGACAAAGGATTCTTAGATAACGAAATCAGAAGTGTGGTGGTTTGAATGAGAATGGCTCCCATAGGCTTATATATTTGAACGTTTGGTTCCTAGTTGGCTAATTGTTTCAGGAAGGGTTAGAAGGTGTGGCTTTGGAGGAGGTATGTTACTGGGGTGGACTATGAGGTTTCAAAAGCCCGTTCCATTCCCAGTTTGTGTCTGTCCCCATGTGTCCTCCCCCACTCCTGCCTCATGGCTGTCTCAGATTGTGAGCTCTCAACTACAGACTATAGCTCCAGGGCTGGTCTGCCTGCCTGCCTACCTACCTGCTGCCATGTTCTGAAACTGTGAGCAAGCCTCCAACTGAAAGCATTATTTTATAAATTGCCTTGGTCATGGTGTCTCTTCACAGTAAAGTAACTGACAAAAAACAACAAAGGAAAATAGAGAACCGTAATCATCAAAATTAAAATTTTTGTACATTTAAGGACACCATCAATAAAGTGAAAAGATCATCCATGGAATGAAAATATCTAGAAACCACTCATCTGCTAAAAACCTTGAAGCTAGAACATGTAATGAAATTTCACAATTCAGCAGTAAAAGAACCTAACCCAAATGAAAAATGGGCAAAGGAGGAGCTAGGACCTACTTCTCCAAAGAGAGGAAGGAGTCTTCTGTATCCCACTGACAGATACCAATGTGCACTAAGTGTGCCAGCGTGGGCAGGTGGTAGGTCATAGGACAGCAAATCAGACCCAACCCCTGTTCTCATGATGGCCAGGTGCTCCAAACGGACAGTGGCTCTTCTAATTCTCAGTCCCCATGTGTCCTAATTTAGTTTCTACTGCTGAGATAAACATCATTACCAAAAACAACTAGAGGTTTATTTTGGCTTACAATGCTCTGATCTCAGAGAATCAGTGAGGAAAAAGTCAGGGCAGGAACTCAAGCAAAAGCAAAGGCAGAGGCCATAGTGGAAAGCTGCTCCCTGGCTTTTTTCCAGGCTCTCAAGTCCAGCTTCCTTTCTTATATCCTCCCAGGACCACCACCCAGGGGTTGCACTGTCCACATTGGGCTGGGTCCTCCCACAACAACCAACAAAAGAAAATGCCACAGATATGCTTACAAGCCAATCCAATGTGGGGCTTTCTTCTTTCCTTTCCTCCTTTCTTCCTTCCTTCCTTCCTTCTTTCCTTCCTTCCTTCTTTCCTTCCTTCCTCCTTCCCTCACTCCCTTTTTCTTTTCTTTTCTTTTCTTTTCTTTTCTTTTCTGAGACAGGGCTTCTTTGTGTAGCCTTGGCTATCTTCAAACTAGCTCTGTAGACCAGGCAGGCCTCAAACTCAAGAGATTTGACTGCCTCTATTCTACCTCTTGAGTTCTGGGATTAAAGGTGTGTGCCACCATTGCCTAGCTCAGGCATTTAATTAAGGGTTCCTTCTCCCAGGTGACTCTAGTTTGTGTCAAGTTGACAAAACCTAACCAGCCAACCATGTATGTCATTGATGAGGAAAAGAGGCAGAGAGAGTTGGTCACTAGCCTAAGATCACACAGCTAGGGAGTTGTGTAGCCAGGACAGCCAGCTCCAAGGTCTGTATTCTGAACTATTACATGACCTTGAGCACTGTGATGGCTGTTCTTGGTTGTCAAGTTGACAACATCTGAAATTAACTAAAGCCCAAATGGCTTTGCACACCTGTGAGTAATTTTTTTTTCTTAATAAAATCATTTGAAGTGGGAAGACCCACTTCTAAGCAAAATCTTTGAGGTGAGAAGATTCATCTTTAATCTGGGCCACACCTTCTGCTGACATGGAAGGAGGAAGCTTGTTCCTTTGCCTTCTTGCTTTCACTCTCAATAGCAAATCCATTCCTTCACTGGCATTAATTACAGTCTACTTCTTCAGAATTCCAGCATACACTGAAGACCAGCTGACATCCATCTTGCACAAGTACTGGATTCTTGGACTTTCTGTTAGTAGACAGTCATTGTTGGACTAGCTAGACCACAGCTCGTAAGCCATCCTAATAAATTATACACACACACAGTAAGTTCTGTTCCTTTAGAGAACCCCAAATGTTATAATATAAGCATTATCCAAAATGATCCATTCTCCTAGGGTCTGGGGAGCTTCTGGAAGCAGGGGGATAGTTAAGTGGGCTGTAAGGTCTTCAAGCAAATAAAACAGGAAGGTGATGTGCAGAATTTGGGGTGACACTGAGGTATAAATGTAGGGAGGGATAGAGTGAGTGACCAGGTAGAAAACAGTAGACCACACTCATGAAGTTCAGAAAAAAGTATCAGATACCCACAGAGCAACAGAGAGCTAAGAAACAGTTCACGGCTGCCCCCCTCCCACCACCACCACACACACACACACTCTTTGAGACTGGGTCTCAGGTAGCTCAGGCTGGCCTTGAACTAGCTTTGTATCCAAGAATGATTCTGAACTTCTGATCTCCCTGTCTCCACTTCCCTAGGGCTAGAATTACAGGCATTTTACTACCATGCATGGCTGTTCCAAAACAGAGGAAGTTTTAAAGGTTTTAAGCAAGGAGAACTAAGCAGAGTCTGATTTAAGGAAGCCATCAGAACAGAAAAAAAAGAGCAAAGGATGGGCAGCTGTGGCTACCTGGGGACAAATGATGACTGACACATGCAGATAGAATGTCTTCCCACTCCATCCAGAGGGCAGGGACAGTCAGAATACTGGCCATGAGGGTAGGAAAGTTGCCCACTGTGGGACACAGCATGCCTGGGGATTGGGTGACCTTTGGTTCAACTCCACTTATGGGATCCTCACTAAACTCTGTGGGAGTCTAAATGAAGACAGTTGTCACTTGCCCGAAAAGAAAAAAGGTTGTGCTGAGAAGCAGAGGCCAGTGGAAAAGAGCCCAGGCCTCCGCTCAAGGGGACAGCTCTGAGAACTGAATCTTTAAAAGGGAATCAAATAAGCCAGGTGGCTGCTCCCTGCACACAGGGTCACAGTGCCCTTCTCCTTCTCCCTTGGCTCTGGCTGGGTTTGCTGTGGAAGCAGAGCCAGACGCTGCACTGAAGCTCTGTGTGAGCTATCTCATTCGGCCCTCCGAAAGGTTATTCGCCCTGCTTCCTCACCACCCCGCCTTAGCCTAGAATCCGGGCCAGTGAACTCAGAGCTGGGAGACCACTGCAGCAACCTGAATCCAGAACCTGCTTTTCTCCTTGCCTCTACCAGGGTTTGACACTCTGACCTCTCTCCAAGGAAGCCATTGTGTCCAGAGACACCTAGTAAAAAGTAGAACAATTTCAGGTTCAGGTGCCAGGGCGGGCTCAAAATGACAACACTTCATACAGGCACAACAACTGAACTCATTTCACCCGTATACAGCCCCATGGAGTAGGCATAATTACCATTCCCATTTATAAAGAAACTGGGGCACAGAGTGACCAAGTATCTCCTTTGAGTCACACGGCTGCTAAGTGGCCAAGTTGGAACCTCAGGAAGTCTGGCTCCAGATGTGATCTTCCCTCTTACAACCCAAGTCAGCACTGTCACAGCACACACGCAGATAGCATGTCTGGGGAGAGTGGGGCGTGTGCACGCATGTGATCTCTTAGGTTACAGCAACTACAAGGACAAGGCCACAGCTAGCACATGCTCAGTAGGAGCAGTGAGAAGCCAAGGGTGACAGATGGAGGATGAAAACCTGCAGGCATGTGGTCCTGCCTCAGTGGGTGTGCAGACAGACAGCTGGTGAGACCAGCAGGACCATGGCTGGCTTACCTGCCAAGCTGGGAACCACAGAGCCACCAAGGCAGACACATGAAACACAATGGGTGCACGAGCCTGTCTTCAGTCCTTTCAAACAGCAGGTCGGCTCGTGAGTGGACAGTATAATCAATCTGGTAGGTCGCTTTTTGGAATGGATTGTAAAGGAATTTCTTTTCTGTGGTACTGGCTCTATCGTTGGATTGTGCAAAACATCTTACCCGCTATGGGAGGGTACTATTTTGTAAAGCTTGCTCCATTCACATTAAATTTACACATATATGTGGGAATACCATTATTAGCACTAAACAATCTGTAGTTCATTCCCACTATAGAATTCTAGGCAGCGCTGACAATGAATAATTTAGAGCTATAGGCAAGAACAAAGACAAACCTAAAAAAAATATATATTTTTTTATTTTGTTTTGTTTTTCAAGGCGGTTTTTTCTGAGTAACCCTGGCTGCCCTAGAACTTGCTCTGTAGACCAGCCTGCCCTCGAACTCACAGAGATCCTCCTGCCTCTGCCTTCCAAATGCTGGAATCAAAGGCGTGTGCCACCAGCACCACCACCGCCTGGCTTAAAAAAAAAAAAAAAAAAAAAACTTAAATGGAAAAGGGCAAGTTAAAGAAAAATACAATGTTATTTGTGTAAATTACAAGCTAAATTACATAATTATATTGTTTACCAATGTATAGATAGATAGGCATAGCAGGACACACCTTTACTCCCAACACTCAGGAGGCAAAGACAGATAAAGCTCTGTGAGTTCAAGGCCAGTCTGGGCTACACAGCAAATTCTAGCTGGTCTGGGCTACATAGTGAGACACTGTTATTAAAAAAATAAAAAAAAGGAAGGAAAATAAAGGAGAGAATGACTAACACAAAATTCAAGATAGTTGGTCCTAACTGCAATGTGTAGTAGGGCAACAATTGGATAAAAGGATGCTGGAAGTCTTGACACTTGGACCCGAAAGTGTGACCTGATTTGGAAAAGGAACTTTCTATTGGCAATGAAATTGACATGAAGTCCTTGGGGGGTAGACCTTACTCCAATGTGCCTCGTATCCTACAAAAAAGAAATTCTAATACAGACACAGAGGGAGAGATGGGAGATGACAAAGATAGAACATCTTGGTGGTTGTCTACAAAGACATATAGCAATTGCCACAGGAAGGCAGCAGAGATTCTCAACTCTCAGGAGGAACCAACCCTGCTGACATCATCCTTGACCTTAAGCTTCTGCCCTGAAGAACAGAGAAAGGGCATATACCCACATCTGTCTGGCTCTGGAAGACACTGAATACAGATCCACCCACTTTCCCTCTCACCCTCCTGAAGGAGAACAGTTGCTTAGTGGAGCTGTTATTCATTTTACAGCCTCCAGGGGGTGCTGCTGCAGAGAGAAGGGTGAAGGAGGTGGCTGTACTACAGCCTTCTACAGAAGCAGCCAACTGTCCCTTTTCAAGGACACAGGACTGAGGCTCACAAAGCTCACCTGTCCAGCACTTCACCTAGGCTTTTAAGAAGCCTCAACAATCCAGATATCAAGGCTTCTTTTGAGCTGGGTTGATGACACCTTCTGGGTCTCTAAATACCCTCTGTGTCACCAGCTAGTACTGTCCAATCCCCTTTGAGACTCCAAACCCGCCTTGTGAGGGTCATTTCACTGATTAAAAAAAGGGTTATAAATAGACTTGCTTGGGCTGGACATAGTGGTGCACACCTTTTTTGTTTGCCTGATTGGTTTGTTTTTTCCAAGACAGGGTTTCACTATGTTGTATAACCTAGCTGCTGTCCTGGAGCTCACTTTGTAGACCAGACTGGCCTGGAACTCACTGAGATCCACCTGCCCCTGCCTCCCCAGTGTTAGGATTAAAGGTGTGTGCCACCAACTAGTGGGCTAGTGGTGAACACCTTTTAATCTCAGCACTCAAGAGAACAGAGGCGGGGTATCCTCTGTGAGACTGAGACAGAGAGACAGAGACAGGTGGAGAGGGAAGGAGAGAGGGAAGAAGCAGGGGAGGGGGAAGAAAGGGGAGAGAGGGAGAGAGAGGGAGAAAGGGAAGGGATAGGGAGACAGGGAGAGGGGAGGAGGGAGAGAACACACCAATCTAACTTGCTTTATGCTCTTACTTGGACATTAATGGGATAGTAGAGATTTATATCTAGGCTTTATAGCTGTGTGATTTCTCTTTCCTTTACCTACAGTCCTTGGAGGTCAGAGGCACCAGAGTAGAAATGGGGATGTTTAAGATCCACGGGAGCTGAGCACCTGGCCAGCATGCATCGCTAATGCCAACAATCCCTGGCTCTGGAATAAAACAGTGCAGTTAACACCAGTGCAGTCATCATTCTGGCTGGTCTTCACACAGACCAGGACACATGAGGGTGGCTATCTGTATCCCTTATGCTGGCATGTGATGGGAAGAAGTTCAGCATGCATTTAATGTAGACTAGGGCTGGCATTCTGGACCCACATCCTGCTCCCCCCACCCCAGGCTGTGGATCCAGTGCATGTTACAGTTCCTCTCTAGAAGCCCAGACCTCATTGCCTCCATGTCCAGCTCTGGAAGCCAGACCCTACCCTCATCCTGACCATACAGTGCTCATCCTTGTTGGAAGTTCCCAAGTTTCCATCTAACTGAGACATTTGCTCCCTGCTCTCGCCCATGGAGAGGCAGTGAGTAACCAGGTAAGGACCTGGTGGTCTCCTGGTGGGTGGATCAGCGACCCCCTGAATCTCCTAACAAACAAAGGAGCTCCTTGGGGACCAGAGCCAAGGGCAGAGAGAAATGAGGGTAGCAAGGGACTAGGAGCAGAAATGAGATAAGAGGCTGGGGGGGGGGGGCAGAGGCGGGAGAAGAGAGGAAACCTTGGGCATCAGGGCAACCAGGGCTAATGGTGACACCTGAGGACTCTAGATTTTCCTAATCTTCAATCACTCACTCTACACACTCACATCATTTTTTTTTTTTTTTGAGGATTTAATACATGAGTACTGTATTTACACCATCTCTTCCCTTGCCTATAACACACACACACACACACACACACACCTTTTATTTTGTTTGTTTTGTTTGAGACAGGGTTTCTCTGTGTAGCCGCAGCTGTCCTGGAACTCACTCTAGAAACCAAGCTGGTCTCCAACTCACAGAGCTCTACCTGCCTCTGCCTCCCAAATGCTGGGATTAAAGGCGTGTGCCATCATGCCCAGCTACAACTCATTTAAAAAACATTTAAAAATTGTTCTGTGTATGGGTGTTTTGCCTGCATGTATGTCTGTGTACCATGTGCATGCTGTGCTCACAGAAGCCGGAGGAGGGTGTTGGATCCCCTGAAACTGGAGTTATAGATGGTTGTGAGCCATCATGTGGGTGTTGGGAACTGATCCTTTGTCCTGTACAAGAACAGCCAGTGTTCTTAGTTACTGAGCCATCTCTCCAGCCCCTACAGCCCATTTCTTAAAGGGGGAAAGTTTTGTCTTGTAGAAGTACTGTGAGTCTCTAGAAGGAAGACAGCACACAGTGGGCACCAGTGTTTGTGAGTTAGTAAGTCTCAAATGGAGGAAGCATGGGGACTTGCCAGCACAGATTCTGAGAGGCCTGGAGGTCAGATGTTGGGGATTCTCACTTCAGTGATGTTCTCAGTAAACACTCAGGGATGCACTGAGTTTACAACACAGGCCAGGTGTCTCCATGACAGTCAAGGCTGTTAGGCAGGAAAATATAATCTCCCATGTAGCTCCTTAGGCCAAGCTGTTCTTTCTCCATGTAAAGATCACAGAGAACCCAGGCAATATGTCATATCTCCTGGGAGCATGCTATATATCACCCGCTTTGCAAAGTCCTCCCCTGTGATTCCATGTCCTTGATCTTGGAAAACAATGTAAGTCTTTGAACTCCTGCAACTGGGTAAACAAGACAGAGAAATACAGCATCCTGGTTAAGAGCGGGAATACAGGACGGGGGATATATAGCTCAGTGGTAGCACACTGGACGCCCTAGCCTTGGGCTCTAGCCTCAGTACCACCCCATTCCAAAAAAAAAAAAAAAAGTAAAGTGCAAGAACAAGGATTGCTTACCTATTTTGTCTTCTTCATGGGTCTGTTGTGAATAAATGCACTTACACATATAAAGTCCCAGGAACCATGTGGGGCCCTCAGTAAGTGCTAAATTGCTCAGCAATTTTCACTGGCATCTTTCCATAAATCCCAACATTATTTTTGTGTCAATTCTACAAAAAACAATCTCAATGTTTCTATGACAAGTCCCAGAACTTTTCTTTAATCAGGTTGGTTTCTGGGCATAAGGGGAGAATAGAACATAGGAGAGGGATCCTAGAAAAGAGTTATGTCGCTTACCATTTAATCCAGTGGTAGGGAAACCAGATTAAATGTGATATACCAGAGCATAGTAGTGTACCCCTTTAATCCCAACACTCAGGAGGCAAAGGCAGGCAGATCCCTGAGTTTGAGGTCAGACAGATCTACATAGCAAGTTCCAGGCCAGTCAGAGCTACATAGTGAGACCCTGTCTTTAAAAAGAAAAATCCAAGTAAGACACTAGGCTAAATGTGAAATTTGGATAAATAACAAATAGTTTCTTAGTATATATACATGTCCCAAATTTTACATGGTACAGTATTCTTTAACTCCTTCATTACTGTCTTAGCTTGCTTTCTATTGCTATGCTAAAACATTTTGATCAAGAGCAATTTGGGGGAGGAAAGGGTTTATTTGGCTTACTCTTCAATGTCCACTATTGAGGAAAGTCAGGGCAAGAACTCAAGGCAGGAACCTGTAAGCAGAAACTGAAAGAGAGACCATGGAAGAATGCTGCTTACTGGCATACTCCCCATGACTTACTCAGCTTGCATTATATATAACCCAGGTGGCACTGCCTATGGTGAGCTGGCTCCTTCCACTATGCCCCAGCCTGCTCCTTAACTCCTATAAGGAGAGGGGTGCTACTGATCCCCAAAACCTTCAGTAGTGGAGTAGCCAGAATGTTGCTCACAGCCCTTCTATGGCCATCCCTCCTGGAGGCCAGGACCGGATCTCAGAAATTCCGAAAGAAAACCAGAAGTTCTAAAGGAATTCCTACAGCAATTCCTGAAACCATTCCACAGTGGAGACAGAAAACACCTGTAGAATCTAGCAACAAACACCAGCAAAAACAGCTCTGCTATGGAGCCTGGAGGGGTAAGACAAGCCCTAAACCAAGGCAGGCGCACCCCACCAGCGCTGGCTCCGAAGGCCCCTTCTGGCTTAGGCCACCTTCAGGGAAGAGGGCCAGGCACACACCTTCCCCAGGAGGCCCCATCTCTCCTTCCACCTCTGATCCCCAGGACCCCTGAGTAGCATTTCACTTCAGTCATTCTCAGCTCTATTTTTACTCAAAGGTGTCAAGAAGAGACAAATGTTCAAAGCAAGACAACCGAGTCACCTGATTTCACCTCTTCCTGCAAGCCCAAAGTCTATGCCTGATTCTGACTGTGAGGAGGGAAGGGGAGAGACTCCAGAAACCTCTGGAAGACTTCTCTCTAGATCAGGAATCTGGGTCTACACCCCATTCCCCCAGTAAGTTGCAACTCAGGTAACCTTCAGCCTCAACTTGGCAAGCTCAGAAAAGTTCAAAAGCATGCAAAGGAGCAGAATTTGCAAAATGCATGGAGGATCTGAACCATGAGGTAAGGAGTCCCTACCGTGGATAGGGCACCAGGAAAGGTGCAGAGGTAAGTAGGTCCAGTCTCTTGACTTGATCTCAGCTGAAAGGCTAAGAAGCAATGGGAGCTGGGCTCCTATATCACTCTGAGGAGCTGAGAGCTGGGAAGTAAAAGATAGTCACTGGCTGAATGAATGTTGGCATAGGTATTGGAATCTAAGTCCTTCTCGCTCAAGTGGACATCAGAGGCATCACTAGAGGCTCTTTATAAATGCAGAGGAGGACGCTAAATCTGCAGGTGCAGAATAAGGATGCTCACTTTCACGGGACACTTGGGTGATTAATAGCTTTGGTTAAGGCCAACCCTGAGTTACAGCCAGGACAAAAAGAGGGTCACTGATATAGGCGGCTTTGCAATCTTTTCCCAACTGCCCTCTGCTCTCCTGGGATCCAGCTCTCCCTTCTCCTGGCATCTTCCTTCACACAATTCTCTTGGATGCTCCTGTGCTAGAAAAACAGATCTCAAGTCTCCAGCATGCTTCTCCTTTTTACCCCTCCCCCAACCAATCACACAGCATTCCCAAACCTCCCACCTGTTCAGCTCAGGGCACCCCTCCCAAAATACAACTGCAGGAGACCAAGAATATGCTATCTAAAATTGGTTTTGTTTTTGTTGTTGGGTTTTTTTTTTTTTTTTTGGCATTTTAAATTACATTTATTTATTTATTATGTGGGCACATGCACAAGAGGGGGTACAACCCGTGTCACAACCAGTGTGTTACGGTCAGAGGGTAACCTGCAGGGGTCAGTTCTCTCCTTCTGCCAGGTGGGTTCCATCGAATGGACTCAGACTGGCTCCTTCCCTGGCATGTTTTGAACTAATTACTCTAAGACAACCCGGATAAGGAAACAGCTCTGAAAAGTGTCATTTTAAAATAAATTCATCTACAAAGGAAATCTGTTAGTAAAGTATCTGTGACAGGAAGAGGACTGGTCCAGACAGTTATTACCATCAGATGTTTTTTATTACCCCAGATGTTCTAACACATAACAAAAGCACCAGGACTCACTAAACAAAGCCCACACCCACACCCATCCCACAGCCTGTACCACCATCATCCCCAGAAGGCCCAGGTCTTTATTCCTTTTTATAGTTCAGGAATCTGTACTGATGTGGGGGCAGGCAGACTGGGTTCAGGATCCCCAAGGGTTCTCAAAAACCCTGGATGCTAAAATGCTTTGTATAAAATGGTAGTTATAGTTTGATCACATAAAGCCTTCTCAAGGCCCTGGGTTTCATCACAAGCACTACACAAAGTAAATAAGGTACAAAGAGGGGCTAAACTGCAGCTCAGCCATTAAGTTCATGTTCCACATTCTCAAGGCCCTAAGTTCAAACCCTGCCCTACATCCTCTAAACTGTCATTGTATTACAAATAACAT
The DNA here is from genome assembly GCF_943737965.1 of Phodopus roborovskii. Lineage (NCBI taxonomy): Eukaryota > Metazoa > Chordata > Mammalia > Rodentia > Cricetidae > Phodopus > Phodopus roborovskii. The sequence continues at coordinate 6,148,785 of NW_026126407.1, read as the reverse complement.
AGATATTGTGTAATGGCCATTGGGCTGAATATTTGTCATCTGTAGCTGTATGAATCCCTGGATGTAGAAGCTGCAGAGGACCATATGGGCACACACCAACCATCTGAGCATTCTGAGTATCATTCTGTGGGGCTCATTGCATAGGCACTGAATTAAAGTCACTTTGTGCCTGCTCATCTGTCTCATGTCATGAATTTGTAGCTCAGCCATAGACCTAGGATGGGTAGAGGAAAGGGAAAAAAAGAGTAAAGAAAATAATTAAAAGTTAGGTTCCATCATCTACAAATCTGGTTGGGCAAGTAGGGGAGCTTTTCAAACACTGACCAAGGTTTTCCAGAAAGCCCCAGACTCTGGGAACCTGCAGAATGAATGCCCCCACACACACCTGGGACTTGGGTGGGCAGGTGAAGATTGAATGGGACACTGTAAAGAGCTGAGAACCTGTCTAGCAACCTACAAACACAGCCTTTGTCACTCTCCATGCCTCTAGGATAAAATCTTGCAAAGAACCTGGTAACTATAGCACTATAAGACAGTAGGTAAGGAAGCGCTAAATGATGTGCTCAGAGCAGGCAGAGGCAACATCTTATTAAGATGAGTACTACAGTCAGGCTAGGAGGTAGTCACTCCTGGAGGTAGTGACTGTGGAGGTGGGGCAGGACCCTGAGGAGTTCTCTAGAAGCACAGGTCTGTGGTGGGAGAGTGAAGAATCTCAATGGCTACAACATGGGGAGTGTGTTGAGATGGTGGGGAAGCGGGGGGGGGGGGGGGGGGGGGAGATCTTAAAGGCAGTTTGGACCAGTTATGGCAGGAACAGAATGGCCCCACTGAATATTCTAAGAGAAACAGAGGCAGATGGATCGAGCTAACTTCATTATTCCTTCTTTAGCTTAGGGAATCGTGACAAGAAAAAAAAAGTCTGTGCGTGCTCCATATATGCATTTCCCCATGCATAACTGCAGTTGGCTGAATCTACAAATACACACCCAACTGGAAGGGGATGAGGCCTCCTGCCTCAGAGACAGGCACCCGCTGAAAGATTGGAACTGTGATGGCAGCTCACCAGCCACAGAGGGTCCTCAGGCCACAAACAGCTCTGAAAGCAAGTTTGTGTCCCATCCTTCCCTTTCAGGAGCTAGAGAAAGAAACCAGCTTTTGCTTTCATTCCCTGAAGGTTCTGTACCAGGGACAGTACAGACAGTACACAGCTCTTACTGTCCATCAAGGTGGACTCCCCTCAAACCTCCAAGTCAGGGACCGTTAACTCGGGAGATGCCTCGGGGTCTGCAAAATGCTTGTCAGCCTGAATCAGATGAAAGGGCTGTTCTGGGCAACTGGGTAGTAGACCAGATGGTCTCTCATTAACCCTCTCAATGATGCACTACAAAATTAACAACCATTTCTGCTCCATTAACACCATACTTGGCCCATCATGGGGGGAAAGGGAGGTGGGAGAACATGGGCTTTTGTCTAGACAGAGGAACTCGTAAAGACCAGATGCCTAAGATGCTGCCACTTAGAAAGGAGGGAGGCCCTGGGTGCTCCCTACAGTGGGTGCCCCAAGGCAAAAGTCACCAGCAGTGGCTAATCACAATGTCAGTCCCACTTTCATCCTTAAAACAGGGGTTAACAACATTCCACAGGTTCACTGTGCTAGGGCTCGGGTATGAAGTGTCTCTCAGAATATGTGCTGAATGAAGGCTTGCTTGGTTGCTGGCTGACAGACTTCTGGGAGGTGACTAGATCATGAGGGCTCTCAATTCAAGAAAGAGTAGATTAATCCACTGATGGATTCAGAACTTGATGACATTACTGGGAGACAGTAAAAAGCAGGAGGTAGGCCACCAGGGGCATTACCTTTGAGGGGTGTGTCTGATTTCAGCTTCCCCACGCCAGGTTCTTTTACTGTGGTGCTCTGCCTCACCACAGGCCCAGAAACACAAAGCCAAGTGGCCAATGGACAGAAGCTCTGAAGCCAAGAGCCAAAATCAGTCTGTCTTGAAGGTGTTTATACAGGACTGGCTCAGTGGGTAAAGCAGGTGCTGCATAAGCACGACCTGGGTCTAGATCACCAGCATCCACATAGAGAGCCAAGTGTGGTGGTGTGCACATAACCCTAGCACTGGGGAGCAGAAATAGAAGGAGCCCCATGGTTGGGGCTAGCCCATCTAGCCAATCTGTGACATCCAGGTTCACCATGCACACTAGTGGTACATGCTTTTAATCCCAGCAGTCAGGAGGCAGGCAGATCCCTGTGAGTTCAAGATCAGCCTGGTCATGAAGCAAAAAGTACACTTTATGTAATGGCTTTGCAACCCATGGACTTAAGTCACCTATCTAGCACTCCTCTGAAAAAATAAGGTGTAGTGCCACAGAGGCAGGCACAGTATCAACCATTAACCTCTGGCCCACACATGCATGTGTACACACCACACACACACACACACACACACACATACACACACACACACACACACACACACACACACGGGGGAGCGGGAGGGGAGGGCTCAGTGGTGGCATATATGTAATGTTTTTGTCATAGTGAAGACAGGCTGACTGACACAGTGTAAGGGACTAAAAAGATCACGAATGTGAGAATGCTAGCTCAAGTCTTGTTTTCTTTTTTGAGTGTGGGGTGGGGATTGGAGGGAACTTGAGACAGAGTCTCACTATGCATCCCTGATTGGTACTCACTATATAGTCCAAACTAGCCTTAAAGTCATTACAATCTCCCCACCTATCCTAGGATTACGGGTATATACTACCAAGACAATCCAGTGGTTATTTTCACTTGCCGAGAATCTAGAGCAGCAGTTTTTTTTTTGTTTTTTTTGTTTTTTTTTTTTTTTTTTTTGTTTGTTTTTAATTTTTCAAGCAGGGTTTCTCTGTGTAGCCCTGGCCATTCTGGAACTCACTCTGGACCAGGCTGGCCTCCAACTCACAGAGATCTGCCTGCCTCTGCCTCCAGAGTGCTGGGATTAAAGGTGTGAGCCTCCACTGTTCATCCAAGCAGCCATTCTTACTTAACCTGTGGGCCTTGACCCACTTGGGAAGATCACATCAATATTTACATTACCATTCACAACAGTATAAAACTATAGTTATGAAGCAGCAATGAAATAACTTTATGGTTGGGGGCCACCACAACATGAGGAACAGAACTAAAGGGTCACAGCATTAGGAAGGTGGTAAAGGAACAGAAGGGTCTGGCTTGGGTCAGAGTTCACAATCAGCCCCTCTGTGAGTGGGCATGAAGGACTCTGGGGCACTCTTACCCAAACTATGTTCCTTGAACCAGCAGTAGCTACAGCTGTAATACCTGTTAGAATGCAGAACCTTTGGCCTCATCCAAGACCTACTGAATAGAGAAGTTCAAATGATCCCCAGGAGGTCCCAATGCACACTGGAGTGTGAGAACCTACTCCAGGCATTTGGTCCTAGTAAAAACCATCTCTTTCCCTCCCTGTTCTTACAGGAAGCCCTGGGTGTCCATCTGTGGGTAGATGGAAGTAGGAGTCAAGTGCAGAGAGTTGCTTGATTAGCATTTGCTTGCTAGTCATGCTGCTTGGTTAAGCCCAATCATAAATTAAGAAAATTAATCTTCCCTATATGTAAGGAAGAAAGGCCCTGCTTGGAACCAGTATGTCTTTAAGGTCTCTCTATCCTCCATCTCTGTCTCAACAAAGAATCACAACCTTCCCAGAACAACAATGTGTAACCAGAACTAATAACCACTTAGTTTTCTGTATGCTTATTTGTAAGGTAACCTTTTATTTACTACCTTTGTTTTCTAAGTTATGTCTTAGACAATAAATCAAATGGAAGACAAACATTAAGTCCATAATAACTCAGAGAATGTGGGAAAAAAAACCACATAGCAGCTGTGCATTAAAGATGGCAGACTGCTAAGTTATTACTTCCCAGCTAGTAAGAGTTCTTTAATGTTAGCATCACTACTTAGTTTTAAACACTGTAGACCATGACCAAACACTTTTGTTCTTTATTTAAATGGAGTGAAATGGAAAAGAACAGGAGGCTATGAAATTGTGAATGAACTGTGAGTTTGCTAGACGAAGGGCAGTGACAGAATACGGACGAGTCTGTGGAATTTTGTTTCAGTTTGTGTATGCACTGGCTCTCAGAGCAAAAACTGTTGCTTTACATGATGGCTTTAGAGTCCACAGGGTTGGCAAGTCACTTTCCTACCTCCTAGATTTTACTGAACAAAAGAATGGTAAAAGGTCCAGGGAGATAGAGCAGCTGGGAAAAATACTTGTCCTGCAAGCCTGATGATATGGGTTCAGACCACTGGAACCCATTTAAAAGTGGGACACAAAGGCTGATGATTGTAATTGCAGCACTCCTACAGTGCGATGGGTAGGGGAGACACAGGAGAATCCTTCAGAAGCTCTCAGGCCTGCTAGCCTGCAGTATAAGCCAGCTAGCCTGGGGTATGAGAACACTGGCAACCAAGAAAGACCCTGCTTCAAACAGGATGGAAGGTAAGGACAAACACCAAGGCTGTCCTGACCTACACACACACACACACACACACACACACACACACACACACACACACACACACACACACACAACGGCATATGTGCACCCTCACATACAACATACAAATCACACAAATCAAACACTTTTTTTTTTAAAGACCACTCATTCCTTAAATACTTTTTAAGAAATAATCACAAGGGTGTAGTGGTCTGGCCACCCATGACCAAATTCCTTTTAATGCTATATCCTAACTCCCTGACCCTTCTCTCCTGACACAGAAGGAACAGCAGCCTCTGCCACAAGACTCTAAATCAGTGGGTATTCTCCAACCCTGCTCTGCTCCCACCAAATCACTGTTCTCGCCTGCACAGAGCGACCTGTGGAGGAGCAGAAGCTACCAGAGGAAGGGTTATTTTGGAGGCTTGGGATCTCATCACCAGGATCTGCTCTCCTGACCTCAAATCACTTCTGAAGTTGGCCTCCTTGTAGTGGGGGTCTTCCATGAGAGACACTGCCCCCTTGTAAGAGAAGAGGGTGGAGGGGAAGAGCAGGAAGGGCAGAGGAAAGCTGTGGGTAGGTGAAGGACCTAGAAGAGGGAACTTGGCAAGGCTGAGCCCCCTCTGCTGGCTACATTTTGGAATCAAGGAGGAAGGGCTAGGAGGGAGGAACAGAGCAGAACTACAGGAGGGAGGCCGCTTCAGAATGGTGGGAGAAGTGGAGTGTCAGGAAGAAGGGTAGGCCCTTGGGGCAGCTGGAATTGCATGTGTCCCCATAGGAAAACGCGTGACGAGATATACGGGTCCTTTATCCTTACACCCTAGCAAGCATTGGTTACTAAAAAAAAAAAAATACTGCTGAGTCAATACAGGATGTGAGCTGTCCTTAAAATTTTGAACACCAACAGAGAATGGAGCTGGAGAACTTTCCCCCAACCCATGTGTGTGCGCTCGTGAGTGTGTGTGTGTGTGTGTGTGTGTGTGTGTGTGTGTGTGTGTGTGTGGTGCACTTCTGTCTTCCTTGTTTGATTCCTGCTCAAGCTTTCTTCACACACAAACCCTTTGTGAAAGGAGGCCATCAGTCTTATTTAGGCCTTTTTGGCCCCAGCCAAAGGGAAGTATACAAAAGTCTGAGTCACCAGGCTCAGCCTTTCCCTGAGGACTGCCATCTATCTCAATAGGGGCTCCCTGGGCCCAGGGACCTCCATGGGTGTGTGTGGGGGGGAGGCTGGAGGTTACTACCCCTGTGTCACACCACCCTTAATTAACATGCTGCACTGGGTAGGTTCAGACATCAGCCAGATCTCCACCCAAAAGGCCCTGAGCCTTGGTGCTCAGTGGCCTGATTTATGGCTGAGGGCTCTTTATTCTCCTTACGGAGCTGTGGAGGTGAATTTTAAAAGGTTCAAGAGCAGGGCTGGCACATTCTGGCTCTGCCAAGTCCTCCCTTCCAGTACCCACTTCTTTACCCCTAGAGCTCCAAGTGCTCTGAAAACAAGGCACTAAGTACATCCCATCCCCACCTCCAAAGCCTAGATTCATGGTCAGTCAGTCACTCTCTTCCTCTCCTACCTTCCCCCTCTCATCACCAAGTATCATTTCTTGCCAATAATCCCAAAATGAGGTCATGCAGGGATATGAGCTCCAAATATCCATTGGGGTGGACCATCCTTCTGAAAAGGCAGCCAATTGGTGAGGCCCTTAAAGGAACCCTAGGAGCTGAGCTGCTCACAGGCCATGGATAAACAAGACTCAGTCTTGGTAGTGCTTGCCTATAACCTCAGCTATCTGGGAAGCTGAAGCAGGAGGATCATGGGTTCAAAGCCAACCTTGACAATGTAGGAAGGGACTATCTCAAAATAAAAAGTAAAAAGGGGCTGGGGACATAGCTCAAACGCACTTGGGAATATAACTCAGTGGCACAGCACACATAAAGCCTTAGGTTCAACCATCAGCACTAGCACCGACACACACACCCACTGGTCAGAGAAAACCAGAACGTTACAGTTCAGTGAAACAGTAGCTTCTGGGGCCTTAGCTGACCCACTGTGAAAGGAACCAGGTAGAAAGTGGAGTAGTGTTTTAGGGTCAGGCCAACCTGATATTCCAGCCCAGTGCCTACTCCTCCAGTTAATCCCAGTTTTACCCCTATCAAATGGAGGAACTCCACCTGTATTGGGCTTAGAAGAGTAGCAGCAATATATGAAATGCTTGTGTCAAAGGCCGGCACACAGCATGTATTGGAGACCGTTGCTGAATTGATACTGCTAGGTAGGAAGCTGAGCGGTCACTGGAGTCAGAACCCTGAGACCTAGTCAAGTGCAAGCTGGGAGATTTGCCCCAATAACTAAATCTCTCAGATTGTCCATTTCCTCATTTCTATCAGGAAATGATAAACTACCTGTTCAGGGTTTTTATAGATAATGCCCCGAAAACATCTAGCATATCCAACACATAGTAGAGCTAATTAAATTGGACATTTTCTTTGGGTTTCACTCAGCAGTCCAGGCTATCCTGGAACCCACTATGTAGCCCAGGCTGGCCTCAAAACCGTGCTTCGGTCTCCAGTTGTTGGGTTTACAGGCAGGAGACCACATACCTGGGGCTGAGATAAGGTTTCATGTGGCCCACACTCCCTACGCAGCCCAGGCTAACCTTCACTTTCAATCCTCCAGGGTGGTACCACACTCAAATTTTGTGAGGTGCTCTGGCTTTATCCCTAGGCCTCGTGAGTCCCAGGCAAGCACTCTACACACTGAGCTGTACCACCAGCTCCCATGTGCAATTGTTCTAAAGAAAAAAGAAGGCCAACAAGGTGGCTCATCGGGTAAAAGCGCTTGCTGAACAAGCCCGCCAACTTGAGCTGAACCCCCAGGATCCATATAAAATGCAAGCCACCTTGCACACACCACACACACACACATTCAGTAACAAAATAAACAATTGCGCTTTAATTGGAAGATAGATTTTTCTCAAATAGAAAAACCTAAGTTCTCTGAATACAGCCATACAGCAGGACTCACGGATTCTTTTCATTGGAAGGTGTCATTCAGGGATCCAAGGACAAGGTTTCTCTTCAAAACTAATTTTTTTTCCTAAGAGGGCTCTACTAAGCAGGGTGTTGGTGGCCCATGCCTTTTAGTCCCAGCATTCAGGAGGCAGAAGCAGGAGGAGGATCTGTGAGTGCCAGCCTGGTCTACAGAGCCAGTTCCAGGACAGGCTCCAAAGCTACAGAGAAACCTTGTCTTGAAAAACAAAACACAAAACAAAACAAACAAACAAAAAAAGGAGGGCTCCACTAGGTGCTTTCACAGAACACACTGCCACCCTAACCCCAAAACTCTTCATAAAGCAGTCTTTCTCCTAGAATTATGCCTTCAAGGGAGAGAACCACCAAAAAAGAAAGAAAGAGAATAGAAAAAAATGCTCAGGCTAGCCACAATAACCAAGATAACCACAAAGGAAGAACTCAATTGGTGCTGTGTAGGGATGTCCCCCAGCCAGGGAGGTAACTGAGCTTAATTACACAGCATCTTTTGCTGTGTAATCTTGATCCATTAAACTCTTACTGCTGCCTGGGAGGCAATGCCCAGGAGGAAGGGGTTAGCCCAGCACACTAACAGGATCAGCCCTTCAATCCCATGAAGATAATTACTGCCACATCCTTCCCCCAAAGCCCTAAACAAACTGTTAGATCCCTAACAATCCTAGGCTCTCTTAGGTACCTAACCCGTTCTGCACACCTTGCTCACTTTAGGCAAAATAACATCTCCATCTAAAGGGACATAAAATTATGTGAATAAGGGCAGAGACAAGAAGAGGGGATTGGACCTGGCCAACTAAGTCATTACAGAACTTACCTCATCTAGCCTCATCTTCAAAGATCAGATGCCCTGACATTTTCTATACAATCCATAAAGCCAGATTCCTCTTTTGTCTTGGCATGTGGTGGGAGAGTAAGAAGATAGCAACTAAGCACAAAGGCAGAAAACAGAGGGAGACTAAAGCAGGTTTGAATTAGGGACCAGAGAACTGGATGCCCCATCCACAAAGAGTCATAGGACCATTTGCGGTACCACCTTAAAGGGCTCTTTCCAAAAGTCTTGGCGATAGCAGGAGCAGGACCTAGCATCTGTCATTAGCTTCAATATAGGTACCATGTAGTCAGCCCATTGCCCTGGTTTCCGTTTTCCTCCCCACTGACATGTAGGATCTAAAGAAGGTTTTGTTCAAGCTTCAAGACCAACATAAGAACTCCTGATGCCAACAATGGGTCCTCACAGCTCCAAGTGACTAAACCTTACGTTAACAAATACAAGGTTGAAGCAGGCTAAGTCACAAAGCAAACTGATCTAGAATGGCTCAGGATATGCTTATTTAGTAGAGTGCTTGTATAGAATGCATGAAACCCTGGTTCAGATCTCTAGTGTTGCATAAAGCCTATAATCCCAAGTGTTCAAAATCTTAATAGTGAGTTCAAGGCCAGTCTCAGATACATGACATAAGACTTTGTCTTCCTTTTGACAACTCTGGAAACAGATAGGCTTGCATGCTTGTCTCACAGATCCAGGCTACTCTAAAAGTGTTAAGACCCTATACAAACACAGTCGGCAATATCCCCACACCATCGCCTTAGCCCACCACACCCAAAAACCTCACCTAAGGTAAAGGGATCAGGATCATCCCGGACCGATCTGAAGTCTAGCTCCAGATTTTCCCCACAAGGCTGAAGCTGAGTCAAACAGCTGCAACACAAACACAGCAGAGAAGTCTTCCAATCACAGGCCCTGGCAAAGCACAGCACTCCCCTGGGGGGTCTCCAAATTCACTACACGCTACTACAATTACCAAATACACATGCCAGGAAACTCATGAATGGGCCAGATAATGTGTTTCTGGGATTTCTGGTGGAGTCAGAAGTCAAAGGAGCCAAAACAAACAAAACAAAACAAAACCAGGGGGAAATATCTGCTCCCTCTCAAACTCACCACCAAAAACTACTGAGGGCTTATGCCCTGTTCCTATCAGTTCCCTCAGCTTCTCCTCAGATGTAAGGCTCTCACAGAACCTGTTACATGGCGAGACTATGATTCAATACTGTACCTCGTCTTCAAAAATGTTAACAGACATTAACTAACTGGTCCAAAGGACATCCCTGAGAGATATTATTTCACAGAGGAGTGGGCACAAGAAGGTACAGAATCATCCCAGGAAATATATCATACCTCAGAGAACATCCTAAGCATCCCATCCTGCCCCCATGACAAAGGCAAAATGCATTTTCTCAGCATCCTCCCCACCATCTAATCCATACCCAAGAAGTATCTTCTAGCTAATTCTCCACCAATGTTCCCATCATTCCTTCCTTTTTCCAAATAACAGCAATGGTCACAATAAAAAGTTTTATTGAGCAGATGATATAATTACTCTGTGGGTCCTACCTCTGAGACTACTCTGATTAAACTCGGTGCTAGTGGCTTGGTAAGGTACAAAGCAAACATAGGACTAGGCTAAGACACTGAGATGGACCCAAAATGACCTGAGATGGGTTTGTATCCTCATAGCACCTGGCATACAGGCTGAGTCTGTAAGGGACATGAGACTAATTAGTCTTTGAATGTTATTGGAATGCTAATTCCATAAGGCAGGTTTCTTGTAACCACAGATGGTCATGTTCTGCCTTCTATGGAGTCCAAGAAAGCATAGGCTTCTGCTTGGCTCAGTAGGGTATGTATGTTTGAGATCTGTACTGAATTGCTTGGGATAAAGGAAGCGAAAATAGCAAAAGAAGAGACTTGAAATGCAGCCCTGTGCCTCCCTTCTCATTAAATCTAGAGCACATATTTGAAGATTTCCCATCTGAAGAGGAGCTAAATGATGGGCCTGCCTGGTGCACATATGTGTCTCAGCCCAGATCTGCTTGGAGGGCTGCCTCTACTTGGGAGAGACAGGCAGACTTTCAGAGTAACCTTAGGTTTGTGTTTCTTCACAGAATTTAATTTAGTCCAGATTACATCCATGGTATGGTAGAGAGGGTAGGAAGTGTCTAGTGGAAAAGGTGACTGAGGAAAAGACATAAAGGAATTATGACAAAGAGGAAAAGCCCACAGAGAGACTCATTCCAGCCACACGAGAAGAATCAAGACAAAGCATTGGGGAAGGAGCTGGCAACATTATATCCATACAGAAAATGAGAAGTAAAGAAGCAGGAACCCGAGGTGGCTGTAGCCCTTAGCTGCCACTTTGGGCTCTCAGGGCCAAGAATCCTGTCCCAATCAGTCCCAGGTCACATTGACAGCTGTGATCTACCACTTTTTTCCTTGTGCCTAACAAATCTCCATGACCCAGGCATTCAGGACTCCAATTATAAGCAGAGGGGATTTGCTGCTACCACCTTTCCAAGGGACCATCAGCCTGTGATGAAGTGGACACCCTCCTTCTGGCACAGCTGCTGCCACCAGAAAGAAGAGGCCAAGGACTCCAATAACACAAAGTTTGTGAGGAAGGGATTGGTGGTTAGTGTGACAGGAGTATATAACCACTAGCTTTACAGACAGCCTCAGTCAACTTGGCACAGGCTCCAAAACCAGGCTGGCCCATATACAGAACATGGTATCAGAGTTATCAAAGCCACTTACCCTGCTGGATCATTTCAGGGAAAATATCTGAAGAGAGAACTAAAGAGGCAGGTATCCCCAACTGCATGACGGCTTAGGGCCTTGGGTAAGCTCAAACATATCTGGGAGGCACTTGAGTCATCCTCATTGGCCAGGGGATGATCTGTATTCCCTTCTGTCCTTATCAGCTATGTGACTGAGTAAATGATTTCAGTTTTCTCATCTTCTGCCCTTTTCTAATCTGTGAGAGAGTCCAGGGTTATGAGGTTTGGAAATAGGATATAGAAAGTACCTAGCACTTGGAACACTCTGAATAACCTGGAAAGGCTGTGGGTACTCTTACACGAACATCACTCACACACATGAACATCACTCACATTGAGCATCTACCACTGAATTGCTTCACATGTCTAAGGAGTCACATTGGATGCCATTTGTGCCCCATTTACAATTCTTGGACGTAGCATTTGTGGGGGGAACCTGTGAGCTTGGTAAGCAAAAAGCTTTCACAGCAGGCAGAGGAACTTCCCTGGGAGCCACAGAGCCATGCTGCCAGGCAAATGACAGCCTGGGTATTTGTTTAACTTAGCTTCTTGTCAAAAAGAAAACTTGATGGCTAACAGCCCAAATATGACTGCATAGAATCTTCCCAGGAAGCCTTCTGCTACAGGCTCTCAAATAAGCCATCACAGAAAGTGAACCAGTAGCACCATGCACTATGCCAAAGTTAGTATCCCTGCCCACCACCTCCCCCTCCAGCCATCCCAGGACCTTACAATGGATTGGATAGCTCAGGTGCCAGCCTATCAGAGTGGTTTATAGAGCACCCCCAAAGAGGCTCTTGGCCTAATTCCTTACTCTGACATTCCCCTAGTCAGGAATTCTCAAGGCAATTTTACCTCTTAACTCCAGACTGGGGCTGGGTGGTAGGGATCTGGATGATCGATGTATAGAATTAGGTCTAGTAATAGAGAGAAAAACCACAAATTGCTTTCCATATGATTCTGTGCTTTAGGAAATAAGGACACCAGGAGTGTGTTTTGCAGAGAGCCAGAAATATCCAAGAGAATAAGCAGCAGATGAATATGAGGCATTGTTATGACTGTCATTTGTAAGCACTCAGCTAAGCAGAGGTCACTAATCCGTCCTTTTGAGTCAGGAGCTGATCTGCATCGGGCCTCTGAACAGATGTGTGTCCCCTTTTGCACAAACACATGTGTACACACACGCCACACAGCTGTGAGCCCTGACCTTCACCCAATGATGCTGGCCTTTACTGGAAAAGAGCAGATGGACTGGCTGGGTTTGGCCAGGATAGACACCCAGGGGAACCAGATTTGCCTCTTTGATGTTGAAAACCCAAAGCGGAATGAACCATCAATAGGAGAGCTCCTGGAAGGAGGGTAGGAAACTGGGATAAGAGGCTGGAGAGAAGATACCACGAGTACAGAACCTAGAGAGAGCAGAGGGCAGAGACTGGACCCAGGAAACAGAAGGCAGAGGTTGGACCCAGAGGGCTGCAGAGGGCAGAGCTGGCTGTTGGGTAATGCAGAGACACCAAGGCAAGATCTTCAGGCTCAAAACATCATCTCCTCCACCTCTGGAATGTGACCATTAAAGAACTCAAGCCAGGTTAGGTTAACCCTTCAAAATATCCCTGTTCCATGGTATCTAATGTTCATAGTCACCACCTGCCTCAGGGCAGGAGTATGCTAAGAGAGAGTGGGAGGGTTCCCAGCATTTCCACATGATAGCACAAAATTCACCGTCTTCCTTGGAGGCCAGCAGGACCACCTTCTTACACCACAGAATGTCAATGAGTTGGAGGCGAGGGAGGGGAACGACATGGCAGTGCCACCTAAGGCAAGGAGTCAGGTGGGGGGCGGGGGAAAATGGTTCCCGTCTGAGTAAGCCCCAGTGATCAACTACACATCCCCCAGGCTGTGCAAGAGCAATCACATGATCGCAGCTGATTTGGGAGCGAGGGGGTGGAGTACCAGAGGGTTTTTTTTTTTTCCTTCATTTGCTTTTCTGGGGGGTGGTGATGGAAGTGATGATAATGGGGGTGGCGATGAGGCTGGCAAGAAAGACTGCTGAGCTAGGGGGTTGGCTCTTTCATCCAAATGGCCCCCACAGAGATCCGTACCTACAGTCAGTCTCTCTTCCAACCTGATCCCATCATCTACCCTTATCACACATCAGCTTCAGAATGTCCCTGAGGTAGTAAACTAGAGCGCCAAAGACTTTTCCCAAAATGGCCTTTCTGCTTCAATGTGGGGAGAAAAGCTGCCAATCCAGAAGGCCCTGAAAAGGGCGCTCCCCACTCCCAGAGCGCTGGAGTGTTGGGTTACACAACAGGTGGGAGGGGTGGCACAATTCCCCCCGCCCGGTCTGTTCAAGCCCCCCCCCGCCCCTGAAGTCTGCATTAAGGACCCCACACCACTGCTTCTCCTGCCTGGCTGACACCTAGAAGACCATGCCCGCAAACCCTCGCCAGTGCCTGGACTCACCTAGGACCCCGAGGGCATTAGGGATCCTGAGATGCCTCACAATCTCGCTCCCACCCACCCACCCCCCGGCCCACGCGCACACGTACTGCTGTAGAGGGTGTCGATCCAAGAGAGGCGCGGCAGGCCCCGGTGGCTAAGCGGCTCCATGCCCGCTGCTCGGCTCGGCAGAGGCTCCTTGGTCAGATGGGAAACCCGACCCTCATCGCACAACAAAGGAGGGAGGGCGCCGGCGGGCGGGGTGCCAGGAGGGGTGGCCAGACTCGGAGGCCGAAGTTGCAGAGCTCAGGGTGGAGAAGAGAGCGCCAGGGAAACAGGTAGCAGGGAGGAGCAAGCCGAGCTGCCGAGGTGAGGGCGGGGAAGCACCCCCGGGAGTCCAGTGTGCCGTTGCCTTGCGGTCGCAGCGGACACGCTGCGGATCTGGGAGCCGCGGCCCCGCAGCCCGCGCGCCAACTACCAACTTCCCCGGGGCTGCGCTGCGCCCGGGGCGGGGGGCGGAGGCATCAGCCAATCGGTGAGAAGCTCAGCGCGCCCACCCCCAAGCCGCAGAGGGCTGGTGGGGTGTGAGAGCAGCCCGCAGCCCCACGGACGGCCTCCAGCCGGCGCACAGAGCTCCTGCGGGGTCTCCAGGAGGCGGCGCAGGGCCAGAGGCTCCCCTCCTCCTCCGATTGGGCTCAGCAGAAATTCTGGCAACCCGCAGGCTAGGAAAACCTATGGGCCCGCAGGGGTGACATCACCTGCCACCCCAGGATCTCTAAGCAGGATTTTGGTGCTGGTACAGTTGCCAGGCCACACCCCTAGACAAGTGTAGACAGCAGGGTGGACTGGGTTAATGTCCTGCACCCCACTGGAAAGCTGGGCCACCCAGGGGCTTAAAGAGCCCATCTATTCAAACACCCTTGACCTTAGAGCTCATCAGTTCCTGCCTCACACCAGGGGTAGGTGGTTTAAGTAAAGCAGGACCGCAGGGATCAGGGTCAAACATTGGCATAGGAGGAAGAACCATCTCTCACATGTGCCCCCTTGAGGCAGTGAGACAAACTGGTGTATAGAGGTCCCAGGCTCTCCCAGTCCCTCCAGGAGCCCTTTGGCGACCCCTGGCCTCAGTGCAGGCCTGCCATGTGTGCACAATCACATTAGGAGTTGAAGGAAGATAGGGGTCAGATGTTTCAAAGAACAGAGCCTTAAACAAACAAAATTCTTAATAGTGACCTCAACAGCACAAAATAATTGTCGGGGGTGGGGCTGTTAAGATATGGGGCCCATGGAAAATTTCCCATAGATTAGGTACACAGATCTCCTTGGGCCAAGTGACTTGGAAACAGAACTAGACTAAAAGAGACTCAGTCTAGGGTGGTCCAGGACAGTAGAGGTGGAAGCTTGTTTCCAAATTCACAGAGAAGGACCTGGATTAGACCTTTCATATACTAGGATAGTAGTAGCGTTTCTACTAAGGGATCAGTTCCCATCCCATCCCATCCCATCCCATCTTCAGACAGCTTAGCAAAACCTTCTTGGACTCCAGGAATACAGAGGTCTACAAAGAGTTAAGCTCCCCTATGACCTCTATGGAAGGCAGTATTGACAGTACCCACAGAACACAGGGGAGGGCTCTTCCTTATCCCAAACATGCACTGGTATATAGTCTTGAAGGGTAGAAGCAGACCTTTGCTCATAAGGAAACTTGTGCCCATCTGTCTAGACACAGACCTCCATAGCTGCCAAGAAGAGCACAGGATAGAGCCTCTGGACCTCTGGGAGGTTCAAGGGTAGATGCTCTGTGGGGGAGGGGAACTACAGGTGCCTGCGGCAGCACATGGAGACCCTCCTGTACCCATTCAGCTCTCATGACCCAAGTCCTAACCCAAGCATCTAGTCTGTGGCTTTGCTGGCCCTCCCCTGTTCAACTGTTGCCTCCCACAGTCCTGACTGGTGTATAAGATTGGGAGGGCCAAAGTCGGCACCTGGAGCATGGCAAGAGAGAGGGCGGTGCATCTCTATTGAGACTATCCAGAAATAGAGTTCCGGGATGGAAGAGGGAGCATGCAGGCTCTCTGAGGAAGCAGACAGAGGAGCGGAAAAGACAAGGGCATTCCTTATTCTTGTACATGACTTTCTGAAGGCACAGAACCCATGAGAATGGGAAAACATACCTGGGTATAGCTATCAGCTACAAACTAACCCCTCCCCAGAATATCAAGGCAGCTCAGGCCTTCTTACTACACCACAGGAATTTTCCTGCTAGTCACAGCCCTACATCTCCATATCCGGAGCTGACTGTGGGGAGGGAGGCCATGGATATATGTTCCTATGTGAGTCACAAAAATACATTTGCATACATTTAACGTTTTTATCTACGAAGACTTGAACAAGCTATTTTCAGTGTATTCCCCCCTAACAAAGATGTTATAGTTGCCTTCCCTAGTGTTGTCACAGTTTGCTTTATTCTACATTCTGTCAATCTTGCCCAGGATTGTCCCCTCCACAATACAATGTAGGATACAGAGACAGTTTTGCTGACTATAATGCTAATATATCTGACATTGAACACTTGCTGTTTCTGTCTTGGATCTTAAGAGTTATTTTCCCCCCACAAGGATGGTCTCCTAGGGACATCAATGATACTTTTGACTCCTTCCTTTCCTATCCTCCTTTCTCCCTGTCCCCACTTTCTTTTTGCACAATAGGAACTGACCCCAGGACCTCAGTACTCATGCACTCTACCCCAAAGCTGTATCTCCAGCTCTCTTTTTACCTTTTGAGATAGTGTGAAGGTTTGAATGAGTATGGCACCTGTAGGTTCATATATTTGAATATCTGATCCTCCATCCTTGGAACTGTTTGAGGAGGACTGAAGGGTGTGGCCTTGTTAGAGGAGGTGTGTGTGTATTGGGGGGGGGGATGCAATTTAGAGGTTTCCAAAGCTGGGACTAGAGGCCTGTGCTACCGGACCCAGCTCTTAGCTCAGTTTTCTGAATTTTCCAGATGAGAACACTAGGGCCCAGCTCAGTGACCCAAGCACATAGTGTGGGCTGGGATCCTACACATGCCACCTCACTGTCGGCTAGCTGTTAATCTGAGGCACCGAAGGACCCTGGAAATTTTTCTTGGTCCATGAGTTCAAGACCGTCTGCTAGGAAGCCCATGACCATCTATCTGCCTACCCTCCAAGACTGAAACATACCATCCTGCTAGGAAGCTCCTTAAGCAGGAAGGTAAACAAACAGCTTCAGGAGGTTCCAGAAACTGGCTAGATTCACTAGGCCCCTCCCTGACAGTGTAAGAAATAAGAACTGCAAATTCCCCTCAGAAAGAAGAAGGGAAACTGAGCTGCAGAGAAGACTCGGACCATCAGATGCCTAGAAGATGGTTCAGAACAGTTATTTATAAAGGACACTTCATCCTTTTGCGCTTCCTGAAGGCTGTGCAGTGTGCTCCAGGTTTCCCAGTTTTTTTGTGAGCTGTCACCCCCGTTGCAGTGATGAGCCTATCTTTTCAGTCATTTCTGCTCCTGTAAGTAACCCCAATAAAACTCAGTGGATCACCAAGTTGGATTTTGGTGGTATCCACTGAAGGGCCCTAATAGGCCCGAGCATGGCAAACATGGCTCTGGCAAGCCTTGTTGGCCTTCTCCCTTTCCCTCTGCCATGCTAAAAACTGTTGGATTACATTCCTAAAGCTGCCACCAAGGTCTATTCCCTTATTTGGCCACTTCCTCCTCCTGAGGCTGACTACCAAGGTCCTGTTATCAAAGTATGAAAGCCTAGCAATTGAAAGACCCTTTTGACTACTACCCTAATTAACATGCCCCATCAAAATTAAACAGCTCATCCTAAGACAGGGTTCCCCCCTTTTACTTTTATAAATTGCCATTTGCATACAGGCACATCCGTTTCCTCTCTTTCCAGAGGCAGTCTCTGTCCCTCTGGGGCAAACATCCCTTTTCCTCCTCCCTTTGTCTCTTATTCCCTCCCCTTCGTCCCTTTGGGGCAAATACATTTCCTTTTAACTGAGACCTTGGTGTTACGGCGTCTAGTGCAGACACTGATCCTTTCATTTGTACGTTGCTTTGTCGTGGGCTCCCTATCTGGGTCTCTTCAGGAAAAGTTTTGTCACGCACCAACCACTTCTGACCTATTTATGGTCTTGGGGAAGGGTGGTTACCTGAAGAATCCCACCACACTGCCTGATTCTAACAATATTTACAGAGACAAGCGGATGAGACTTTGGACCACCTGGCTGACTTGAGAGTGTAACAAATGCCTCCAGTTAGATCAACAGGCACTGAGGGCAGGGAAAGGATGGGGGAAATCCTTACTCAATACACACTCTGGGAACTAAGGAGTTAAAGAGGCATCCTCTGTAGTTTGCCCAAGGCCTGCTATCCTAAAGTGCTCTTAACCCCAGCAATCAGCCCCAATCTGTCAGAGCAGCAGGGAGGTATCCTTGTGGACAGACTTCCTTGGTTCAGCTAAGTGCCTGATGTACAGATACAGGTTTCACCCCAAGGCACTGAGTCAGCATTCAGTACAAACCCCGCCCCCATCTCCATGGTAATCTACCTGCTCCTCCCTCATCAGAGGATGTAAGGTTACTCACACAGCCTTGAGTGTAGTGCTGGTGTTGAGGGGCCGAGTGAAAAAGACACATACCTCATTCTGAAGACCAACAGTTCTCCCTTATTGCCTCTCTAACAACCAGCTCTCACATCTACCAACCACTTGGCCAGGATGCAAACAGGGTGATGTTACCTACAACAAACTAGGTATCTCCACATTTCTTCCCTTCTTGTGTTAGCAATACAGTGTGTCACTGTGCACCACAGAAGGGCCCAGAAGTCTCTGTTTGATTACCAAGGGGTCACTGCTGGCAAAAACAAAGAATCTCTGTTGCTGGGGCCATGCAGGGAGCATCTGAGTATGTAAACCTCCAAAAAAATGTTAGTTATTACAGCAATGTGGCCTCATGCACACAGGCTTTTGCCAAAAGCTCAGCCGACTGGCACTCAAAAATGCACATTTAGCCAGGTGTAGCAGCGCATGCACACTTGCAATTCCGATCCTGTCTTTAAAAAAAAAAAAAAAAGTATATTGGAGGGTGGAAGTGGTGGAGAGATGGTTAGTCTTCCAAAG
Source organism: Phodopus roborovskii (assembly GCF_943737965.1). Classification (NCBI taxonomy): domain Eukaryota; kingdom Metazoa; phylum Chordata; class Mammalia; order Rodentia; family Cricetidae; genus Phodopus; species Phodopus roborovskii. The sequence continues at coordinate 6,130,027 of NW_026126407.1, read as the reverse complement.
GACCCAAGTTTGATTCCCAGCATCTACATGCTGCCTCACAACCATCTGTAACCTCAGTTCCAGGGTATCTGACACCTTCTTTTGGCTTCTGCAGGCACTAGGCACATACATAATGCACAGATATACATGAAGGCAAAACACTCATACACATAAGATAAAAAACAGGTTATTGAAGTGCACATAGAAATTAATGGCAGCCAGCAGAGATTGATCTTTAACTGCCAGGTACTGTTCTGTGTGCTTCACAAACTTCTTCTGGCCTAACCCTTGAAGTAAGCATGCAAGATGGGTGCTACTATTGGTTCCATTTCATAGACAAAGAAACAGAAGCGCAGAAAGGCCAAGCCACCGGCCAGCCAGCAGGTGGTGGCGCTTGAAAATAAATCAAGCCTGAACCCAGAGTCCACGGGTGCAGAGCTGTACCTGCCTATGAATGAACAATGAATAAACAGAAGAGTTGAGCCCAGGGAAGAAGAAGCCACATGAAAAGGTAAGATGGTGTCATTCCAGAACTCCCAGGGGCCACCAATAAGTAAGCAAACAGAGAACTGTTTCCCAAAGAAAACCACATCTACTACAGGTCAGATGACCCTGCAGACAAGCTGGAAAGCAATTCAATGACAGCCTGATAGGCCAGATCCCTAACACTCTGCTTATATGCCTAAGGCCAGGCGCAAGCTTTTCTAACCTTGGTTGGTGCATAATGTGGCACCAGCTAGGTCAGGTACTTGACCTCCAACTCTCTTATTAGCTCTGAAGACTGTGAACTCTGATTCCCAAAAGATCCCAGGGTAGGCTGGTTTTCTGTTTTCCAGGTGAGTTTTTTGTTGTTTGTTTGAATATGTGTGTTGTTGGGTTTTCTGTCTTTTTTTTTTTTTTTTTTTTTTTTTTTTTTTTGAGCTAGAGTCTTACCATGTAGCCCTAGCTGGTCAGGCTGGGCTCAAATTCACAGGGAAGTGCTGGGATTTAGGTGTGTGTCACCATGCCTGGCTAGTAGCCTCTTTTTACTCCCTGGTTCATTTCCTTTTCCTTGGTAGAGTAAACAAAGCAACATTTACTGTTCCCAAAATCCACCTTCAGTTCTGAGGTCTGGGAAGAAGAAAATTCCTGTTTTTATTTTTTTTTAACTACCAAGCCTCAGAACCTGAACCTGAGTTTGATCCTTGGGACTCACACAGTAGGCAGCAGACTTCCTACAAGTTGTCCTCTGATCTCTCCTGACTTCCATATAAGTACTGTGCCACTCATATTAGTGAGTGCACACAAACACATGATACAATAATTGAATGAATAAATGTAAATGTGATTTAAGAAGAAAATTCCGCAGGCCAGGCCTCTCATGAGTTGCCTCTCAAGGAGAAAGCTACTTCCTACCTGCCCCCTTTGCCAGCCTCCTGGCTTTTGCAGAAGACAGTGAGATCTATGGACAACAGAAACTACCTCCAAGCCCCCTCCCTACCCCAAACCCTCTCTGCAGAAGTTTTACATCAGCTAGTCATGGGAAAGAGCTGTGCGCTTGATAAGAAGTAGACTGATCCCCAGAGAACTACATTCACACTCTTGATGCTTTCCACATATCACTATCAGGACAATACCCAAGAACAGACAGCAACGGGGCTCTCCATACACACGTCTCAGGTCCTATCCCTACCCCCAGGTACCAAAAAGATTCAGCATCATGGCAGAGCAGCTGGCTTAGATAAGGCTAATCAAATGCAATTTGAGGAGGGTCCCTTCCCAAGCTCCAGCTAACGTACCACTCATCTCACAATTTTCAGCCCTCACCATCCAGGAGTCAACATGGGAATTTACTTACCTCTGAGTACCCATCGGTATTTGGCAAGATGCTGGCTGAAGAAAGCACAAGGATTCTCAAACTCCCCAAAACCCAGAGATCAAATTCAAAGGCTCCAATCTTCTTGCTCTAAAGAAGCAGAGTCAAGTTCAGCCCTCTGCCTTCCTGTGCTCATCACTGCCTTGAAGCTTTCCACTCTCTCATTCTCATTCGTTTCTGCAGATGCACCCCAGCTCCACCGCTTGGCCAGGAGCTTTGACACCACCTTCCAGGTAGATTCTGTCCCCTTAGATTCAGGAGTGGTTGCAGGGACTGAGAGTCATCAAGGAGACTGGATCAACATCCAGAAAGGCAAAGACAAAGAGTCCGCTGATCCCTGGACAGTGGTGCTTGCCATGGTAGAGTCTCATTCTATAGATTTAAGGGTCCAGCCTGAGAATATGTGGCGGTATCTTTTTAAGCATTCCTCTTTTTAAGGTAAGTTCTCTTTGCAGTCAACTATCCTGCTGCACAGAAGGACTCTCTGGCGCCATCTGATGGCCAAACACAGTAGCACTCCAGCCTCATGAGGTGTTCTAGATAGGCAACCTCCAAGGACTTGGGCTCAAATCTCAACTTTTCCACCAGACTATCTAGGGCTACAGGTTACCATTGTGAGCAAAGAGTCAGGGAAAGCCAAGAGGAACAGAAGTTGTGTAAGCACAGTACACTCCCTTAGGACAAATCCTCCAGTAACATCTTTTTAAAGAGTAATTTTTATTTTTACTTATGTGTATACTTAAGTATCTGTGGTGTTAGGTGCACATGTATGTAGGGCTTCACAAATAACACATTCCTTTGGAGCTGGGAGTTCATAGGCAGTTGTAAGCCTTGCAACATGTGTGTTTGGGGGACTGACAGGTGGAAATACTCACCACTATACTAATGAGGAGTAAGCTGGGTGCTGGAAATTGAACTCAGGTCTTCTGAAGGAGCAGCAAGTGCTCTTAACTGATAAGGCACCTCTCCAGCTCCTCTAGTAACATCTTAAATGAGGCTTCCTTACCTCCCTGCTGACTAGCTACAGGGGCTTGAGACACAGCTGAACATAACCTTATTCTTTCATCACAAGACAGTAGCTCTTAGTTGGGAGGGGAGTAGCTGCCATTGCTGTACCAAACTATTTTTAAAATGGGAAGGAGCAAAGCATTCAATGGGCAGAAGCCAGCAATGTCAAAGGAACACCTGTCCTTAATGTTAACTCCAAGGTTAGCAGAAAGAGAATGGCTCCTTGGCACACTCCAAAGCACACTTTCTTTTCCCCATAATGCTGCCTTTGGTGTCTTCCCTGACAAAACACAAATGGGCCAGGGGCCAACTTGCAGAGCCAGCTCTGGATTTTTCCCTTCCACCCGATGGGTCCTGGAGATCCAACCCAAGCTATCAGGCTGGCCGGCAAGCTCTTTTACCTACTGAGTTTACATCTTGTTGACCCAACATCATCTTTATAAATGAAATGGTTGAGAGAGGGGTTGGCCTAGACCAGGCCACTTCTACAAGGGGTTACAGTGCTCAAGGTTGTCCCTGCACATACATCTGCACCCAATCACCCCCCCCTCTGGGTCACCACTACCCTGGAAGGGAGCAGACAGGTTGGCAGATCCTCAGGAGCCCAAAGACGATCACTGAGAAACCACAAGACCACCCATCTCAGTCCCACCCTGTTGTTCTTAATGTGGAAGGGGCTGGCTCAGCCCAGCCATGCTCTCTGCTCAGGAACTGTTCCTGGTTATGCATCTCTTACACTTCAGCTTCTCATTACAGAACGCCGTGACTCGGAATTTCCTCTCCATACCCCATTCTAGGCTTCTCAGCTCAATCACACACGCATAATTTGATGCTTATATGAGAGAACAACACACATGACCCAGAGACCCTCGTGGGGGGGGGGAGCAAGAGAGAGTGTGGCAGGTAGCAAAGGTCGGTGCAAGTTGTAAAGGGTCCGGTGGTTTGAGCTGCCTGGGCTCATTAGGCTGACATCATAGAACTGAGGCTCTGATGAAAGTCTCCCTGCACCTCAAAGCCACAGACAACATGATGTAGGATAACTCTAACATGCCACCCCTCTCCATCTAAGGCACACTTATGCCACTCTCTAGAGACAGTGCATTGTTCTCTCTCTCTCTCTCTCTCTCTCTCTCTCTCTCTCTCTCTCTCTAACTTTTTGTGATGTAAGGGACCAAGCTCTGTGTCTTGTGCATGCTGAGGTGTTCTTCCACTGAGCTACAACCCTAACCCCCCTCCCCATTACTATTTTCATGGCCTGCCAACCCTGTGGACCTGCATGCTCCTTCCTGCTGCTCTGAACTTTTGCATGGGTTGATATAGCTGGCTAAAATGTTCTACCCTCAGTGGTTAAGAGCACTTATTGAACCTGGGTTCAATTCCCAGAATCCACAAATATCTGATCCAGGGGCTCCGATGCCCTCTTTTGATCTCTGTGGCACCAGGCATACAGGTGGTACACATACATACACGTAGACAAAATATCCATACACATCAAATAAATCTTTTAAAAAGTTAAAGAAAATGTTCTCTCCTTATCCTGGCATGGTAGCACATGCCCATTCTGCCTGCACTTGAGAGGTTGAAACAGGAAGATACAGTAAGCACAAGGCAGTCTGAGTGTCATAATGAGACCCTCTGTCAAGAAAAAGAATCAAAATACAGCTTCCGCCACTCTGCCTGAGCAACTCCTACTTACTCTGTGGTGTTAAACTGAAGCATCATACTTCTAAGATGCTGTCCCTAACAACCAAGCCAGAGAGACCTGATTCTCTTGTCTGATTCCTTGCTGCTCTTAAAAATCATTCAGGGCCTGGAGAGATGGCTCAATAGTTAAGAGCACTGGCAGCTCTTCTAGAGGACCTAGGTTTGATTCTCAGCACCCACATGATGGCTAACTACCATCTGTACTCCAGTTCCAAAGGACACAACATTCTCTTCATGCCTCTAGGGGAACCAGACACACATCATATCCAGACAAACCCACAAGCAAAATTCCCTATGCCTAAAATAAAGGCTTTAAATTTTTTAAAGATCATTCAGGGCCATCTCTTGCTAGATGGTGAGCTCTCTTCTCAGCAATCCCAACATGTTGTTCAAGTAGTGGGATGGTTCCAGGCTACAAAGAGCTTACAATTAAATTGGGTGAATGTGGTGCACACCTTTAGTTCCAGCACTTGGGAGCAGATGTAGGCAGATCTCTATGAGTTCAAGGCCAGCCTGGCCTACAAAGTAAGATCCAGGACAGCTAGGGATGTTACACAGAGAAACCCTGTCTAGAAAAACCAGAGAGATGGGGGGAGAAAGGTAGAGGGGCAGAGAGAGAGAGAGAGAGAGAGAGAGAGAGAGAGAGAGAGAGAGAGGGAGAGAGAGAGAGAGAGGAGAGGAGAAGAGAGAGAGAGTAGAATTAAATAATATAGATATATTTAGCTAGGTTCCAAATGGAAATGAACTGGCCTGAATGGTTGACACGTGTCCACATCCTCTGTAATGCCTCAGGGGGAACCTAAAATCAGATTTGGGGCAGGACAACTGCTGCTCTAATTATTTTCCAATGGCTCACATGAAGCCTCAACTAAAAACTCCCCAGTGCACAGCCTCCCCTGTTAAGCAGCCAACATCCGTTGTCATTTTTTTTTTTTAACCCCAATCAAGTTCCAATGTGGAAATAGAATAGATAGAATAGAAACCTAGAAAAGATTCAGCCCGCTAAGGGAATTTCAGTCTCTGTAGCTTGAGTTTTTCTCTTAGACCTGTCCCAAATTTACAAGGCAATTTGGATTTGGAGCAGAGAAGTGAACTGACACTTTCTCAGAGGAAGAAAGCCGCTGGAGACACTCCCTTTGGCCTGAATCCTCTGCTGTCTGTAGGGTGGAAACCCTGGGAATCTGTGGAGAAGATTCCGGATGCTGGCAATGATGAAGAACTGCTTTCCCTGGGGCACTACAGGCTGAACCAGGAAGCCTTCCAGAGTGACTTAATGCGCTCACATACCCAGAAGCCCTCCTCTAGCTAGGCAGACTAGAACCTGCTTTTCAGCTCAGTGATGGGAGAAGTTGATGGAGCCTGATTCCAGAATCCTGCCCACTCCAAAGAATCTATTTGAGAGGGTCTACAGGAGGTCCAATTGAGAGTCGTGTGTGTGTGTGTGTGTGTGTGTGTGTGTGTGTGTGTGTGTGTGTGTTGTGTCTGTCTGTCTGTGTTAGGATCGGTACAATTGGTACCAGGATTTCATGCATGTTAGGTAAATAAGTACTCTATTACTGAGCTATATGCCCAGCTCTTTTATTTTTCTTCTCTCCTGTACCCAGGTGTTTAATCTGAGGTTCCTCAGGTTTTCTCATCTGATACCTAGTAAAGACATTATGGTACACTTAACTCACTTCAGGTCCTATCTATCTCTCTTCTCCCGTGCTAAGGGCTATGGTTTGAATGTGATCTGTGCCACCCCACTCATGCAAAGTGTAATTTGCAATGTTATATGTTAATATTAAGAGGGAAGAAACTTATGGCTGAAAAGATGGCTCAGCTGTTAAGAGTGTTTTTCTCTTGCAGAAGAGACCTGAGTTTGGTTCCTAGCACCCATATCTGAAAGCTCAAAACCACCTGTAACTCCAGCTCTCTCGCTCACTTTCTCTCTCCTTCTCTCCCTGCCCCCCACAGAGAGAGACAGAGATAGGCAGAGAGGGACAGAGGCTCACATACATATTTTTTTTTTTTAAAAAAAAAACCTTTTAACAAGAGGGTAGAAATTTAATCTGTACTTGGTCTTTAGAAGTGGGGACTCTGCTTTGCCTTTGTTTGCAGTGTTGGGGCTGGAACCCAGTGACCCACATTCTAGACAATCACTCTGCCAAAAAGTCCAAAGGAGAAAACTTTGGGAAATGGTTAGGTTATTAGGGGAGAGCTTTGTGATTAATTCCCAGTGGCTTTATAAAGAGAGGGAGAGTGACAACAGAGAGGGATGCATGTGTGCTCCTGTCATGATGTCGTGAAGTCAAGGGGAACCATCACCAGAGGCTATGCTGTCTCAGGAACGATGTTACAGTAATAAAAGGCCAATACACCCAGAGAAGAGTGGACTAGAGACACCAAAATGTTCAAGCTGGGGGGGGGGGATTAGGGAAAGGAATCATAAAATGGGAAGAGAGGAGAACGCCTCCAGATACAGGAGAGAGAAAGAGAGGCACGAGGGAGGGGGAGGGGAGGGGGAGGGGGAGGGAGAGGGTGGGGTGGGGTGGGGAGGAGGTGGGGAGCGCACTTTTTAAAAGGAAACATAGTGAATAGGCACAGGTGGTGCTCTTAGTGGCAGCAGCTGAGAGCGTATCCTCTCAGGACCCCATGGGCAGGTCAGTACAGATGCCTGAATACTAACAGTGATGCTGTAAGCAGTTTATATGTGTCAAGACATTCAGGTACCATAGGAGCCCAAGGCCCCTCCAGAATCCATGCCCCAGATCCTCAACCTTTCTTTCCTACATCTCTTGACACATCTCTCTCCAGCAGAAGGAAGAGACCATTAAACTGAGCAAACCCTGGAACTGAAGACTGGAAAAATTACTATCTACTCAGATATCCCTAAAGACCTATAGAAGACAGGGTGTATGGGTGCTGAAGAGATGGCTCAGTGGTTAAGAGCACTGCCTGCTTTTTCAGAGGATCCAGGTTCAATTCCAAGCACCAACATGATACTACACAACTGTCAGTAACTTCAGTTTCAGGGGATCTGATATTCTCTCTTGCTTTGAGGGCACTGAACACAGATGGTATGCAGACAAAATACCTACACAAAAAAATTAAAATAATACTTTAAGGCAGGGTTCGTTTTTACAGTATATTTGTGATTACTGGTTTGAAACATGCCTGGAGTTGGATGATGGTGGCACACACATTTAAAAGAAGCACCCGGAAGGAAGAGGCAAGCAGATCTCTCTGAGTTTGAGGCCAGCCTGGTCTACAGAGCAAGTTCTATTCTAGGACATCCATGGATGCATAGAAACCCTATCTCAAAAAAACTGAGATAGAGAGACAGAGATGCAGAGAGACATGCCCAGGCAATGCCTGGTGGATCCAGAGAGTAGCCTGGACAGTATGTTATGGGGCAGGTGGTCCCCATTTCCAACTGAGCTGAGCTGATAACCAAATACCTTCTGTCTTAGTCAGGGTTTCTATTGCTACAATGAAACACCATGACTAAAAAGCAAATTGGGGAGGAAGGGGTTTATTTGGCTCACACTTCCACTTCATCACTGAAGGAAATCAGGACAGGGATTCAAACAGAGCAGGAACCTGGAGCTGAGGGAGAGGACATGGAGGAGTGCTGTTTACTGGCTTGCTTAACCAACCAACCAATCATCCAACTAACCAACCAACCTAACTACCTCCCTCCCTCCCTGCCTCCCTCCCTCCCTTGTTTTTGGTTTTATTTTAGTTTTTTGTTTGTTTTTTGTTTTGTTTTTTTGATACAGGGTTTCTCTGTATAGCTTTTGGAGTCTGTCCTGGAACTCGCACTGTAGACCAAGCTGGTCTCAAACTCACAGAGATCCGCCTGCCTTTGCCTCTCAAGTGCTGAGATTAAAGGCATGCGCCACCAAGTAGCTTCCAGCCTGCTTTTTTTTTTTTCTTTTTTTTTAAATAGAACTTAGGACCACCAGCCCAGGGTTGGCACCACCCATAATGGGCTGAACCTTCCCCAAGTCACTGATTAAGAAAAAGTCTTACAGACAGATCTATGGAGACATTTTCTCAATTAAAGTTCCTTCCTTTCAGATAACTTCAGCTTGTTTCAAATTGGTATAAACTAGTCAGCAGACTTTCTAGGGAGGCCTGAAATGACAACTAATGTTTCATTGGCAAAGATAAAAGGGTGGAGAGGCAAGGCATTCTGGGAAAGAAGGAAAAGTGTGAACAACCGCAGAGGCAAAAATGAAGGTGAAGAGCTGGACACTTGGAAGATTGAGGCGGCAGGGATCACTTGTGCCCAGAGTTAGAGACCAGTCTGGACAACACAGTGAGACCCTGGCTTAAAAAGATATGGGATCTGAAGAGATGGTCAGTGGTTAAAAGCACTGGCTGCTCCTCCAGAGGTGATGAGTTCAATCCTAGCAACCACATAGTGGCTCACAACCATCCATAATGAGATCTGGTGCCCTCTTCTGGCCTGCAGGCATACATGCTGGCAAAACACTACATAACAAATAAATAAAATTTAAAAGAAAGGAAATGATGAGAGGAAGGCTGTGGATGTAGCTCACTTGGTAAAGTGCAACCTAAGCCTGCAGAAAACCCTGGGTTTGAGCCCCAGCACCTCATAAAACCAAACATGGTGGTGAACATGTAACCCCAGCACTTGGTGGGTAAAGGCAGGAAGATCACAAGTTCAAGGTAATCCTCTGCAACATAGCAAGTTGGAGGCCAACCTGAGAGATATGAGACAAGGAGGAAGAGGAGGAGGAAGGAAAAGAAAAGGTGTGGGAAAACTAGAACAGGTGCCGGAAGAAGACATGTTCCTCACCTTAGCATGAGCTCAGAGACATGTGGTGTCTGAATGAGAATGGCCTCAGAGGCTTCATGTTTGAATACTTGGCCCCCCAGTTGGTGGAACTGTTTGGGAAGGACTGGGAGGTGTGGTTTTATTGGAGGAGGTGTGTCAATGGGGATGAGCTTTGAGGTCCCAAATCCATACCAATCCCTTGGTTATTGCCTCAAAATGCAAACTTCAGCTTTGCTCCAGCGCCGTATGTGTCTGCCTGCTATCATATTCCCTGTCCTGAGGGTCAGGTACTAGTCCTCTGAAACTGTAGTCCCCAATAAACTGTTTCTCCTATAAACTGCCTTGGTCATGGTGTTCAGTCACAGCAACAGTGAAGTAACTAAGACAATAGAATTTGCAGCTCTTCTTAGACCTGACCTCTTCCCTTCAATGCACATCAGACCTTAGAAGCAATTTCCCCTATTCAATTACTGAAAAGCCCTTTAGTTAACATGTCCCCAGTGTCTACAAGATTTATGTTCTAGACATTGTGACTGTGTTAGACACATTGCTTTCACCTTTCTAGTATGTGATACCTTTTGTGGAAGACACAATCGTTTCCCCCCACTTTGAAGAAGAGGCCCTGGTCATAAGACCAGCGAAGGGTAGAGTGAAGTTCACACTGCAGTCTGGCTGCCAGTTGGGAGGCTTCAGCAAGCATCCTCACCAGATGCCTTATCGATAATCACTGGCAAGAAGCTGCACTTGAGGCAGCATAGGAACAAGACGCTGATGTGAATTATCAGCAGGGACTTTTGTATGTCTTATTTCTCTTTTGATTTTTCTGAAAGTTCTATACATGCATACAATATGTATTTATGTTAATTTCCATTATCCTCTGTTATCCCATTTCTGTTTCCTCTGTGCCCATTCTTCTTCCCATCTAGTCCCCAGTAGCTACATCATTTAAGAAAATGACACACACATACCCTTCCCTTGCAGAAACCATTAACAATCAATGGCGCCTGGGGATGCAAAGAGGCCTTGTGGGTACCTCTTCTATCCATGATGGCATGTTGAAGGGCCCAATCTTGTGCATACATGTACTGCTGCTGTGTGTCCATGACTACAGTGGCACTTCCCCCAAGCTGGCTTCAAATTTGCAATCCTCCTGCCTCAGCTTCCTGAGTGTTGGGATTGGATTACAGGATGTGCCTCCATGCCCAGCACCAGCAGAGCTCATAAGCTGTTTGTTGAGGGAACTGGCAGGGCCAGACGGGAACACAGACTTCTGTTTTCTCCTTAAAATGAGGTCTTCAGGCATGATGCCTGTGGCTAGAGGGTCCCTAGTGGTGAGTACACTTAATGGCTTTGGAGTTAACTAGTTTCTAGGCATCACTCTCACACAGGCAGCCCTAACCTGGCATAGGTTCAACTAAGTAAGGATTATAAAGAAAAAGATGTTTCTTTTTCTTTTTTGTATGGAATCCAGGGCCTTTACCACTGAGCTTTACCACTGAGCTGCAACCTCAGCTCATATAAGGAGCATTTTAATTTTGATTTATTTTATAATGTGCCTGTGTCTATGTATATGTAAGGTGTATGTGGATGGGTACCCAGGTGCCACCACACACATACAGAGGTCAGAGAACGCCTTTCGGGAGTCGTCGGGTTTGCGGGGCAAGCACTTGTACTGGCTGAGCCGTCTCACTGGCCCCCACAATGAGCATTCGAGGAAAAGTGTCTCAGGGGAACTCAGGAGGAAAGTGAAGTAATAGCTCTACAGCCCTGTCCCACCCAGTCCCCTACCCAAATCCATGCCTCTGCTGCCCAGAGCTTGAACTTTCTGGAACATTCTCTGTTCAGTGCTCTGAACAGGGATGCATTGCCACCCTGGGAGAAGACAACACCACGTGACTCACTTTCCTAAGAAGGGGCAGCTGGGCTTCTGAGAACCCTGCATAAGGAACTGGAAGCACAAAGGCTGAGGCATTTCAGGTCCCTTACAGAGCCAGCTGGGCAGGGGCCCTGTGCAGTGCTCAGGAGTTGCCTGCTTTAGGTGGTTTTTCTTATAAACAGCAGCCATCCCTGGGCCCAGGGAGCATATTAAGGTGGATAATCCAGAGCTATCAGGACATGGCTCTGCCTGATCTGCTCTGGGGTGATGAAGCAATAGCCCCGTGGCTCTCAAACCTCTGCCCCTGCCCACCTCTGCCAGAGCAAGCTGGCCCTACGCCCAATTCTCTCCTGACAGACTGAGGACACTGGGCCTGAGCCTCTTGACCACTGAGACAGTTCAGGTCCTAGGGGCCTCCTCAGACAGATGTGACTCAGAGGAAACCTGGTGGCTCCCTTCTCAAGACCCAAAGTTCTCTAGACAACTCATTGCCCAATACCTAATGTGCCACACTGAATTAGCTCCCAGTTTCCTATTTCTGTGTGATTGTGCAAGTTTCTCACATGTTTATCACATGATGGTGGCCACAGGCCACCAGCAAAGGGAGGAAGGAGGCTGGGAAGTCTCCTATTGTGCATCTCAGTCTAGTTCAAAACTGTGGGTAGTGCCTTCCTGTAGCCATTATTCTAGGTGTTGTCTCCCCCAAGGGGACCAGCACGGGCCAGGATGAGATCACAGCTTGGCTTTCAGTTCCCCGGAAGGCCGTTCCCAGGTCCCTTTCTTCTGTATACTCCCGGGGATCTGGACTCCAAGCCCACTCTTCCCCTCGGCTCTCTTAACTGTGAAGGGCAAATGCTGCAGGCTGAGGAGACCGAAACAGGTGCTGTTGTTGCATCTGGCTGCCCAGAGCCTCAATGCTTGGGTTAGTTCTTCAGGGACCTTTAGGAAGTGAAGCTGTCTTTCACTAGGGTTTGAGGATTGTTTTTGTAAAAGACCCTCTCTGTGTCCCAGCACAGTGAAGCAGAGAGAGGACGCTTACCACAGTGAGGCTCACTCTCTGGAAGCCACACACAGAGCTGCACACGTACACAGGTCACACTTCCTCCCAGGCCTGACAGGAACCTTAACTTTTGCAAAGACCACTAAACCCCAACCTGTACCCATGGGCACATCTACCCACAGCTGGGCTGCTGAGGATTTCCAGTGTGACTTCAGGACCAAAAAAGGAAGAGGTTCTCCTTTTGCCAAAAAGTATTATGGCCCTGAGACACAAAGAAGCTGGCTTTCCATATGACTCACCTGATCTATAAGCAAAGATGTTCGTTTCCAAACACAAGGGAACCACTCCCCACCCAGACCTTCATTCTTCTGAGCAAGCTAGCAAGGGTGCAAAACTACCAGGGTTACAGACACCTTGTCTTAGAAAACTCTTTTCAGCTTTGCAGGTGTCAGAGAGAGCTGCCAGATGAAGCATGTCAAAATCCTGCTACCAAGAATGCCCAAGCTGCTGACTCAGAAGCCACACCACAATTAGCACACTGTCATTCTCTCACTTATATGCATTTCATGTATTGCCAAGAGGCCACAGAGAGTATAAAGTATATTGGCTATTTTTTGTTTTGTTTTGTTTTTCCCTTTTGTGGTGCTGTGTGTTTGTGCTTGCTGGGCAAATGCTCTGCCACTGAGCTATATGTCCAACCCCCTGATTTAAAAGTGTGTGTGTGTGTGTGTGTGTGTGTGTGTGTGTGTGTGTGTGTGTGTATAGATGTGCACAAGTAGAAGTCAGAGGACAACTCTCAGGAGTTGGCTCTCTCCTGCCACCTTGTGGGGTCCAAGGACTAAATTCATGCCATCAGGCCAGCATGCAAGTTGCCTGAGGGCTGAGCAACCTCACCACACCCCTGCCCACAACTGTCTTAACTTCGTGTTTATTCAGTAACTTAATTTTCTCTGTTGCAAAAGTCATAGGGTCACAATAAAAATTCCTCTTGATGGGGGCTGGGGCTTCAACTGCAGCTCAGAGATGGAGCTTGCCTAATACACACAAAGCCCTGCCAACTTGGAAAAAAAAATATTTTAGACAATAAAAGCAAACTATGACTCAAATGCACCACTCCACTTAGTACACAACAGGGTCATTACATACTTGAAATCGGAGTGGTTCTACAGACAGCCCTGGAGTTCCTCAGCCTCATCATGGGTAGGCCCATCATCCTTCATTTTCTTCATCTGTCCTATTACGTCAAGCAAGGTGATTTCTACATAAATGATGATTTGCCTTATGTTGTTCAGGGACTGTTTGGCCACAAATGCAAAAATGAGACTGTGTGTGGGAAGTCTAGTACATCATTCAAGTTTGCTCACAGCATGAGATGTCTCTGGTACCTGGTGGGTGAGGAGCACTGCTGGATTTTCAGTGCTGTCCAGGGTCACCAGAGATAAGGGCTGATCTGTAGTGTTCCTTGATAAGAAGCCAGGAACTGTTCCTGACAGAGCCTTGAGCTATGTCTTCCTTTGGGCTAGCAGTTCAATGTTTTGCATTTAATTGGGCAAAGGCCTTCTTTTAGCTACTTGCCAAGGCTTACCCCAGCAAAGGCTGTGTCAGTGGCATTAGCTTTTTAGCAATGGACACAGAGACTGAAGATGGGATACAGGAAGCACTATTATGAAAAAGGCTTGGGTCCACCACACAAACCTCAGACCCAACCTGACAGAAAGTCAAGATGCTCTCCAGTCTCGTGACTCTCTGTGGACAAGGAAATGACATCATATGCACAACACCCTCAGGTTGAATCAGCTCTGAGTGGTCAGAGATGAGGGAGAGGAGGGGAACTTGATGTCCTCACATTTCCAACATTCTGGGCACATTCATTAGGAAACTCTGGGAGAGAAAACCTTGAACTTATAGTTAATCATTCCAAGTAGCTGTAAACTTCATAAACATTTCTGATTTCATTTTATTTTTTAAAGACAGGGTCTTGTGTTGTCCAGGGTGGCCTTAAATTCATGATCCATCTGCTTCAGCATCCTTAGTTCTAGGACTGCAGTCAATTATTTTATTTTATTTATTTATAAGACAGGGTCTTATTATATTGCTGATTGCAGAACTCACTATTTAGACCAGGCTGGCCTGGAACTCACAGATCTGCCTGCCTCTGCCTACCAAATGCTGGGATTAAAAGTGTGTGCCACCACACCCGAACAGGTATATGCTATCTCAATCAGCTCAGCATTTCCTATTTCAGAAGCCTCCATACAGTCGTGATAAAAATCACTGGCATCCTCTAAGGCAGCTACCTAAGCCCAAAGTGGAAAAGGTGATGTCTAGGTCAGTTCAGCTATGCAGACAATGAGGAGTAGGACACACTTGCCAGGAGGACATGATATTGCTAGTGTGACTACTGGTAAAGTGTCACTAATAACCTGGGAATACCACAGCCTGGCTTGTGCCAGATATCAGGCAATCTTGTAAAAAATGTTCCTCACCACCTCCCCTCCACCCCCAAGTCAGGAGTTTAGAAGTCTAGTATTAAGGTAAAAACTGATAGTTTCTTTAATGTTAAAAGCAGGCATCCAACGCAGTATTGACTCTCCTCTCATGCTCCCTGAAAGGCTCAGCAAACCACCCCATCCTGGGTTGGAGTGTAGAGCATCTAATTGCACTGGGGACGACTACAGTGCATGTGCAGCTTGTGTAGAGGTCTCTTCCAGCTTTTTGTACCAGCTTCACTGAGCTAGTGTCTGGGCTGTTACTGAGGCTGCCGTAGAGTTTAAAGGTACAGCTCAGACGTGGGTCCAAGAAACAGAATACATGAAGACTCAACACCTGCTGTCTCTTAATTCAGACTCTCTGAACTTTGATTTCATTTGCAGCCAGATGGCTCAGCAGGCAAAAGTGCTTGCCACTAAAGTCTGATGACCAGCGTTTACTCCCCAGAGCCCACATGAGGGTGGAAGGACAAGACTCCACGGAGCTATTCTTTGACTTCCACACACACTCTGTAGCATGTGTGCACACTCACACACATATACACACAATAATAAACACTTTTTAAAAAAATGAGGATAGTCCTTTCTATGATGTTCCCTGTCCTGGTTAGTTCTATGTCAACTTGATAAGAGCTAATGTCATCTGAGAAGAAGGAACCTCAATTATGAAAATGCCTCCAGAAAATCAGGCCATTGAAAGTCTGTAGAGCATTTTCTTAATTAGTGTTGGATAAGAGGGTCTACACATTGTGGGTAGAGATGTCCTGGGCTGGTGGTCCTATATTCTGTAAAAAGAAAAAGTAGGCTGAGCAAGCCATGAGGAGCAAGCCAGTAAGCAGCACTCCTCCATGGCCTCTGCATCAGCTCCTGCCTCCAGGAGCTTGGTTTGAGTTCCTGTTTTGGCTCTACCTCAGTGGACTGTGATTCAGGATAGGTAAGCCAAATAAACCTTTCCTCCCCTAGTTGCTTTTGGTCATGGTATTTCAACACAGCAATATTAACCCTACGAATACTCTCTCCCTTCCAATGTGCTGGGGTGGGGGGAGCTGGAAGGATTGTTCAATGGTCAAAAGAACATATACTGTTCTCGTAGAGGAACTGCCTAAGTTACATTTTTATTGCTGTGACAAGACACCACGATGAAGGCAATTTATAGAAGAAAGGTCATTGGAGC
Organism: Phodopus roborovskii; assembly: GCF_943737965.1. NCBI lineage: Eukaryota > Metazoa > Chordata > Mammalia > Rodentia > Cricetidae > Phodopus > Phodopus roborovskii. Next base: position 6,114,156 of record NW_026126407.1, on the reverse strand, counting down.
TTACAGTTTCACAGCTTGAGTCCATCCATGACCATACGGCAGGGAGCATGGCATCAGGCAGGCAGACTGGAGCATTAGCTGAGAGCTTATATCATGATCCATAGACACATGGCAGAGAAAGGGTCAACTGGAAATGGTGACACACCTCCTCGGTAAGGCCACACCTCTTAATCCTTCCCAAATAGTTCCACTAACTGGGGAGTAAGCATTCAAATACATGAGCCTATGAGGGCCATTCTCATTCAAACCAAATTATGTTCCCAAAACCTGTGTTGAGCACCTCACAACCACCTAAAACTCAAGCTACAGGGGCTGGCTCTGATGCCCTCTCTGGCCTCCTTAGGCATCTATACCCCACATGCATGCACACACATAAATGGTAACAACGTTACTGGGCTCAACTGAGATGGTTGAGAGGACAAATGAGACAACTAATGAAAGACCCCAAGCACAGGCATCCTCCAGCAAAGGGGCTGGGAAGATGTCTCGGAGACTAAGAGTGCATACTACTCTTGCAGAGGGCCTGAGTTCAGTTCCCAGCACCTGTGTAGGGCAGTTCATGACTGCCTGTGACCCCAGCTCCAGGGGGATTAAAATGCCTCTGCAAACACTCACTGCGCGTGCCGCACCCCCCATACACAGGTGTGTAGGATCATGCCATTGCTTGTTTTTGGGAGGGGAGCATTAATTGAGTGAAACAGGGGTCTCACTACATAGCTCAGGCTAGCCTCAAACTTGTGAGCCTCCTGCTAGCCCCATTAAGTATATTCCCTTTGTTGTTTTGGTATTCAAGAGTACCTAGAATAAGAAAAAAAGCCATGTAGAGAGAACATAATCCCTACACCTTAAATTCAGAGCTGACGTGTTTGAAAGAGGCAAGGGCTTCTTGAGATTGACAAAGGTCTCTGAAAGATTTCAAAGACAATAAAAGATACAAATTTGAATTTAATATAAATTTCCTCCACAAGTGATTTTCTCCAGTGTGCTAAAGTAAAGCCCCCTTCCAGAGCAAACCAACAACTAAAGTCCAAAGACTCCAAGTGTATAAATATATTTAAAGAGAATAGATATGAGGATCACTTTCTATAAATACATACATACATACATATATGAATGAACGAATGAACTTTGGGGCTGGAGACATAGATAGAGGACTTGCTAAAGTGTTTGCCTGTGCATGAAGCCCTGGGTATAACCCCTAGCACCACATAAATTAGACACGTAGTGTATGCCTACAATCCTAGAATTCTGGAAGCTGAGGCAGGAGGACCCAAAGTTCAAGGCCATGGGTGTGTAGAAATGTCTCAGGGGTTAGGACACTTGCTGATCTTGCAAAGGACCAGGATTCAGTTTCTGACACCCACCTTGTTGCTCACAAGCACCTATGGCACACACAGGGTGCACATAAATACATGTAGGCAAAATATTCAAACACATAAAATAGTCTTAAAGATTTGGCTGGCCCAGCAGTGGCGGCACAGACCTTTAATTCCAGCACTCAGGAGGCAGAGGCAGGTGAATCTCAGTGAGTTCAAAGCCAGCCTGATCTACAGGGGAGTTCCAGGACAGCCAGGACTGTTACATAGAGAAACCCCATCTCAAAAAACCCAAACTCAAAAAACAAACAAAAAAACCCAAACCAAAATAAATTAATTAAAGAATAAATAAATGTCCAAGGCCAGACTAGATTATATAGCAAGACATTATCTTCAAAAAACAAAACCAAACAAACAAAAGGAGGGCCCAGAGGGATGGTTCAGTGGTTAAGAACACTTGTTGCCCTTCAATTCCTATTACCCACTTGGTGGCTCACAATCATCAGTAACTCTAGTTACAGGGGGTCTGACAACCTCTTCTGACCTCCTTGGGTAACAGGCACAAATGTACTACTCAGATATGCATGCAGGCAAAACACCCATACATATAAAATGAATATATCTAAAAAAATTTTTAACCTTAAAGTTAGAATGCTTAGCATATATGATGTCCTGGGTTTGGTCCCTAGATACACACACACACACACACACACACACACACACACACACACACACACACACACACCCCACCTAAGTTTGCAGGCTAGCTGGGAAGCTAAATAGCAAATTTAAGGCCAGATTAGATTACTTACCTAAAACCATTTAAAAGTTAAAAAAAAAAAAAAAGCAGTATGGAAGAGGGTGCTGGGGGTGGGGCGGGGCTATCAGGGATGTAGTTGCCAGCCTAGCACTGGCATGTACAAGCTCAATCCCCAGCACTACACACAGAAAAGAAAATCTCTATTAATTAGACTTTGATGTGATCACTCATTCTCAGTTGCAAATTGAATGACTCTTCCTGGTGCCAATCCCTATTTTCCCAGTGAACAGTCCTCAAATGTACCTTGCCTCCACCTCGCACTTTCTAAGGGCCCGTTTATGACCGGGTCTGATTCTCAGTAGATTCCCAGCTGTCCTCAGCTCTTCAGTGTACAAAATACCCCTGTCATGTTTCCACGTACTATCTCTTTGTAAATGTTATGTGAAATCTGATAATCCTGTTAGCAGAAGGAAGATAATCCCAGTCACCATCTCTAACCCTCAGCACCCTAATAAAATCTCCACAAGGTTGGAGAGCTTAGAATTTACAAATCGATGGTTTGAAGACAAACTCACCAAGAGATCTTAGCAGCCTCCCCAGCCCCGGCTAGTTTCCTAACTTGTCCTGCTGAGTGACAGGTCTCCAGGTCAAGGGGGGGCTCTTGAGTATGGCATCCAAGCCCAGCAGGGCCAGGGAATGGTCCCTTGGCAGGGTACGAAGAGAGGCCTTTTAAGCATGAAATCCTGAGCCCACAGTGGATAACTGAGGGTAAGTAAGCAGAATTGCCTACTTTTGCATGCAAGATGAGTCTAGCATCAAATGAGAAGCCCCGCTGCTGCAGACTGCTGCAGGAAGCAGTCCTGGTTTCTGGGGTTTAGACAGTAGTCAACATGCAAACACAACCACAGCCTAGACCCTTGCAAGAGGCAGCTGCAGCAACCTTCTTGGGGCCTCTGTTTTGTGTGATGAAAGGAAGACCAGGCCGTGGGAAAAGGAGATGTGACATGGGAGTGTACCCTGCCACCTCCCACGGTAATGGCCAGCAGGCAGGCAGCAAGGGGCATTCCAGGAGGTGACAACTGACGTGGGAGATGACACCTGACCTAACGCTGCTTTGTTTAGGCTTTGAAATAAGTGGAGTTTTCATTTCCTAGCCTCCAGTGTAGGGTTGGCTGCTAAGTTCTTGAGCAGAGGCAAGATAGAGAAGGCACAGCCCAGCTGCCAGGGGCAGGGCCAGCCCACATCCTCTGTTTCCCATACAGCTCACTCAGCTGGTATCTGAATCTGGGATTTCCCCTACAGGCTTGCTGGAATAACCATCTTGTACAATCTTCCCTGGCAGAAGTTACACATGTCTTTGCATGGAGCTTAAAATGGTCCTGCAAAAGAGAAAGGCTATAAAGTCCAAGTAAGGTTGGCTGGATAAAATCAAGCAAGGCTATGCCCAGCTCAGGTCTCTGACAGGCTAGAATGGAACATGATTGAAAGGTTCAGGCCCACTCAGTGTCTCTGCCTCAGATCAAGCCTTTATTCCCAACACGTGGGAGGCAGAGACAGGTGGATCTCTGTGAGTTCAAGACCAGCCTGGTTTGCAGAGCTAGTTCCAGGACTGGCTCCAAAGCTACAGAGATACCCTGTCTTGAAAAATCAAAACAGAAACAAAAACAACAACAATAACTATACTCCTGGGGTTTGGGAGAGAGCCAAGCTGCTACTGCTTGCCTCCCATCCCCATAATCCCTGTTAAAAACCAACCAAACAAACAAAAAAAGCCCTTGGGCATGGTGGTGAGCCTATAACCCCAGTGCTGGAAGAGGGCTGGCCAGCCTGGCTTATGGGGGCGATTCTGAGCTGTTGGGAGACCCTATCACAAAGAAAAAGAAAAGAAGGGGGGATTTGACATATATAGCCAAACACAAAATACTCTCCTAAGCAAGGCTCCTTCATGTGTTTAAGAGCTGTGGACTATTTCTCAAAAAGGCACTAGCTCTCTTTTTACATCTGGGCTGAGTTTTCTCTTCTATAAACCTGGTTTCTAATACAAACTTTCACCAGGGTGTAGTACACATATTAACCCAGCATCCTGGAGGCTGAGGCAGAAGGGTTACAGTTTAAGACCTTGCCTACGCTATATAGGGAGTTCAGGTTAGCCAGGACTTGATAATGAGAACTTGTCTCAAGACAAAAACAAAAACAAAACTAACTAATAATAATAGTCCCCGATGGTTGTCATAAGAGTCAAACAGTGCATAAATTAGATACAAATCCATTTAAGTGTGCCATAAAAGGTCAAAATGAAGGATAAACAACTTACAATACACCATTAACTTCAAGCACCCTGGGGTGAGGAATGACAGGACCTGAGGAACTGACATGATCCATCCCAAGTATTTCAGTATATTTGAATTTTTTATTCTGAAAACAAATAATTCTGGTGTTTAGTAAAAGGCTTTTGCCATGGCAGTCAGATAATGACTTAAAACACATTTTTTCTTTTTAATAGCTAAGGTGGTGGTGGCACACACCTTTGATCCCAGCACTGAAGAGACAGGCATTTGGATCTGAGTTCAAGACCAGCCTGGACAGTTCCAGGATAGTCAGGGCTACATAGAGAAACCCTATCTCAACAAACAAAAATAAATTTTAAATGGTTTTTATGTGTATGGGTGCTGTGCCCACATTGATGACTATGCACCACATGTGTGTATGGCTCAAGAGGACCAGAAGAGGGCATCGGATTCCCTAGAACTGTGGTTACTGGTGTTTGCTGGGCACCAGCTAGGTACTGGGAATCAAATCTAGTCCTTTGGAAGAGCAACCAATGGGTTTCTATTGTTAGTTTGTTTTGTTTTGTATCTCTGGCTGTCCTGGAACTCATTATGTAGACCAGGCTGGCCTCAGACTCCGAGATCCACCTGCCTCTGCCTCCCAAGTGCCAGGGTTAAAGGTATGAACCACCACAGTCAGTGTTTTTTTTTTTTTTTGTTTGTTTGTTTTGTCTTGTTTTTGGAGATGGCATTTCTCTATAGCTTTAGAGCCTGTCCTGAAACTCACTCTGGAGACCAGGCTGGCTTCAAACTCACAGAGATCCCTCTGCCTCTGCCTTCAGAGTGCTGGGATTAAAGGCATGGGACACTACTGCCTGGCCACAACCAGTGTTCTTAACCACTCCAGAGTCCTTAGTGCATTTTTTTTTTAAATTAACTTTATTTAAGTGAAGGGGTGGGGAAGGAAGGAGGGAGAGAGAGGAAGAGAGAATATATGAGTCAGAATGACAGAATACACATATGTACAGGTGCTCCCAGAAGCCAGAAAAGGTACCAGATCCTCTGGAGCTGGAGTTAACAGGTGTTGAGCTGCCTGCAATGTGTGCTGGGAGTCAAAAGTCGATCCTTTGGAAGAGCAGCAAACGCTCCTATCCACTGAGCCATCTCTCCAGGCCTGAGATGTTGAGTTTTGAAACAGATCTTCCACACTTGGGAGAATAACTGAGCATTTACGTCCAGCCTGAGCTGAATGTGACCCTACAGAAAAAAAACCACCCCCTCCAACAACAAAACTGAGATCACCCTGTTCGCTTTTCCTCCACTTTGGTAACAAGCTCATCCTGTCATTTCTGGCTTTTACATGGATACTGAAGACCCCCAATTCAGGTCCTCAGGCTTGTACAGCAAATACTTAACTCACCAAACCAACCCTAATGTTAGAATTAAAGGAGTATGACAACATGCCTGGCACCCAGGCCTTTTTTTTTTTTTAAGATTTACTTTTATTATTCTTAATTATGCACAGGTGTGTGTCTGCATCTGGGTATGCACAGGTGAGTACGGGTACCGTAAGAAGCCAGAGGCACCAGACCCTCTGGAGCTGGTTTTAAGCTACCTGGTATGGGTGCTGGAAATGAACTTGGTCCTCTGGAAGAGCCGTTCTTAACTGCTGAGCCACTTCTCCAGCTTCTCATCCCAGAAATTCAAGCCACATTCAACATTTGAAAAATCTGTGCAGTCTACTACTTTAATAGGTTAAGGATGAAAAAGCACATGAACATCCCGACATGCTTGAGCAAAGCATTTGTGAAAAGTCAACATCTACTTCTGCTTTTAGATGACAGGAAAACGGCTCTTGGGAAATAGAAATAAAAAGATCAAGAAACTTCCTTAAGTCAAAGGACTATGGCCATGCTACTCAATCTTAAGGTGTGAGGCATATTCATATTAAATCCAAAAATGGTCAAAAATATGACAAAGAAGAAATAACCAAGGAATGTAAGAGAAGACGCTGAGCTTTATCAGTCATAGGGGCCATACGAACAGAGATGCTACTTTGACACATTAGATTGGCACAGCTACACACAGTAACAAATGTTGGTAACAATGGGAACAGATTCTCTTAGAAGGTATGGTTTAGGGGTAGGGGTATATCTCAACAGTAGAAAATTTGCCTACCAAATTGGATCTTCAGTCATAAGAAAAAGTATAGTGAGAATATAAACTGTGTTAACCATTTTCCCCCCAGGACTGTGCCTATTGACATTTAAAATGAATGTGTTTCTCAACTTAGTGACTCTATAACTAGATTTTTACTATTTTTTTTTAAAACAATGTCTCACTACATAGTCATGGCTGACTTGGAACTCACTCTGTAGACCAAGCTGGTCTCTAACTCACAGATATCTGCTTGCCTCTACCTTCTGAGTGATAGGATTACAAGTATGTGACATCATGGCTAGCCAGGTTTTATTTTATTTAGGTTGTATTTCATGTATGTATTTGCTTGTATGTAGCAGCTGTGCTGGGTTTTGCTCTCTCTCTCCCTTTTAAAATTAATTTTATTTATTATATATAGTGTTCTGTTTCCATGTATACTTGCACGCCAGAAGAGGGCACCATATCTCATTATATAGGTTGTGAGTTACCATGTGGGTGCTGGGAACTGAACTCAGGACCTCTGGAAAACCAGTCAATGTTCTTAATCTCTGAGTCATCTCTCCAGCCCCTGCACTGGATTTCTCAACAGCATATACCACTGAGACTTGCTGGCCTGTGAAAGGCAATCTTAGAACCTTCCTGTGAGAGTGAGGGGCTGGATACTAACAAGATCAGATTCTCTGCCAACCTAGAACATCAGCACAGACCGGATTTACTTCATGACTGTGAGAAGAACTTCAGGAGGAGGCTGATGAGTTTCCTGTGGACACTGGAGCTGAAGAAATATGGCAAAATCCCAAAGGATGTGCAAAAGATAGCGAATCAGATGCCACCACTCCTGTACCTACTGGTCAGTCAGCAAAGGTATGCCATTTGTTGTTGCTGTTCAGCTTTTGAACAGCAGTGGTTGCCAACTGTGTATAAAAAGCAACTTGAATCATGCAAGCCAGTTAAAGATGGCAAACCCTTAGCTTATTGTCTGCATCCATGCCTTTAGTATGGTTTCTGTGGCCAGCATTTATGCAGCGAATGGTATTTACTAACCTGGTCCCACAGGAGGACCCCCCCCCCACCCTTGTGGTGCTGTCTGTCAGTAATATTTGGGTTAATGGTGTCTGCATCCCTTTTCCTAGATGTGAGTAGTTTATGGCAGTCAGAATTGATCGCCCATGAGTCATGAGGTCATATAGACAATGCTCTACTCTCTGGATCTGCTCTGAAAGGGTGTGTTTATTGCCTACATCCTTTTCTTTTAACCTTCTCACTCTTGGTGGTTTGGTTACTCGATCAACAGTGAGAACTCTATGAGAAGTCTTTTGTTGACCTTTTCATCGATTGGATTGGAGGCTGTAAGTACTTCAGAATGAGTTTTGAACCATCAGGAAAGGTTCCGTGTATCAAAGTCCAGCAGGTACACCCAACTATTTATAAATTCAGCCAACTTAGAAACCACAGCAAAGCAGTCTTAACTATGGGGATCTCCACTCCTGAACAACACACACACACATTTTCCATGCCGCCCACCTCAAAATTAACAAAGGCGCTTTTCAGTGAGCAAGGGAAAAAAACAGACTCAGGAGATAATGGACTCAGAGATACAGAAGCTCAGTTACATTGGACTATGGAGCTGTCACTTGTCACCTGGAGAAAAAGATCTGACACCACCCAGGAATCCCCTTCCCTGGGGCTCACACAGCTAGGGGAGAACAAGTCAGTATAGACACAGAAGCTGAACATGAGGCTGTCAAATACCACAATGACTATCTGGGGGCAGGAAAGGGTCACCTGTGTGAGTCAAACCTGGGTCAGTTTGGAAACAGTAAATCTGAAAAAAAAAATTATGCCATTGTCCAACTACCACTCAGCTTTGGGTGACTGTGTTTTCTCTGGAGCTAAAGGTCACTGTGGGCTCCTTCTGTTTGCAGGCTCCAAACATAAACGGATTATTTTATCAGCAGTCTAGCAATGTCTTATCTACTCTCTCACACACAGGACCTTTCCTCCCTGCTTTGTTTGGAATGCTTTAAGTTCTTAAGAAAGTTGGTGCCTTTTTCTTTCTTTCTTCATTTTGGCTTCTTTTCAATATCAACCTTTGGGTTGTGGGGGCAGAAAGGGGCCTATATTTAAACTCACTAGACATTCATTACCATCTGACAGAAACCTTAGGGAAGCCTGCCAAACCCTGGTGGCTGGGCTTTGGCTATTCAGAATCTCCTGGGCTGCATAAAAATACAGATTCTAGAGCCTGGTGCTGTGGTACACATTTATAGTCCCAGCTATTCAAAAGGCTGAAGCAGAAAAATGGCTTCTTGAGACCAGAAGATCTAGGCTAGCATGGATGACAAAGCAAGACTCCTTTTAAAGGGGAGGAGGGCAGTACGAATGCTCAGTGAGCAAAGGTGCTTACCCGGGGACCTGAATTTGATCCCCAGGAAACACGTGGTGGAGAGAAGACCAGGTCCCACCTTCCCACAAGTTGTCCTCTGACCTCAACTCTGGTACCTCTACACCCCCAAAATTAATACTTTCTTAAACTTTACATTTTTACATACACACACACACACACACACACACACACACACACTTTCTTCAGCAGTCCCAAATCTTGGTTCAGTCAACACCTGCTGCCTCCACCTTACCATCCAAGTTTGAGCCCAGTGAACTCAAAGTTGTACACCTAAAGTACACAGGAGATGATTCTAGTCTACATCCTAGATTAGTCCCCCTGCGTCTGTCTCAAAAAAAAAAAAAGTTGGTGATGACATTGCCAAGGCAACAGGTGATTGGAAAGTGAAAGTGACCATGGAGCTGGAAAGTTGGCTCAGAAGTTAAGAGCACTGGCTGCTCTTCAGAGGTCCTGAGTTCAATTCCCAGCAACCCCATGGTGGCTCATAACCATCTATAATGAGATTTAGTTACCTCTTCTGGTGTGTAGGCATACACACAGGCAGAATATTGTATGTATAATAAATATATAGAGCTTTAAAAAAAAGAAAAAAAAAAGGGGTCCTTCTGCCTCTGCCCTGATCATCAGAACCCCCGAGGAATCACCAAGAGAGAAAGCAGCAGAAAAACACAAAACACAGCAGAAATACAACTTTTGATGAGATTGCCCAACACCGACGACCAACAGTTGATCCCAGCACCCATATTACAAGCCAGGTGTCTGGCACACACCTGTAACCCCAGCTCTAAGTAAGGGTGGAGACAGGAGGACCATTGGGGCTTTCTGGCTTTCAGCCTAATCAAGACAAGCACAAGCCCTAATTTCAGAGAGAGACTTTGCCTCAAAGCCATAGGCAGAGAATAACAGCAGGGTGCTCAGTGCCGTCTTCTGGCCTCTGAGTTGTCTGTCTCTCTGTCTGTCTGTCTGTTTCTCTCTTATACACACACACACACACACACACACACACACACACACACACACACACATGCACGCACGCTCGCACATACACACAAAGTTCTTCACCAGTTCTATTTTGGTTTGTTTTTTGTTTTTGTTTGAGACAGTTTTCTCTATGTAGCCCTGGCTATTCTGAAGCTGTCACACAGACTGGGCTGACTTCAAACTCACAGAGGTCTTCCTGCTTCTGCCTCCTGAGTGGTGGGATTAATGTATGCAACACCACACAAGTCTTTACCCACAGAACTTTCTGGAACTATTTGGGAGATACGGAGTACTTCACAGTCTGTAGACAGCTATGTGGAAGACACCATCCTAATGGCATCATCAATGACATCAGTAGTGGTGCAATAAGATGCCTAGTTACTTAAGAAGTAGCAAGAGAAAAGAATTTCAGTAAAAGATCATCTGACCCCCCAAAATTATATATGTGTGTGATATATATATGGGGGGGGGGGTGAACAGAGACATGGACAGACTGAGACTCTACATTTTTCATTTTAGAGTGTTCAGGCACAAGAAATCTGTCCATTCATTAATTTTTTGAGACAGACCTTACTGTGTAGCTCAGGCTAGCTTCAAAACTCTAATCCTAGGCCTGGAGAGATGACTCCAAGGTTAAAAGCACAGGCTGCTCCTATAGAGGACTTGAGTTTATTTCCCAACACCCAACTGCTGGTGGCTCACAACTGTAACTCCAGTTCCAATGGAGGGAGGATCCAATGCCCTATTCTGGTCTCTTCAGGCACCAGGCATGCAGTAAACAGAAATACACACAGACCAAAAAAAAACAATCCAAATAAAAACAAAAACAAAAAACAAACAAAAAAACAAAGAAAGCCACTGCAAATCTCAGTCTTCCAAGTACTAAAGTTATAGATGTATATCATCATCATGCCTGGCTAGGAAGCTGCTTTAAAAAAAAATCACATTACTTACTCCTTTGGGGAGGGGGTTCATGCAAAGATCAAGGGACAACTTACCAGGAGTCAGATCTCTCCTTCCGCCATGAGGGTCTTGGGAATTGAACTCAAGTCGGAAGGCTTAGCAGCAAGTGCCTTTACCCAGTGAGCTATCTCACCAGCCTCTGAAGCTCCTGTCTTATTCTTACAGATGATTCAACACGCAGTCAATTTTTTAAAATATATTCACTTTCTTATGTGTATGTGCACATGTGTGTGTGTGAGAGAGACAGACAGAGAGACAGACAATTCAGGGGCCAGAAGACAGCACTGAGCACCCTGCTGTTATTCTCTGCCTATGGCTTTGAGGCAAAGTCTCTCTCTGAAATTAGGGCTTGTGCTTGTCTTGATTAGGCTGAAAGCCAGAAAGCCCCAATGGTCCTCCTGTCTCCACAGTTACTTAGAGCTGGGGTTACAGGTGTGTGCCAGACACCCAGCTTGCTACCTGGGTGCCGGGATCAGAAGACTGGTCCTCATGATCGCACAGGAAGCACTCTTAACATGTGAGCCACCTTCTCCAGCTTCTAGTCAGTTCTTTATCTAGACTATTTCAGAAGAAGAGGAACAATAATGGTCTAGTAATATCCTCAATCTTTCTTTTGGGTTAATCAGCAAATACCTATCAGGTAGATAGGTGGCAAACGTTGCTCCAGCAGCTAGTGGGAAAACAGAGGAGACTGACAGGTGTTCACTGATGACTCACTGTATGTCAGGTCAGTGGGAAGTTCACCAAGGGTTCTCTAGCTCAGCTTCACTGCACTCTAGGAGACAGACGCTCCTAATACATTCGCTACACAGATAAAACCAGGCACGAAGAGGCAGAACCACTTCTTAGATCTTCATAACTGATGATGTGGATGTAACTCGGTCGGCAGACTACACACCCACCACACAGGAAGCCCTGGGCTCAATCCCAGCACAATGTAAGCCAGGCATGGTGGCACACACTGGTATCCCAGTTCTCGAGGAGCAGAGTTAGGAGACTCACTACAAATTTAAGGGCAGCCTAAGCTACACAGTGAGCCCCCATTTCAGAACAAACCTACAATAAGCAAGTAAATACAGTCTCCTAATAAGTGGCAGAATAGTTGTAAAGGTATGCAGTCTGGCTCCAGGGCCTGCAACCTTTATCACCAGGAGTCCAAAATCTGCTTTTAGCAAATAAAGGCAGAATGAAACAGGTGTTAAATCAAGATATAAATATAGGTAACTGGAATAGAGGTTTGATTAATGAGTTTTGTTTCTGTAACAGGGTTTCTCTGTGTACCCCTGGTTGTCCTGGAACTCACTCTATAGACCAAGCTGTCCTTGAACTCAGAGATCTGCCTGCCTCTACCTTGAGTGCCACAACTGCCTGGTTTGAGATGTTTTTAAAAACCCACAACAGAGCATAAAATTCTCCTTGACTGGAACTACAAATAATGAGACCATCCTATTTAAGCAGAGCACAGGGTTTCCTCCAGCAAGTTTCAGCCCAGAGAGGAAGAAAGCCCATCATTTCTACAGTTCATTTTCTAAAACTTCTTGATTTCATAACGTACCAGGGTAGGAGTCAGGCCAGTGTGTGAATGAAAGAGACATGAAACTGCATATTTTATTTTTTTCCCATAAACTGTGCCCCAAGCTAATTCCCCTTGATGATGATTTAGGGGGGCAGAGAAAGCTGTCAGTCAGTCTGGTACCCAAACAGCAAACCAAGGGTCAAGGACACCTTCAGCACAAAAGGATGCGTAGTCACTGCCATTTTAGTGACTACACATATTAATTTAAATTGGGTTTGCAGAGGTTGAAGGTAATTCTTTGCCCTCTCTGCTTCTCAGAGGCTACTTCGAGCTGTCTTGCCCATATGACAGGCAGTGGTGAGACACTCCGTGTGCCTACCAATCTCCCAATGATCTCCTAGTGGAGCGAGGATCTTCAACTTCAAGTAAAGATTAATTTTGGGTTTAGGAATGTCAATATATGCTTGTAATTCCAGTACTTGGAAAGTGAAGGCAGGAGGGTCAGCCCTGGCTATATAGTAGTACATGAAACCCTACCTCAAAAATAGGTAGATAAAAAATTTGGAAGCTTTCAGCAATCTTTAGAATCTATGATACTAGTATATTTTATTTGCTATTCACTCCCTCCTTCTCTCTCTCTCTCTCCCCCTCTCTCTCTGCTCCTCCTCCCTTCCTCTCTCTTCCCCCTTCCCCCTCCTTCCTTCTTTTCTTCCTTCCTCTTCCTCCCTTCCTTTCATGAATAATTTCCATCCACCCAGATGACTTAAGCAAAACATTTAATTACTCCTTAACAAGTCTAAATCACCTACCTTAACAAAGCCAAATGCTAAAAATATCCATAAAGCAACAGTAATTTTAAAATAGAAAAGGGATTTAAGATGAGTGTAAAGAGCGTGTATGTGTGTGTGTGTGTGTGAGAGAGAGAGAGAGAGAGAGAGACAGAGAGAGACAGAGAGAGAGAGAGACAGAGAGACTTAATGGTAGAATGTCAGCTGAACATTCCTTGAAGTCCCAAGTTTAATTTCCAGAAGGAAGTATTTAGGACTAGATCTGTTCTGGATATGGTGGACATACTCAGGTGACAAGTTCAAGGCTGGCGTTGACTAAATATTAAGACCCTGTCTCAAGGACAAAATTAACAGAGCTCAGGTCTGTAATTCCAACACTTGGGAGACAGGAGAGATCGGAGAGGTACACGGTGGGTTTATGGTCAAGTTAGGCTACACACTATTCTCAAAACAAAATAATAGCAAATTAAAAAATTAGAAGACTTGGGAATAAAAATTGTGGCTGTAAATGTTTCTACCCCAATTTAGCACAAGTATATATGTAGAGTTGTATTTGTCCTCACATAAAAAGTGAAATATTGCCTGACTCAAACTCATGCCCAGTTCTCTCCGCAGTTGGGTAGAGCTGAGTTTGCCATTGTCCTCTGAAAGCTGAGAACTTCAAGGCCTGCAGGAGGGCATATCTACAGAGTTCAGAAGGCTGGTGCACCACTGCTTCTGTCAACTTGATAAAAATCTAGATTCATCTAAGAAGGGGGAACCTCAACTGAGTAATCCCTTCCATCAAGTTAGCCTGTAGACAAATCTATATGGTATTTTCTTGATTAGTGATTGATGTGGGAGGGAGGGCCCAGCTCCCTGTGGGTGGTATCACCCCTGAGTAGTTGGTCCTAGACTTATAAGAAAGCAAGCTGAGCAAGCTGTGAACAACCCAATAACCATTGTTCTCCCATGGCCTTTGTCCTGACTTCAAGTTCTTGCCTTGAGTTCCTGCCCTGATTTCCCTCAATCATGGAGTACAACATGGAAGTGTAATATTTTTCCTCACCAAGTTGTTTTGGTCATGGTCTTTATCACAGCAATAGAATATTCACACATATAAGGTTCAGCCCCAGAACACTGAGGAGGTCTGGCTACCTGGGATGGTGCTACTTTAACATAATTATTACATTCCAGTAATATAATTGTTACATTCCAAGGCCCAAGATACAGTCTAGGGGATGGAGAAAAGCTTATTAGCAATCTCAGAGGTGCACTAGGAGAGAAAGGCATTTTTGTCGTTTGTGAAAAAGAAACCCTTAACACAAGGAATGCCTATGGTGACTAGACAGCTGTGTAACACTGGTAGATACAGATATCCAAGTAGCACTTTGTATATGCCAGGATGAACACACATTAATCCATTTCCTTTTCACATATTTGTAAAGTAAACTATTATAAACACATTTTTTTAGGGAAGGAAAGTGTGGCTGCTGGAGTTATGTAATTTGGTTATGATCATGCAGCTAAACTAAGCAGAGGCAGGACATGAGCCAGGAAGCCTCCCCACACTTGAGTTTTGCTTGATCCACTGCCTTCCACCCCTCAGTGCTTGTAGATAAAGGGCAACTGGCAAAATCCCATCTAGTCTACCTGAGGCATGAACTACCAATCTCCCCATCTGTCAAGAAAAGATACAAGTACATATGTTCACAGAAAAATCTTCAAATTAAAGACAATTCCATTTTATTTTAACCCTCTGCAATTCAAACAAAGCAGGTCATCAGTTTGTTCCAAGCTTGGATCATGGTCACAGTTGCCTCCTGTCTAACCAAAGGTCCCTGGTGGGGATTGTGGGTCTAGACCAGAGAGAGTTCCCTCAGTGAACAACAGCTCCTTCAAGCCACTGATATGAATAATTAATTTGTTTTAGCATTGCTGCCCACAAAGATTACCAACAAGACCAACATTCAGAAGCAACTCGATGTCCTTCTAAGACAAAGAAGACAGGCCTAGGAGATCCTATGGGACCTTGAGGAGCCCCATCATAAAATCTGGTGGGGCTATCTGTGTTCAAAGGGAATGGTGGGTGCCTGATCTGGTCTAGTTGCCTCGGTGGGGCCTAAGAGTGTCTGCAAGACTCATTAGAGCTGTGACATGCTGTGGCTCTCACTGCTGTCAGTGGGAGCAGGCTCCAGATTCCTCAAGATGCTTTAAAATAAGACAAAAAGGCACGATTATGCAGCCAAGCAAAGACAAGGCAGCTGCATACAAAGCAGAGCTTTCTCCATAGCAGGATCACAGCCCAGCCAGGCCTTGCGGAGGTCTTCTTGATGGGCTGCTGCCGAGAGGCATCTGTAATTGGATGCTTCATTGCTCCAGCTCTTAGATTACTCAAAGTGCAGGATTTCCAGAAGCCTCCGGTTTCAATTAAGAATACGACCAGGCAACATGATGAACATAATACTATTTTTCACCCTTACAGTTTATTTTGGCAATGCTCATGGCCACACTAGTAATGTCACTGACAAGGTTAACTAGCCTACAATGAGTGGCTACTATGTACCAGGTGCTGTCCAAATTGCTTTATGAATACATACTGATTTGTATAATCTTCACCCAACTTAATTAGACATTGATTTTGTGTTAGTATGCCCCCATGGTCTACAGATACTGACACTAAGACACAAAAAGGTCAAGGAACTTATTCAAAACCACGTAACAATTATGTGAAAGAGCTAGGACTTGCATCTAAGTAACACAGCCCCAGATCCTGATTATCACACTAATGACTATTCACATTTACACAGCTCTGACTGTAAGTCACACCCTGTGCCACCTGCTGTTTGTATATTATTTCTTTAAACTCCCCCCCCCCCCCGGTGTGTGTGTGTGTGTGTGTGTGTGTGTGTGTGTGTGTGTGTGTATAAGAGACAGGGTTTCTCTGTGTAGCTCTTGACTGTCCTGAAACTCCCTCTGTAGGCAGGACTGGAATTTACAGAGATGGGCTTGCCTCTGCCTCCCAAATACCGGGATTAAAGGTGGGTGCCACTACCACCTAGCCAGAGCCCACCTCAAAAGGTTCCACAGCATTCCCCAATAGTGCCACCAGCTTGGAAAGAAAAGTTCAAAACATGAACTTGTGGGGGTATTTCAGGTCTAACCCATAATTCAAGTTCCTTGGATTTAAAGCCAGGTTCAACCTTACAAGGTTCAGAGTCCCAGATCGTTTAACTTATTGGATTTCATAAAATTTATGATTGGAAAAATCACCTAGTCCAGTCATATTGTTTCAGACCTACAATCTGAATAATTTAATAGTTAGTGGTGAGGGCTGGAGATACAGCTCAGTTGGTAGAGCATTTCCTCGTATGAATGAAGCCCTGGGCTGGTGGCACATGGACTCTCGAAGTATAAGGAGAAGGATCAGAAGTTCAAGGCCATTCTTGGCTACCCAACAAGTTTAAAGCCAACTAAGCTACACGAGGAACTACTATTACCTCTCACACCAACAAAACAAATATAACTCTGGGTAGATGGTCAAGTCACCTGACTCCTCTCCAATTGGCAAGGCCACTACTAGCACCATCTCAAAGAACTACAGATCAGACAGCATAATAGATATGTAATAGTTACTATAAGTGAGAAACAAACAAAATAAATAAACAAATAACAAAAGAAAGTATATGTGTATAATATATACTTTGAGTGATATTGTAGTGAATGGCCCCTAACATAGGATTAACAGCTTCATTCTTTGGTTTATAAGTCTGTTCTTTATGATTATAAATAATGATATAAGCAGTGGTTGTGCACACCTTTAATCCCAGCACTTAGGAGGCAGAGGCAAGCAGATCTCTATGAGTTCAAGGCCAGCCTGGTTCACAGAAGAAGTTCTAGGATCCTTTTCACTGCTAGTGACTTGGTGATTTTGTACTTGGAGCCATGGGCCTTGACATAATGGCTTGTCAGATTCCTTTAAACAACACCAAAACTCAGATCAGGGCTGGACGGATGACTCAGAAGGTAAGAGCACTGGCTGCTCTTCCAGGGAACCAAGATTCAATTCCCAGCACCAACATGACAGCTCAAAACCATCTCCAGTTCCAGTTTTTAAAAACTCCATGGCATACACGGATATGGAGCACAGATACATATGAAGGCAAAACAACCATATACATAAAAATAAAATTTATTGCTGGGTGGTGGTGGCACATGCCTCTAATTCTAGTGCTTGGGAGATAGAGGCACGTGGATCTCTGAGTTCAAGGCCAGCCTTGTCTACAGAAGGAGTTCCAGGACAGCCAAGGCTACACAGAGAAACTGTCTCAAAGAAACAAAAACAAAAACCCCCCAAAAATATACATATAAAATAATAAAATGAAATGTTACATTACATTATACATGTACACACATACAGCTATCAGAATATTCTCTTGACTCTTATAATTGCTCTAGTAAATTACTGAATGAGGCTGCAGCAATTTAGACTGGCACAGTAGCAATGGCCTTGAGTCTCAGCACTTAGGATGCTCAGGATGTCTTGAGCCCAGGAATTTGAGAATCTCTTCATAACAAAGTGACAACACAGTGAAACCTTGTTTCAAAAGAGAAGAAAGAGAATGAGAATGGGTTAGCAAGAGGTGGAAAGGCTGATGGGAAAGAGAAAAACAATCCAGCCATGTACCTCTACACTGTTTTTCACACTTGTGAGGCTCACCTCTTACATATAGCCAGGGATCCCATCACATTACAGGCTCCTGTAATCACAGTGCTTGAGGTCAGGCAGGAGAACCAGAAGTTTAAGGAAACCTCCAGATGCAAATGTATTCTGATCATCAAGTTAACATTCCTGCAGCTTTATTAAAGGCAGGAACAGTTATATAAATTAGGAACTTGGGGGCTAAAGCCTGGAAAGGGTAAAATAAGAAAAATCCACCACAAACCAGGCATGGTAGTGCACACCTTTAATTGTAGCATCAAGGAGGCAGAGGCAAGTAGATCTGTGCGTTCAAGAACAGGTTGAACTACAAAGCATGTTCCAGCCCAGCCCAGGCTATACAGTGCGACCTTGTCAAAAGAAAGAATAAATTAAAGGAGCAGAAGGGAGGAGGTACAGACGGAGGAGGAAGGGAGGGAGGGAAGAAGGCAGGAAGGAAGGGATAAGCAGAAGGAGTGAGAGAGGGAGGGAGGGAGGGAACAGAAAAATCCATCACAGCTCTCAAGTAGTGCAAAAAAGGAAGAGAAGATGTAGATGAAGGAAAAGGTAACAGTAATAAAGAGAGGGAAGCCAGGTGATTTCACATTGCTGTGATCCCAGAGCCTAGCTGTATAGTTTGGGCTAGCCAGAGCTGCAACAGCAGGAGGAAGAGGAGGAGGAAAAAATGAGGACGAGAAAAAAATTAAAACATCTTTTAATTCTTAGAGATCAATAGCATGTTTAGATATTTCAAGTCCCACAAAATCCTCACTTGAAGGGCTGGAGAATTAGCTCAATGACTAATAGTACTAGCTGCTATTCCAGAAAACTGGGGTTCAAGTCCCAGCACCCATATGGCAGCTCACAACCATCTGCAACTCCAGTCTCAGGGGATCCAACACCTCCTGATCCTTTCCAAATAGCCACCAACTGGAGACCAAGTGTTCAAATGCCTGAGACATATATGAGACAACTCCTTCAAATCACGACACTGTCCATAACATATAACAATAAAAATAAATAAACAGGGTCTAGGTAGATGGCCTAGCATTTAAGAGCACTGGCTACTTTCTTACAGAGGATCAGGGTTTAATTTCCAGCACCCAAATGGCAGCTCACAGCTATCTGTAACTACAGGGAATCCAACAACACCTTTAGGCCTCCTTGAGTGCCAGGCGCTTACCAGACTTAGAAGCAGACAACATACCTATACACATGAAATAAATTAATTAAACTTTCACTTGAAAATACACAATCTGCTGGGTGCAGTAGTTCATGCCTGCCATCTCAGCCACATGGATGCAGAAGCAGGAGAATCTTGAGTTCAAGCCTAACCTGACTACATAGTGAGACCCTACTTCAAAAATATATATGTCTGCCAAAATAACGCAATCATTTTTCTACTTGTTCAACAAAAACATTATGTCAGCATTGTTTAAGAGGCGGGAATGAATACCTCTTAAAAGAACTGGCCTGCATGGGGAGGGTGACAAACCACTTTAAAACAGTTATATGGCTGCCCTAACATACCAGTGTGCAAAGTTCAGGAAAGGATGGTAGAGCCAATACTGGGCTGTTTTCCAAAAGCCACTCACAGTTCCTTTTCCTCTGACATCCTTCATGGTAAGGGAGAAGAGCTAAAATTCTTGATCAGCCTCCCTTGCAGCTAAAGATGGCCATGTAACCTAGCCTGACCCAAAAGTGTGACAGTAAGATTTGTTAGGTAAGACTTCCATGAACACTATCACTATTTTTTTTTTATTTTATTTTATTTATTTATTTATTTATTTATTTATTTATTTATTTATTTTTGAGACAGAATCTTGCTCTGTAGCCCAGGCAGGCCTAGCAGGTCTAGAACTCACTAAGACCAATTCTGCCTGCTAGGATTATGGGCACAGACCACCATACTTGGCTCCATTCTTACAGGGACAACCAGTAAGGACAAACAGTTTGAGTCTTTTGCTCCCTTTTCCTCCCTACATCTCAAACACACACAAGGTAACATAGCATATACAATTCCAGACTGTATGTCACAAGCAAGTGGACAAACATCTCTCCACTGACAATGGGAGGATCTTAAACAAAAGGCCCTGTGGAGCCTCTGTAACCCACAAGTTACATCCTTGCAATGGGAGGAAAACAAATCCCTAACCCATTAAGCCACTGTGTGAACCAAGTGGCTGCTGGTAACAAATCCCAGCTAACAGTGGCTTAAAATAGTGCCAAATTACTGTCTTAGAGTTCTGCATCTTGGAACCCTGAGGAGATTCTTACTCTGTAGCCCAGGCTAGCCTAGCATTTACTGGATAACATCAAGGTGCTGGCAGGGACAAGTTCCTTCTAGAGAGTGAGCAATCATCATTTCCTTACATTCTGTGGCTTTTAGAGGCCACCGACATTTCTTAGCTACTGTTGCCTCTTTCTTAATAATCAAAATCAGCAGCAAGGAGTTGCATCACCCTGACCTTTTCAACCCCCTTACCCCAAGATTAGTTTAAGATCTTTATGACTGGGGCTGGAGAGATGGCTCAACAGTTAAGGTTCAGTAGCCTCTTACAGAGGACCTGGTTTCAGTTCCCAGCACCCCACAATGGCTCTGAACCTTCTGTAACTCCAAGGGATCCAACTTCCTCTTTCAGCCTCCACAAGCACTACACATCTGTACATAAGTATGTGTATCACATCTGTGTATGTGTACTGACAAAGCACTCATATACATAAAAATCCTCCTCATCCAGATCCTCCAGGATCTATCTCTCTCCCTCGTTCCCTCCCTCCCTCCCTCCCTCCCTCCCTCTTTCTCCAAAGTTCCTACTTTACTCTCATATGCAAAGTCTGTTATATAAAGGGTCCAGGAATTAGGATGTACACCTCTTCGGGGACCACTATTTTGCTTGTCCTGACCATCATGGAAATGTGGGACAGCACAGAGTAAGCACTGCAGATGGGAGTTCTCAGTTATTTGAAGCCAAATACATTTTATTGTTTTATTTTATGTGTATGGGTGCATGTATGTCTCCTGTGCATCACACACATGTCTGGTACCTGTGAAGGCCAGAAAAGGAAACTGGATCCCTTGGAAGTGGAGTTACAGACAACTGTGAGCCACCATGCAAGTGATGGGACTTGAACCCAGGACCTCTGCCAGAGCAGCTGGTGCTCTTACCTGCTGAATCATCTCTCCAGCCCCTGAAATTCACTCTTAACTGACAGCCACGTCCCAGGTCTACACTGGGGAGACAAAGAAGACTTCACAGAGCAGGGAGCAGGGAGCCTCCTCACTTAGGCTTGAAGGATGGATAAAATCTATCCGAAGGACAATGTGGAGAGCATTCAAGACAAAGGCAGAGAGAGAAGGGTGTGTTCAGTGTCAGGAAGCTACACAAAGTTCAATGTTGCCGGGGCTTAAACTGTGTAAGTTTGGAAGGAAGGGGTTTCCCAGACAGCCCTGTGAAAAGTCTCAGATCTTACTCTGTGTATGGAGAGCCACTGCAAGCTGTGGATAAAGGCACAAACTTTGACTTGGGCACATAGAACAACCGTTTATCTTTAATGTGAATGTAACTTGAGACTGGAAAGGAAAGGGTAGAGGCCGACCAATTGTCCTTGAGGTAATTTGGGTGGGGATGATGGACCTCTAGCTACTCATAAACATTTATTGAACACCTCCCAAGTGGGCAGGCACTATGATATTCCTGAAGCTACAAAACAGAAAGCACAGGTCAGAACAAAGTTCCCTGTCAGCCTGACACCCACAATCCAAGGCACAAATGATATGCAGGGGAGGGGCCTCATGTTTGAGACACTACACCTGTCCCCAGACCTGAAACACAGACAGGGAGAGAATGGGAACCCAAAGAATTAAGGCAGTCCCACCCAACAGAAAGGAGACCCAGGGTCTGCAGTAATGGGTGACTGACAGGTCAACAGCCTCCCCCTTTAAAAACATTTATTTTTATTTTCAATTATGTGTATTTGGGCAAAGGAGTATGTACACATGCGAGACCAAAAGAGGGCTTCAGATCCCCTGGAAATTGGGTTTCAAGTGGTTGTAAGCCACCTAACGTAGGTGATGAGAATCAAACTCGTGTCCTCTGAAAAAATAGCAGACACTCTTAAGCTCTTAACTGCTGTTGATCCATCCTTCCAGGCCCCCAACAGACCTTTTATGTAAAAATCACCCAAAAAAGATCAAAAAGTTCTGATGCCTCCCCACATATCAAGGTTTTTATTATATTTTTTCTTAAGACAGAACCTTGTGACCCAGCATGGCCTCAAACATTCTATGTAGGCAAGGATGACCTTGAAAGTCTGGTCTGCCAGACCCCGCCTCCTTGGTGCTGGGATCACAGGCTATGCACCATGACACTCCATTTAATGCAATAAAGAGGCCAATTAAATAATATATGGATTCTCAAATAAAAAAATAATGGCAGCACTGAGGAATTTGGGGCTGACTAGTTAACCCAGTTTCCTCATTTGTGGGATGCGAAGAGTAGTGCAACCTTCTCTTTTTCTGTTTTTCGCCATCCTCTTGCATGCTGGGCAAGTACTCTGCCCACCGCACTATATACCTTCAGCCTTCTTTTTCTATCGAGACTGAATCTCATTAAATTATTCAGGCTGACCTTGAGCTTCTGACCCTCCCACCTCAGTTCCCTGTGTATCTGGGATTTCAGGCCTGTGCAGAAGTGTGCCCTTTAGATTGTTCTGAATATTAACCATGACAATAAGAAACACACTTCACACAGTGAAGCAGTAGGTGCTAAATATATTTTAGTTCCTTCTCTCCTAGGTGCCAATAAACCTTACAGTTATCTTTTGCTCAGCAATCACAAGATGTGCCTCAAGCTCCAGGCAACCTTCCTCCAAACAGTCTAGTCTCAGGCAGGTGATAGCAAGAATCAAATAGGAAGACAGGATGGAAACGAAGCAGACACTGCTGATTTTCTCTGCAGCTACACCGTGAAGACTTGGCAAGGGAGATTCACCTGGCAGATGAAAAACAGTGCTGAGGGAAGCAGGTGGGCATAGAGACTCATAATTCTTGTTTGGTATGCAAATAGAGTTCAGTGTCCAAAATAGACAACTGGGCTGCAGCACAACAGCTCCGATGTTTTGAGAAGGTTCATGGTCCACCCTCAAAACCAGAAGGGACCCAAAACACTAGACTTTTCTAGCACAGAACTAAGGCAGGGAGGTTTTTGTTGTTTTGTTTTGTTTTACCCTGAGAGTCTCACTTGTGACCAATCAGGTGCTTTTCTAGTGCCTGCCATATACTCACTCTTGGGAAAGATACTGCAGAAAGAAACAGACCCTGGTTCTTGTCCTGAAGGAATTGCCAACCCCTTGGCTTGAGAGCGATGCTTCAGAATATAACAGGCAACGTGCCTTGTGGAGAGAAGAGGCTCTTTTGTCATTTGTCCACTGGGTCAATGAATTAATAGATGGCGTAATAATGAAACAATTGTGCAGTGTGGGCTCACTCTAAGAACCACAGACGGGATGGAGTAGTTGGAAAGGCTTGTGCCAGAGGCTGCTAGCTGCCTACTCACTATCTATTCTTCCATTTTTCCTTGTAACAGAGACCCCATTTGATTTGAGAAGGCTGTACGCCCATATAAAGTACTCTATTTCCCAGGCTCCCTGGTAGCTAGAGGTGGCTGATGTAATTTAAAACAGAAACTGTCAAGAGAGGTTTCTAGGAAAGTGCCTCAAATAGTAGATCCAACAGCTGCCACTCACTCTGCATCCTGCTCTGAAAATTTTTTGCCTGAAGCATAAATGTGATGGGTGGATCTCCAGTAGCCATTTCAGACCATGATATAAAAAGATAAAAAAAAAAAGTCTGAGTCCCTGAAGACACCATATTGCCTCTAGATTATTTACCTCTGGAGTTCTTTCACATGAGAGGTAAATAAAACTCTCATCTTAAGTACCATTCTAAAACTTTATCATATCTAGCAAACCTATATCTTAATCATTACAGGTTATATGAAGAGGCAGGCCCCAAAGGACAGATCTGGGGATTAGTGGGCATGCATCTCAAATGCCAGGAAGAACACAAGGAAAAGCATCTGCAGCAAGAAAGTTAGCAGGAGCACATAGGAAAGAGCAGGAGCCAAAGAATCCTCAGCTGGTGGCTTCACAAATGCTTAGGAAAAGAGAAGGACCAGAGACCACAAACAACCAAGAAAGCTGGTCTCCTTTGAAGTAACAATACAACTATGGACTGAGTAAAAACAGAGAAGGGAAAACTTACAAGCAAAACCAGAGATGGGAAAGCATCTTTATGTGAAGAGATGCAAATATGGGGGTGTAGCTCAGTGACAGAGCATTTGTCCAGCATGCACCAGGCCCTGGCTTCCATGTCCAACATGGAAGAAAGAAAAGGAGATGGGGGCGGCGAGACAGGGAGGGAAGGATGAAGAGAGGGAGAGAAAGAAGAAAAGAAAAGCTGTAAACAGGAGCCCAGCTCAGCCACCTGAAAATCTCTGGATTACATAACCATGTAAGAGTTGCTCATCACCATGTGTGCAGTGCTCTGCTGTATGATTTCCACACATGATCTCATTAAGGCTTTGTAACAAGTCTAGGATATATGCCTACTATTGCTACCCCTGTTTCACAAAGAGCCTAAAGCTTTGAGAAACTCAGAAAATTGTTCCGGGAAAGTATCTACCCTGAAGCCCTGTCTGCTGTCCATCCAGACACACTCTCTTTTTCCAGACAAGGGAAGTGGAGTTTGTTAGGTTGTTTTTTTGTTAAGATTTTAAGTGGTGTGTGTGTGTGTGTGTGTGTGTGTGTGTGTGTTGCTAAGAGAAAGTGGGGCCTGAAGAGAAGGCAATTAAGCAGTTAAGAGCACTTACTGCTCTTACACAGGACCTGGATTCGGTTCCCAGCTTCCACATGACAGTTCACAACAGTCCTTAACAACAGTGCCAGGGAATCCTATGCCCTTCTCTGGCTCCAGAAGCACCTGGCTTGCACATGGTGTACACATGCACATACACACTAAACAATCATGCTATGTGACAGAAGGGTCTACAGGCAAATACAAAATACTAGTCATCAGAAGAAAATCAAACCAGAGGAATCTCAGTTTCAAGGCTATTTGCATTTCCTACCTGTATAGAAGGGCTTGTCAGTAGGACCCACCTATTAATGATGAGGGTAAGATGGTGGAGGTGAGTGGTGGAGAGGGGGAGCTGTGGAGAGCCAGTGACTCAATGTCAACTTTGATCACCAACAAACCATGACAATGCAGTTTGGTTTTGGAGGCAGGGTTCATGACACAGCACAGGCTCGACTGGAATGCCTAATCCTCTCACTGAGCCTCGCAATTGCTAGGATTACAGGCATGCACCACCACACTTGGCATGAGATGGTTTTTTAATAGCTCTCCACAACAGGAACTAAAACAGAATTATTTTATTGCAGCTACTGCTAAAAATTCAATTTGAATTAAGTTATTCAGACACATCCCTGAATGAAAGGAATTCTCGGAGCAACAATCTTATTAGTCATTGCCAGAAAGTCGAGGGAGGGGGGCAGAAAAGGGGAGAGACGGACACCATCAGATTACAAATGAGCGAGGTAACATGAGCATCCAGCAGGAAATGCATGAAGATTATAAATAAAAGGTCTCCACCAGAGGCCAACAGACCCCAAAATCCAGGCCTCCAGGTATAGAAACCAGACCCTGAGCCAGGCAGTTATGGTACACACTTTTAATCCCAGAACTCAAGAAGCAAAGGCTTCTTGAGTTTAAGGCCAGCCTGATCTACAAAGCAAGTTCCGGACAGGCTCCAAAGCTACACAGTGAAACCCTGTCTCGAAAAATAAAGAAAAAAGGAAGGAAGGAAGGAAGGAAGGAAGGAAGGAAGGAAGGAAGGAAGGAAGGAAGAAAACTAAAGAAGAAACCAGGCCTGGAACAGCTGGCCCAGCATTGCATTACAGGTAGAATGCTATGTGCCAGCTTCATAGATAGATCCATGTCCCAGTGTCAAATCCACAAGTTCTCTACACAGCTCTGACTGGCTCCTTTCAAGCCTTGGCTGGCCACCTATAAGGTGCTGAGGCTGAGGTGGCCTGCTGCTCTGTCCCCTGGCCTCCCACACACAGACTACAGCTTTAGTGCCCTCTGATAAGAGACCTGGAAAATGCCATGGACACAACAGGACAGCCCAGATCTGACACGTAAGCCCTCCTCAGGATCCTGTACATGACTGTAAGTTGCTTTTAGGGTCGAGGGTTCTCATCTGTCTGAGACAGACAGGAACACAGTTCAACTCAGGGTTTTCTTCTGGTTTAGACTCTTTTTAAATGTACTGCACTTAGTTTGTTACTGTTGGGGGCAGAATGCCTGTGGAAGTGAGAGGACAACTCTGTGGGGTTGGTTTTCTCCTTCTACCTTTTCTGGGTTCCAGGATCAAATGCTGTTCTTCAAGCTTCCATAGTCAGCTGCAAGCACTTTACCCACCAAGCTCTCTCTCCAGCTCACTTTGTTTTTGTTTTATTTTAAAACTATCTTTTCTCATTTTATATACCAATCCCAGTTCCCACTCCCTCCCCTCCTCATGCTCTCCCTACCTTCCCCCAACCCCCACCCATCCACTCCTCACAGAGGGTAAGGCTTCCCATGGAGAGTCAATGAAACCTGGCACATCTCTCTGAGGCAGGACCAAGGCCCTCCCTGCTATATCCTTCCAAAGAGAGTGGGCTCCAAAGAGCCAGTTCAAGCACTAGAGATAAATCCTGGTCCCATCGCCAGTGGCCCTACATTTCTTATTTAGATTCTTTCTTTTTATGAAACATGCTGACCTTAGTGTTCCCAAACTCATGACCTTCCAGCTTTAGTCTCCCAAGTGTTGGGATTACAGGCATGTGCCCCAGTGTCTGGTTCCTTACTCATGAGGTAACAGTAGTCACTCATTAGAAAGTTGTTTCTTTATGTAAAAAAAAAAAAAAAAAAAAAAAAAAAAAATCAAGGTTTCTACCCAGCAAAAAGACAGTAAAAATGACGAGGATGGGCCACCAACCTGAGTAGTCCTGAACACAGCTTGCATGACCTTGATAAATGCTTGCTGAGGGGGACACATGGACTGGTGGATGGATGCATGGCCAATGCCAACAAAAGTACAGAAATAGAGAGTACGTGGGGGCTGGACTATAGCTGTGGTAGAGGGTTTATTCAGTATGTACAAGGTCCTTGGTTCAATCCCCCATCTCAGCAGCAAGAGCAGGGCATGTGGATAGAACTTGTCTCTACTGAGCAAAATTAATGCAAGAAGGAAATGCCACCTATTTACAATATTAATGATACTTACGTTGGCATTTGAACTAAAGCCAGAGTATTAGATGATTGATTTCTTATAGTCAAAAGGATGCTGGACATGGAAAAGCCACCTCTGAGCTTTTGGGGGGGACAGCCCTTGGGTCCACGAGGAGTGAAGATACACGGGGAAAACCATGGCTGCAGAGGGACTCTTGTGAACCTCCTTTTGAAATATTCGACGATATGTGCCCAGGACTGGCTGGCCACTGAGGGGAAGTTTATAATCTAGCATGTCATGTGCTACCTTATGAGGCCCAGTTCACAGGAGCCCCATAGGTAGTGGCAGCCTTGAGTGGTGACCCCAGCTCCCGATGATCTGGAGTCTGGTAGGGACTTCACCGACAATGAAGGCTATAATGACACACAGACATGTATGGACTTCATGGTCATAACAAGTCAAGAGTGCTATTAACCCATCTAAATAGCTTCCTAGTTTCCCAAATTCAATCTGCACAACTATCCTGGGGGGTATATACTAAAATCTGTAGCAAGAAGTTTAGCATTTGTTTGAAAGCATGGATTTGGAAATAAGACTGCCTTGGTTCAAATCCTATGTACTCCTTTTTGTAAACTGGGTGGCTGGTTGGTGGAGGGTACTTTAAGCTTTCTATGCCTCAAAACTCTCATATATAAAGTGGAAACAATAGTAGTTTCTGTGTCTTGAGGCTGTGTGTCACAAACTAATTACTAGCAATAAAGTGCTCAGAACAAAGGCTAACAAAAGTAAGCCATTGCTGCCTGTGAAACACAGGCTGAGACCTGGAAAGGCCAGTGATTTGCCCAGGGCCTCACATCTATTAAGAGAGGAGCTAGGTAGACTCAGGCCTAACTTCACAGTACGTATGACCCAACACATCAGATTCTACTCTGCCCACCCCCATTCATACCTCTGCTCTATCCCAACCCCCCAATACTAACCATGTTATCATGAGCTAGATTTTCCTCAAACTAATCAAGGCAATAAAGATGATCAAGGAAAGATGCCTAAAGTGAACTGGCATGCCTATTAATTAAACTCTGAGTTTGTTCTCACATGTAAAGAGAAACCCCAAAGGTATACAGGTTTATGGATCTGCTCTTTACTTAGTAGAAAATGGAAGAGAGCCCCCTTAGGTAGGTGTGTGTGTGTGTGTGTGTGTGTGTGTGTGTGTGTGTGTGTGTATACATACAGACATATATGCTACCTCAGGGCTCTCTCCTTAAGACCCTATGGCTAAGATAAAGTCTGCAATATTATCCAATAGAATCTGACCTACAGTTAAGTCCTCTGGATACAGATTCGGGGTGTGGCCACTGGTAGAAAGGGAGAAATAACACAAAGGTGGAATCCAAAGAGTCTCAGAACACCAGGTTAATGCCCTGCCCTGGCTTCTGGAAAGTGCCACAGTGGTGCTAAGGAATCACAGATAGCCTATAACAACCAAGCCATCTGTGATCCAGAATATTCTGGAAGTGAAAAGTTTTGTATCAGTAGCTGGTTCATAGACTCATGTGCTTACTACGTCCCAGACCTGTTCAAAGCCGTTTAGAGGATGCAGCCCACTTCCTCCTCATAGCAACAGCATGAGGAGGTCCCATTTTACTGATGGAGAAAGAAAGCCACAGAAAAGTGAAATGACTTCTCCCACTGTCACACAAGCACCGTGATTCAGAGACCATGACTTTTTACCGTTTTCTAGATCAGGTTTGACTTTGTAGCCTAGGCTGGCCAGGGACTCTCTCCATTCTCCTGCCTTCTAGAGTGCTGGGATTACAAGCAAGTGCCATCACTCCTGGCATACAAATTACCCGAACATTTATGTCATTGAAACATTTTAAAACAGCAACACTGACCATGTGCAATGCTCCCTCATGTTTCCTTCTTTCCTTCCTTCCTTCCTTCCTTTCTTCCTTCCTTCCTTCCTTCCTTCCTTCCTTCCTGCTTGCTTTTGGTGCTAGGGCTGAACCTAGGGCCCTGAGTATGCTAAGCATGTGTTCTATCCATGAATCCACTCCTTTTTTATTCTGTTTCACTCTGAGGGCTAGGCTTGGTGGCACAAACCTTTAATCCCAGAGCTTAGGCAGCAAAGGCAGGCAGATCACTGAGATATAGCCTGGTCTATATAATGAGTTCCAGACCAGCCAGAGCTTCACAGTGATACCCTGACTCTAAAACAAATAACAACAACAACAACAACAAATCCAAATAAACATATCTCTCTGGACCAGTGAGTGAGATGTCTCAGCAGATATGGGCTTTTGTCACTAAGTCTGAGGACCTGAGTTCTATCCTTAGGACCCACATGATGAAAGGAGAGCGTAGACTCACAAAAGTCATCCTCTAACCTTCACACACTCACTGTGGCAATGCAACCCCCCAACACACAAAATAAATATATGTAAAAACATACCACTCAACAAACACTTCTGGAAACTGAGTATATGTTAG
The DNA here is from genome assembly GCF_943737965.1 of Phodopus roborovskii. NCBI lineage: Eukaryota > Metazoa > Chordata > Mammalia > Rodentia > Cricetidae > Phodopus > Phodopus roborovskii. Next base: position 6,084,552 of record NW_026126407.1, on the reverse strand, counting down.
ACACGTTTGCATATACTTAAATTTCCTATGCTCCTACAGTTCCCATTTCACCAGGGATTGAGCTTGAGTGCAGGAAGAGATTATTAGATCCATATACAAAACAGCAGTGTCAAGCTGGGCATTGGTGGCTCATGCCTTTCGTCTCAGCACTCGAGAGGCAGAAGGATCTCTGTGAGTTCCAGGCCAGCCTGGTCTACAGAGCTAGTTCCAGAACATGCTCCAAAGCAACACAGAGAAACCCTGTCTCAAAAAACAAACAAACAAACAAACAAAAAAAAACAAAACAAAAAACCCCCAAAACAGCAGTGTCTAAAAAGCTAATTTAACGAGAACTATAGGGCAAGCAAGGAGGACCTCACAATATTTCCGCTGCCTGTGAACTGTTCTGTAGTGGGGGGGAAATCCTGCTATTGCTTGCTGGAGTGTGCTGTGACTGTGTACATGTGTGACTGTGCATGGTGTACACATGCTTGCATATGTATGTCTTCCCTGTGACATCCAGAGAGAAGGCAGTACGTCCACCTGCAGTTGTGCAAGGGGCAGAGGGGATTTCGTATACAAGTGTGCCTTGCAGAGAGTCTACAGGATTTGGCCTTGGCACACCTAGCCAGAGCCACTGGTGCTAACTAGACCATGTGCTCTGGCTGGAGTCTTCAGTCCAAAAAGAGAATCATTTAATCCCTCATCTACGCTGAGGAGCACCTGTGGTAGCTAGCCCAAAGCCTGTGCTCGTTTCTAATTTGCTGGTTTCTAAGATGCTAAAGAACAGACTGCTTGAAGAATTACCAATCACTCCTGGGGAAAATCCATCGTACTGAGCACACCTGACAGAATGATTGATATGGGTCTTGGGAGCCATGGGACAGTCGCCAACTATAAAGCAGCTGAGGAGACTTTAGCCTCTGAGGAGGGCATTTGAAACTTGGCACCAGAGAAAACTCTTCAACTCCTGCTTTAAATGAAAGGGGAACATAAAAAATGATTACTATCATGGGTGGCAGAAACATTACCTATGGGAAAATAAGCCAATATCTGCTAATGAATAAGTGTAATTGATCAAAACAGATGACTTGATGGATCCTCCAAATGTGCTTTTAGCTGACTGGACAATTTTTCATTCAAATGGAAACTCACCCAGATAAGACCTAATAATGGAGATTTTGGAACAATCCCAGAATCACTGATAAGTCTCCCCGACAGATACACTACCCCATTCACGGAGCAAGAAGGCATCATAAGTTCCTTGCTGCAACTCAATCAAACCAGACACCAATGTATGCTTTCTGCATGCCTGAGGAGACCCAGTCTTGAGATTCAGTCATACCATAGTCTCCCACCCCACAGCCCCGTTAACTATTTCTCCTTACCTATTTCTACTCCCTGACCTACGAAGAGCTGAGCAGCCTTTGAAATTCAATGCAGCTGCTCATTAATTTAGACATGATTTGAGCACTGTTATGACCACAAGTAGATAAAAAAAAAAACAAACCAAAAAAAAAAAAAAAAAAAAAAAAAAAACCAGCTAAGACCAGAAGACCCTGATCTCAAGAAAGAGGGCAGGTAGGAGAGGAAGCAAAGGCCAGTGGACTCAAGCAAAGGTCTCAGACCACCTTCTTGAACACATCTGAGATTCAGTTTCCTTCTTTATCAGCTGAAGGCACTGGATCAAAGAGGCTCTCTAGGAATCAGGCCGGCTCGAAACTGGGATTCCAAGCCTTTCCCTCTTCTCGGGCTCCTGGGAAGCCCGCAGACCCAGAGCAGCCTTCTCGAAGAGAAGAATGGTAGGTCTGAAGGCACCTCTGGAGTGAACTAGGCCCCCAGCATGAGATGCAGGCAGGCTGGAGGAAATACAAGATGACTTCAGGACATTTAGGGAAAGATAAAGAATCTCGGGGAAATGGGGGGCTTCTGGAGTTTCTGCAGAGAGTGCCATGGGTGGGGGTAGGGAAGGGGAGGGGGCGGTGCAAAGGACTCTAGAGGACCTGTGAGGAGTGAGGGCTGAAGACCAAGGTAAAATGTCCTACCAAGGTCTGGTCAAGTGCATCATCCCATTAACCCCTGCACAGCCATTACCCCCTGCAAGCCATCATGCTTATTTTCATAAACTCACCCGAACCCCACTTCGCACTTTCTTGTACCTAGAGAGGGGGTGCGCCTACCTGCGGAGAAGCCGTCTTCGTGGTCTGAGCTGTTGCGGCTGCAGTCACTGCCTCTCTCGGGCGAACCGTGACTGGGCGAGTCTCGGTCCGGTACGCGCAGGAACCTCTTGCGCCCCCACTGGGCGAGGTGCTCCCGCGCCCCGCGCCTGGGGGGCTCATCCTCCGCCTCCAGCTGCTCCAGATCTCGACTCCGCCGGTGGTGCCGCCAACCTCCGGGAATCAGGTGCATCCAACGGTGGGGGCTGCACGGCCGCGTCGGCTTCTCAACCTCCTCGCGGGTCCCAAACCGGCAAGGGGCCACAAGTAGGTGGCCGAGGACGAATTTCTCATTCAAATCCACCATCTCGAAGTCGTGGTCACTGCAGTCGCCTCCATCATCGCCACCTGAAGCGTCCGGTTCGCCCTCCTCCGAGCCCCGCCCCGCCTCGGTCCGGGAGGACCGCTCATCTCCGGGTGCGGAGAACCCCATGCCACCGTGGCCTGGGGACGCACAGTTCTCTCCGAGCCTGAAGAGCAGGCGAGGCTGCACCAGCTGCTGGTGGATGGCGGCAGTCAGGCTGCGCACGGCGCCCCCTCCCTCCCCCGCCCGGGGCCAGGCAGGAAGGTCCAGGCACACGTAAGGGGATGGCTCGGCCGGTGTCGCCACCTCCGGACCGGGGCGCGTGGGGTCTGGGGAATCTGGGTCGCGGACCGCTGCACGCTGCTCATCGCATGGTGGCGGCACGTTCAAGGACCCGGCTGGCTCCTGCTCCTGCACAGAGACTCCCCCGATACCGCTGTCGTCCCCGCCGCCGCTGTCTCCGGCGTCCCCGCCCTCCGGTCGGCTGCCGGGTAGGTCCATCTTCTCTCCAGCCAGGGTCGCCTGCAGGTAGCAGACTTTGAACTTCTCCTCGGCCAACACCTGTTGCAGCCGCTTCAGGTTGAGTTTGCAACGCTCGAGCTCGTGCTCCATGTCCGACACCGACTCCAGCCTCATGACTGGAGCCTCCTCCCCGGGGAACTCGGCCTGCCAGTGGCGTTCAAACTCCTGCGGGTCCCACATACCGGCCGCGCCGTCGGGCCTCCCGGCCCGGTTCCTGTGCGCCTCGGCAGGCTGAGAGGGTCTCTCGGAATCGCGCGCTGGCACAGTTGCCTGCCCCTTGCTTCAGTGCCTGGAGGAGAAAAAGAAATAAAGTTTTTCTCCTTCCGCCCTCGTGCCTTTTTTTTTTCCCCTCTTCTTCTTCTGGGTTTCGCCTCCCTGACGTAAGCAGACACCCGGCCGCGGGGGTGGGGGCCTGGGGCCGCAAGAGCTGTCCGAAGCTACACGGCTCTGCCGGGTGGGCTCAGGCGCGCAGGAGAGCCGCGGTGGAGGCGGAGCCACGGCGCAGGGCCGGAGCCTGCGGGCGCGCCTCGGAGCCTCGCGGGAAGCCGGGCGAGGGCTACTGCAGAGCGGACCGGCCCACCTCAGAGGCGCAGGCGCTGCCCGCTGCTCGGCCAGCTCGCACCCACCGCGAGAGGCGTGCTGCGCAGCTCCAGCCGCAGCGCGCGGTCCGCGCCCCCTCCCTGCACCCAAGCGCGCAGCCGGTGGGGGGAGGCGGGGAGAGAGAGAACGCGCGGAGCTCCATGGGTCCCAACCAAGCGCCCCCTCCACACACACACACCTCTGCCCTGCTCTCTGCTAGCTCTCCAAGACCCTGCCTTAGATCAGGGAGCTACCTGGGACTAAGGAGAGAAAGAGGCGGGAAAGACGATGTGGCAAATTCCTTTGGGTTGCCCAGAGCCTTGATTAATTTGTTCAAGATCATACAGCAGCTCAGCCCAAAATTGGGGATAGCACTTTGGGGTTTGGATCCCTTTAAATGCTCCCTAGAGATTTTCCAGAGAGGAAATTGTGATGGTCCTGTGACCTCAAAGCCAAGGACATTCCTGAGTGATATGAGGCAAACCATGGTTGTGGAGGCCTAGGTCTAGTAGATGGCCCTCCACTCCACCTTCTCCTTGTGGCCTCAGACAGTGCCCTTAAAGGTGGGGAGCAGAAATAGGAGCAGGGACAAGGCACAAGTGGGGCCTTGTAGGGACAAGCTGCACCCTCTGGTGAGGTTGACAGCCTGCAGAGAGGCCCTGATACATTGTCTCATGCTTACTGTGGAGCGGAGACCTTATCAGTGATTCATGGTTCCTTCATTTCAAGGATGAGGAAATTGATACTGTGCAGGAGCAAAGTGACCCCAGAGCTGGAAAGTCGTCCTTTCATCCCTCACTTTGGGAGCTGGAGCTAAAAACTCGTGGGGAACTTATTTCCAGCCTCCTGCCACTCAGCTGTCACCTGAACCACAGGCATAGGCCATCCAGCCCCCCATTTTCAACCCGATTCACACTTCCAAATTCTGAGATATTGTCTGGGGTGTGTGTGTGTATACACGTGCCTGCACAAGCATGGTATATGCCTTTATTATATCCTCACCAGTGCCTACTCTTGTAAAGGTTGGAGGTCTGATGTTTTCCTTTATCACTTTCCACCTCCATCATTCTGAGACAAGGCAGCTCACTGAACCTTAGGTTCCAACTTCTGTTGCTGGCCAGTAAGCCCCGCCCCCACCACCAGGATCTGGCTATTTTGCTCTTGTGGTCATATCAGGTTTTAGATGAGTACTAGAGTCTGAACCCAAGTTCCTCGTGCTTTGGAGGCAAACACTTTATCAACTGAACCATCTCCCAACTGGCTAGATATTTCCTAACCACAAACAAGATCTTGACAATGCTTTGGTTCCAACTCCTTCAATGGTTGGTTCCCTGTCACCCACAGGGTGGAGTCCACCTGAGGACCTGTTGCATGGCATAGGGGGCCCTGCCAGGTTTGGTCTCTGCCTTCCTCCTGTACTTTAACCTTAAGAACTTAATGCTGTTCCCAAAGTTTCCTTAAGAAAAAAAAAAAACATTTATTTTTGGCTGAGCATGGTGACACCTGCTTCTAATCCTAGTACTCTGCCTAGCAGAGGCAGGAGGATCTCTGTGGTTTAGAGTCCAACCAGAAAAGCTGGTGGGGTGGGGCTCTATCATTGAGCCATTTCTCCAGTCTCCATCCCACCCCTAAAAGTTATTTTATGTGTGGATTTTCTTCTTAACACCCCCCCCCCATATACACACAACTCCCTGCAGCTGAATTTGTCCAACTCTGTGAAGCTTTTATCAACCTTTCCCCAGTGTGCTTGTATGGACACTGGATCTTGGGAAGGGCTGCCTTTGGCTTTCTACAGTCCCATTTACATTTAATGACACTTTGTTTCCTCTAAAAAAGTACAGAAGGACACAGGTTGTTTCTTTTCTACTTTGTGTCCCTGCTGCCTAGAGATGGTCCATCATTGTTGAAGGGGGAAAAGTGAATAAAGGAATGGTCAGCCAGAATGTGCACATACACACACACACACACACACACACACACACACACACACACACACACCTACCTACCTACCTTTCTGTGCCTGCTCAACTCGTTTTCTGCCGCCTTCAAAATTGGGCCAAATGTGTTTCCCCCAGAGGCTTACCACTCTGGGATTTTCTTTCTTGTCCAAGTCTGTGTATACTGATTTTACTACTGTCCCCTCTTCCTTCTCTGTTTTCTTTTTCTTCTTTTTCTTCTTGTTGTTGCTGTTGTTTGTTGTTGCTGGTGTGTGTGTGTGTGTGTGTGTGTGTGTGTGTGTGTGTGTTTTGTTTTCCTGATTTGGTGTGGCACTGATATGGATTGTCATAGCATTTGTCTTCCTGTCAGACTATTATGGGGACTGAATATCTTTTAAAACACACTAAGTTCATAATCTCCAGTTGGCATGATTTTGAAATCCTTCACCTACTTATCCACTCAGCTACATTCTCTCACCTTTGCTGTATACCCTGAAGTCTCAGAGGCCACCACAATGGCCTTTGTTTACTGGGAAGGCTGAGGCACTCCCCATCCCTGCAAGCAGCCGGTTCAGGGGCATTCCATCAGGATCTGTAGGCATCTTGGCCTCTGGGAAGACTCTGGTAGTGATGGATGGCCTCAAGTCAATAGCGTATTGATCCAAAGATCTTGCAGTGTCTATACTGAAACTGACAAGGAAAGAGGAAAAACTGTAAGTTACTATAAACATCAATTGCCTAAATTCCCAGGGAAGACACTTTCAACTCTGTCCTTTAATTAAAGTAGTACTATAATTTCCTTTTTGCTCAAGGAAGTTGTTACGAAAACCTCTCATTTTTCCCACTAGGACCTATATAGCTGGGAACTGCAGCAAGCATCTTCCACAAGCACATCCCAGGAGCAGCCCTCATTGTCCCTAGTTAGTGAGTGGTTCAGCTTTGTTACTGGGCTTCCAGTTATCATGAGGATAGGAGTAAGGTGGCTAACGTTTATTAGGTCCACAATTCTAAGACACACAGCTTTGATCTTGTCTAAATCTTCACAACAACCCCATTAAGAAAGAGTTATTGTTGCTGCCTCAGAAAGCCAGAAATGAAAGGTCACAGAGGTTAAAGGTCATATAGCTCATCTGCCAGATTCTGAAGCCCAGCCGCTTTGCAGCACTATGATCCAGATGTACTTGTCATGTCCATCTGTTCTCCCGGTAAAGACGCGCTGAGCACCTGGGAGGCACTAGGGCCAAGCAGATGAGGTTTAAACTTTTGAGCCTGGCATATTAGACTCTTCCCCATATATGCTCTAAACCAGCCTGTTTTCCCACACCGTTTCCTGAAATTTTCTGCTTGCTGCACCCATTCACCCTTCAACATCAATGCCTCTCCACAGCAGATGGTTTTATGTCCCATGTTGCCTTCCCTTGATCTGTCTGGGGGTAGACAGCCCCACGGAAAGCTGGTATACTCACCTCAAATACAAACCCCCACCACACTCTTTGTTTTGTTTGAGACTAGATCCCACTGTGTAGCCCTAGCCTGTCTGGCACCAGCGCTGTAGACCAGAGTGGCTTTGAATTCACAGAGATCTGCCTGTCTCTGCCTCCTGATGTTTGAAAAAACAATGAATAATCTTGGTATTATACAAAGGAACACATGAACAAAATGAAAGCAGCCAGGCAAGACCAATTCTTTTTGCAAAGACCATTCACCAGAACCCAAGCTGGCTAGCAAGCACACTTGGGGTAGGGAGTTAGTTCACTTGGGCTCTCTTCTAACATGGGTGGTGACTTGGTCTTTTCCCCATTAGGTGGAGATAAACCTTTCAAGACTGGCCAGTTTGTTTTGAAAGAATCAATGAAAAGCAAATGAAAGAAGGGGAAGGGGTCACAGCTCCAAGACATCGTGTTTCTGGAAGTAGAGGGGAGTAGAGGAAAGTACAGAGGGTGTTGTCTAATCAAAAGTTTTACCAGGTCTGGGAAATTAAATATATTTACATACAATTTTTCTTCGGTGGGGAAGATTCATGCAGTACTGGCCCTTGGCAGGCTAGCTACGTTTGCTAGAAAACAAAAACATTTCCCATGCCCAGTGCTGGGATTAAAGGCGTGTGAACACCCTGGCTGTGCCCACTTTTTATCTCTTGCTTTTTTTTTTTTTTTTTCTCAAAATCATAAAGTTCTCAAGAGTAGCCCAGCTAGAAACTTCCATAGGGACCATGAAATAGGTCCTCCTCACCCATCTCTCTCTCTTTACTCCAGGCAGGTCTTGAACTTTCTAGTAGCCTTGAGCTCCTGATCCTCCTGCTTCTACCTCCCAGGTGCTGGGAATACACACATGCACTGGTTCCTGCTGCTAGGAACCCCTGCTGCTAGGTCCCTGCCTTTGAGGTGCTTTCTGTTTGTTTAGAAGTCTCTGTACACGGATTCTCCTAGGAAGGGGAAAAAGACAAGTGAGCAAATTGGTAGTGTAGGGGAGAGGGGGGAGAGGAAAAGGGGAGGAGGGAAGAGAAGTGGGGAAAATGTATACCTCAATAAAAGCAAAAGAAATTAAATTAGAAGAAGGAGAAGGAGAAGAAGACTACGTAGTAGTAGTCTCTGACAGCCAGGCATGGCACATACTTTAATCCCAGAATTCCAAGAGACTGTGCTTTTGAGGTCAGTCTGGTCTGCACAGTGAGGCCCAGGTCAGCTAGAACTGTCTACTGACACCCTATCTCATAAAATAAACAAAATAAAGAAGTTGCTAACAGAAATGGGCCCTATTGCTCACAGTAGTTAGTGAAAACCAATTAATAAGGAGTGCCCTATTGGCTTTCCCTCTGCTCTGCTCTCTCTGACTTACCCTAAGTCCTCTTCCCAGCTGCTTTACTCTCCCCTCTAAGACACTCTCCGACGTCCCCACGCTCTCTCTGCTGTATCCAGAGTAAAGCACATCACTGTCCTTTCCCCAGCTCCTCACTGACGTCCCAGGCCACCCTTCACAGTGCTGATCCATATCTAAAGAGATCCCTTTCCAAAGCCCACTGTGGGGGGTTGAATGAGACCCCCAAAGGCGCACGTATCTGAATGCCTAGTCACAGGGGGCGGAACTGTTGGGAAGGATTAGGAGGATTAGGGGTGTGGTCTTGTTGGAGGAGAAGTCACCTTGTTGGAGGAAGCATGTTGACAGGGGTGGGCTTTGGGATTTCAAAAGCCAGGCCCAGCCAGTCTCCCTGTTTTTCTGCCTGCTGCCTGTAAATCAGAATGCGAAGCTCTCATCTACTTCTCGGCCCCATTCCTGCCTCTGTGCTCCCCTCCATGATGATAACGGGCTAACCCTCTGAAACTGTACACAGGCCCCTAAGCAAATGCTTTCTTTTCTAACAGCTGCCTTGGTCATGATGTCTCTTCACAGCAATAGAACAGTAGCTAAGACACCCAGCCACCCCATAACTTTCTCTGTAGAACATCTCTTCCCCCAGGTCCAGTTAGGCATGACCCTTTGCAGAGAGACTTACCTCGGTCCCAACAGCACATTATACTAATTCTGTGGTTTTTCTAGATCTTTGCCGTCTTTACTCTCTTGCTTCCTCTTTTTCCCACCCCTCCCCCTCTCTCCCTCCCTCCCTTCTTCCTCCCTTCCTTCTCCAGGTCCCTCCCTCCCTCCCTTCCTTCCTCTTTCCCTCCTTCTCTAGGTAATTATCTCTCTCTTTCCCTCCCCCTCTCCCTCCCTTCCTTCCTCCTCCCCTCCTCCAGGCTAGCCTGAAACTCAATCTCCCGCCTCAGCCTGGGGTTACAGACATCCCAACCTTGACTTTTGCCCTCATACTATTCAGGAATTAACTGCAAATGGTGTGTCTTCATTACCACCACAGTTCTGCCCAGCAGGCTACAAATTAGAGTTCCACAGCCCTTCTCCTTTGGTTTGATAATTTATTAGAATGACTCACAGAAAACAGGATAGTCTCAATTACAGTGTGTTTTAAGACTACCAACACTAGAGGAGGACCTTAGGGCTGAAGGACACCACAGTTTCTGCCCCCGTGGAGTGGCATGTAACTCCCTCCTACATGTGTTCAACAACCCAGAAACAATCTGAACTTCTTTGGGGATTTTCACAAAAATTTCATGGTTGATTAGGGGTTGAGAGTCCCAAAATTTCTAAGGCCCTAATCTGCTTGGTTTTTCTGGCCATCAGACCTGATCCAGAAGCTAACCAGCTCCTCAAGTCACATCAATAACATACAATGTTCAGTGAATTTAAAAAAATTCTATGTCCCAACCAAGAATAGCAAATATTTATTTTTCATTATGTCATCGGTGTGGATAGTCCTCTTTTAACTACTTCAGGGAATTGGGAGGTATGAATGGGCCTTGCTTTATTTACTGTCTCCTATTGATAGGTGATGCAGGTACTTGTCTACCCCTGCTAGTACCAACAGTGATTGACTAAATATCCCTATTGACAGACTTTGGAGTTGGTGGTGGTTTCCCTATTACAAAAAGAACATTATCAGGAGTGTCACTGTATGACTTCAGGTCACATGCCCCAGAGAGGACTTCCTGTGACTATGTACTGTGAAATTTGGACAGACGCTGTTAAATTACCCTCCAAAATCTAGATCAATCTGTATTCTCATGAACAGTGTATGAGGAAGTTGGGCCTGTAGTCCCAGCTACTGTAGTGCCTCAGGCAGGAAGAGCTCATGTTTAAGCTCTACTTGAGCTATAGAGAGAGTTCAGGATCTACCAGGGCATCTTAGTAAGCCAGTTACTAGATGTCTTAGTCAGGGTTTCTATTGCTGTGATGAAATACAATGACCAAAAAACAAATTGGAGAGAAAAGGGCTCATTTGGCTTACAATTCTGCATTGCTATTCATCTCTGAAGGAAGTTGGGACAGGAACTCAAGCAAGGCTAGACCCTGGAGGCAGGAGCGGATGCAGTAGCCATAGAAGGGTGATGATTGCCGGCTTTCTTCCCATCTTGCTCAGCCTGCTTTCTTATAGAACCCAGGGCCATCAGCCCAAGGGCGGCACCATCCACCATGGGCTGGGCCCTCCCCCATTGATCACTAATTGAGAAAATGCCTTACAGCTGGATCTCATGGAGGCATTCCTTCAACTGAGGCTCCTTCCTCTACTATGACTCTAGCTGTGACAAGCTGACACACAAACCAGCCAAGACACAAGAGTTTTTAGGGTCAAAGCCTGAACAGCTCTAATAGGCAAGGCTCAGCCACCTGTCCCCAGTAGACCAGCCTGATCTACAAAGCCAGTTCCAGGACAGGTTCCAAAGCTACAGAGAAACCCTGTCTCAAAAAACAAAACAAAAATAAATAAACCTTTAAAAATAATTAAGCCACTGTGATGATACATGCATTTAGTTTCAGCACTCGGGAGGCCAGCCTCAGACTCATAGAGTGAGTTCTGGGGCAGCCAGGACTGTTACACAGAGAAACTGTCTCAAAAAAGACAAAATAAATAAAGTAATTAAATAAATATATTTTAAGACAATGAGTTGGTCCATTACTATTCCAGAAAGACAACCAGTGAGGTTTTCCTTTGTTCTGAATTATTTTTAATATAATAATAACTTTGGCACTAAAATATATTTATGTGCTCCATTCATGATGTAAATTTGTATTGTCCCATCTTTGGCCAGTGAGGGCTTTCTGAGTTGGCTTTCAAGGCCCTTTGTGTCACTCTTGTATCTTCAGTAGATTTGTCCCTGGCTTTCTGGTTTAGCAAGATGTTCTTAGCTTATCTTGTATGTTTTCTGTCCCATTTTTGTTCCAGATCAAACATCCCCCATTCTCAAAAGAGCCCTGGTATTTTTCAGTCACACGTGGGTTTTAGAGACCTCACTCAGGATATTAGAAGTGTTTATATTTGCTGGGTTGGTTCAGTAGAGAAAACCAGAAAATACATATTTCGCATATTATATAAGTATATGGTGAATTTTCCATTTAGTATTCAAGATGACAGAATTTTTAGTTAATCTCAAAAATCTCACTTTTCTCAAAGGGCAGCTCTTGTTCTCAGGCATGCTAACTCGATTACTCACACGGTAGTCACCAAAAATTTGTCATTATCTCTGTCCCTGCGGCCCAGGACCGTGCTGGTGCTCTCCATCATTCAAGGCTTCATCCCTGTCTGACGAAGGGAGGGCGATCGGAAGTCTTTACAGAGCTGCTAGGGGAAATGCCACACTCTGTGAAGTTTGAGTTAGGATTTCTTTGGTAATTACAGAGTCTGGAAGGTATGTCTGCATTATAGGAAAGTCAGTGGGGTAAGCCTCTTCCCCTAGTGTTGATATTCTCCAGCACTTCCCAGACTTTGGGCATCTTGGTAGTGTGTTTTTTCCTACCCATGAATGACCTACACATTTATTTACTTGCTGTACATATTATACTTCTGTTTACCGAACATCTTGCAGATGTCATCATGCACAAAACATGAACACATTTGCTGTTTGCCTATGTGAGTGCTGAGTGCACATTCAAATAAATACATTACCTTGGGCTAGAGAGATGGCTCAGTGGTTAAGAGCACTGGCCGCTCTTTCAGAGGACCTGAGTTCAGTTCCCAGCACCCACATGGTAGATCACAACCACCTATAACTCCACTTCCAGAGTATCTGACACCTTCTTTTGGACTCTGCAGGCACTGGGCTCACACATAGTTACAAATGTCCAAGCAAAATATTCATAAACATAAAGTACAAACAAACAAATCTATCTTTTTTTAAAATGTGAGACTGGATTTCATTGTGTAGCTCTGGGTAGGCTGAACTCTCTGTGTAGACAAGGCTGGCTTCCAATTCATGGGGATCCGCCTCCCTCTGCCTTATATACATGAGTTGCTTCAGGTGGCACCCATATTTTAAGAGTAAAGTGTGTGTCAGTTATAATGGTGTATGCTTGTCCGCCTATCCCAGCTGTTTGGGAAGTTGAGTCAGGAGGACCTTGATTTTAAGGTCAGCCTGGCTGTATAGTAAAAATTTATATTTCAAAAATAAAAAAAGAAAGAAGGAGCTGGGCAGTGGTGAAACATGCCTTTAATCTCAGGACTTAAGAGGCAGGTAGAGAGAGGTGGATCTCTGTGAGTTGGAGCCCAGCCTGGTCTACATAGAGAGCTCCAGGATAATCATGGCTACATAGAAGTACCCTGCCTAAAAAAAACCTACAACAATAATACATATCTTTTGTTTTTTAAGAGCTCCTTGCTTAGAAGTGAGAACATAGCTCATTACTCACTTTTGAATCAGGATTTGTGGCCCCAGAACTAATCAACATCTGCCACAGAGAATTCATCCCAGAGAGCCAACCCACTCCTAACTGTAGCAAGAAGAGTTTCAAGTGGTCCTGTAGGTCCCGTGGAGCCAGCACAAAAGGGTATGGTCATGATGCAGGCTTAGTGAGGCTGTTCAGAAAGCCTAGACACCCAGTCAGTCCAGCTGAACTGCCTAACAGCAGCAGCAGGACAAGATCCTGAGGATCAGGTGTGTGGACTAAAACGAAGACGTGTGTGTGTGTGTGTGTGTGTGTGTGTGTGTGTGTGTGTGTGTGGTGTCCACAGAAACAGAAAAGTACAGTGTCTATAAATCAGAGAGAGCCTGGAATTGGATATCTTTGTTTACACTAACTGTGTCCTTAAGGAAGCCACTTCATGACTTATGGCTGTTTCCTCATTTGTAAAACAGGGATGTAATATTACCAACTTTATAATGAAGTGGTCAAGATTAAACAGATAGGAACACAGCAATCATAGACGTCACATGTGTTCCTGTAATCAAAACTGCTTCTCTACCAGGGTGCAGTGAGGCTCTCTAGCTTTGAGCTCTGAAAAGAACATGAGTTGCCCACAGTGAGTTTCTCTCACAGAGCAAAGGGAAAAGCAGAATGAACCCCAAACCAGACTAGGGGTGCAGCTCAGCTGGCAGGGTGCTTGCTTGGCATGCACACAATCCTGGGCTTGGTCTCCACATATGGTGGCACATGCCTGTAATCTCAGCACTCCAAGAGGTAGATGTAGGATGATTCAAAATTCAAGATCAACTTCCCTGGGCTGCTTGAGTTCCTCTCTCAAAAGCAAAGAAAGAAAGAAAGAGAGGGCAGAGGCATGGCTGGGCAGTTTTGCTGCACAATGAGGATCAGAGTTTGGATCCCAGCAGTCATACAACATGCCATATGTCCCATGCATTACTGTAACTCCAGGAATGGGGTCCCCACAAGGGGATCTCAGGTTTGCTGGCTTTCAGTCTAGTGGATGAAACAGTTCAGGGAGAGATCCTGACGCAAAAGAATAGAGAGAGTAATGGAGGTGGACACCCATGCATCCTTCTGGTCTCTATGTGCATGCACAGGTACAAGCACCTGCACATAGGTATGCAAACAGAACACACACACACACACACACACACAATAATTTTTAAGGATTAAAAACAAACAAAAAAGTGAATGTATTAGTAGCATGTGAGCCTCATCTTACCTGTTCAGAGAAGAAATTCATGTTGCCTCCTCTTCCTCTCCTTCCTCCTCCTCTTCCCCTTCTCCTGACAGGGTCTCATAATATAGCCCATGGCTGGCCTGAGCCTTACTGTGTTGTAGACCACGTTATCCTTGGACTCACAGAAATCTGCCTGCCTCTATCTATTACCCAAGTGCTGGGATTAAAGACATGCATCAACACTTGTGATCCTATCTTCTATGACAGCAAACCTATCGGGCTAATGGTCGCAGCTTGTGCTGAGTCTGTAGACAGCCACAGTGAGTTACACAGACACCACCACCTAGAAGAGTGACAGCTGAGGATGTAGGACACAATGTGCTCAGACAGTCACGTGTCAGCATGCCTGCTTACAGCATGAAGCCCAGTGCTTGAGTTATCAAGTATGCCAAGACAAACCGATGCTGGTGACAGTACTGGACACTGACAACCCTTTGCAGATGCCAAGCCCAGGGAACATCCAGCTGCTCCAGAGGGGGCTGAACAAAGAAACAGATCTTGAGACCTATTGCACAATTTGCTCTCTTTTTTTGTACTTAAAAATGTACTTATATGGCTGGTGGCTCACTCCTTTAATCCCAGCACTCAGGAGGCAGAGGCAGGTGGATCTCCAAGAGTTTGAGGCCAGCCTGGTCTACAGAGTGAGTTCCAGGACAGGCTCCAAAGCTACAGAGAAACCCTGTCTCTAAAAACAATGGAAAAGTATTTATGTGACTGTATATGATAGCTTCCACTTAGGAAGCCAAGGCAAAAGGATTGCCATGAGTTCAAGGCCAGCATAGGTTCTTCAGTGAGACCTCCTTCTCAAAAGCCCAAATGTAAACAGTTAAACAATAATAACTCTGTGTGTGGGGGGGAGAGAGAGAGAGAGAGAAAGAGAGAGAGAGAGCGCCACCCCTCCTCCCTTTGCCCTTTCCCAGCCTTGAACCCAGAATGAGTCTGAACTACTTCACCATTATCTTTTACTTAGTTTTTGTCTTTTCTTTTTGATGTCACTATATATTGACTATACAGTGAGACAGGGTCTCACTATACAGTCCTGGCTGTCCTGGAACTCACTCTGTAGACCAGGCTGGCCTCTAACTCACAGAGATCCGCCTGCCTCTGCCTCCTCAGCACTGGGATTAAAGACAAGACCCTCTACATCAGGCTTGCATCCTGTCTCATTTGTACACCTTGACCAAGAGGAGAGCTTTGCATTCTCAGCAACCTCAGTATCCTTTTACTGGTTTGGGTCAAGTGCCACTTTATTTTTAAAGTTATTCTCATTATTTTTGAATGTAACTGTGTGTAGGTTTGTGCACATGAATGCCAATGTCTACAGAGGCCAGAAAGTGCCCGATTCCCTAGAGCAGTGAAGCCACCTGATGTGGGTGCTGGGAACCAAACCAAACTCCTGTCCTGGGCATTAGCAGCTGAGCCATTTCTCCAGGCTCCTTCAGTGGCATTTTACAACCAATCACCGAGGTCAAAGATTCTTTGGCCAATCAGGATCCAGCTGAGGGTCGGGTTAATTGTGTCTCCATTGCATGGCTCGTTATCTGGGAAAGTTAATTTCTCCATGAGAAATCATGGCAGTTTTGGCAAAGGAAGCAGAAGATGGCAAATGAAAATGGATAGGTTAGGGGGCTGGAGAGATGACTCAGCAGTTAAGAGCACTGGCTGCATTCCCAGAGGACCCAGGTTCAATTCCCTGCACCCACTGGTAACTCTCAACTGTCTGTAAATACAGCTCCAGGGCTCAGCATCCTCACACAGATATACACGTGGACAAAACACCAATGCACACAAAATAAATATAAATAATTTTTAAAGGAAAATGGATGGGTCACTGGCTCAGTGGGTAAAGGTGCCTGCCACCAGGCCTGAGAACCTGAGTTCCATTCCTGAGATTCACACAGTGGAAGGAGAGAACTGACTCCAGAAAGGTGACCTTTGACATCCATGCATGCGTGGTGATGTCTATGTGCCCCCCCATACTCATATGTAAATAAATAAATGCCATGTAAAACTTATATTAGAAAAATGTAAAAAATAAAAATAAAAAATATATACAAAAAGAAAAAATGTATGAGTTGAACTAAGATGGCTCACTCTCATCCGTCTCTGATCTAGGCGGAGAAGACTGTCTGTGCACACAGCATCCTTGTGCTAGCCCTTGATGCTATCTATGGTGAGCCCCACTCAGTCATCTGCCATCATGTGGACGTTGCATCCATGGTCAGCTTGGAGCAGCCATGTACATATACCAACAGGCATGTCTTTGACAGCCTGTGACTGCAGGTGGACAGTAAGAGTGACCCACTGTACAGAGGTTTAGAGAGAGCAGCCTTGGAAACAGGCAGGCTAAATGATGCAGGAGAAACTGATGCCAGGGAAGGAGTGGGCAGGGGGAGTCTTTCTTTCACTGTCAGGACAGCAGCGTCAGTGTCCTTCCCAAAAGCCCTCTCAGAGGTCAGAAGTAACAGCAAATTACTGAGCTTGCAGGACTTCCCTGACTTCTTTTCAGCAGATGGTTATATTGGTGTCCCCACAGGCCAGTTTCACAAGGTGCCAAGAGCAACAGAACCTGGGACATTAGGAAATGGCTCTGCTTACTGTCTACTTACTGGCAGGTGACTGCAGCAGACCATCTGTGCTTCCTATGCAAGCTAGGAAGGGGTGGGCATCAGGTGGCTTTTGAAATCCCTGGGCCTCGGGGACACACACTGACATGAGATACAAACACACAGGCTTGACTGTAGGAACAAAGGAACTGTGGTGAAATATTAAAGCTTGTGACCATTAGGCTGTAATGCTTTATTTTATTTATTTGCTTCTGAGACAGGACCTCTCTATGTAGATGAAGCTGGCCTTGAACTCACATGCCTCTCATGTTCTGGTATTTAAGGTGTGTTACACCATGCCTAGCTTGTAATGCATGTTTTAAAAAAGAATTTATTTACTTACAAAACTTTTGGAAGACTTATTTTATGCGAATGATTGTATCTGTACGTACAACATGCATGCAGTGTTCATGGAGGCCAGAAGAGAGCATCAGGTCCCCTGGAACTGGAGTTAACAGGGTGTTGTAATTGGCCTGTGGGTGCTGGGAAGTGAACCCCGGGTCCTCTGAAAGAGAGACACGCAGCTGTAAACACTGAGCCACATCTCCAGGCCCCTAGAATGCATTTACATTGAGAAAGAACTTGTTTATATCATGCTGCCTACATTTAGCTTTTCAGTTTTCCCTTCCTTTTGAAAAACCAATATCCTCTTTTTAATGTCTTTTTCCTTAATTTTAGAGATGTAGCTATCTATCACTCTGGGTTAGCTCAGCTAATTAAAAACACAATCAGAGTATTTGCACTCTCAAGTACACATATCCCACAGATGTGGAGCTCAAACAGATGCTTGTGTAAGTGTGAACCAATATTCACAGAACATTATTCACAAGAGGTCAGTGGTGGGGACAATTCATCAACAGATGAACGGATAAAGAAAGTAGAATACACCTATACAATGGGATACTGTTCAGCCTTAGGTAAGGAAAGGCTTCTGATGTGTGCTGTGCTGTGGATGAACCACTAAGTGAAATGTGCCAGACACAAAGAGCAGACATCGTGTGATTCACACTCCCATGAGCACATTTGCCAGAGATTTCAGTTACCAGGAACTAAATGGCCAAGGGGTGGGCAGGGGGAAATGGAGGGTTATTGTTTAAAGAGTCTGGAGTTTTAGTATGGAATCCATGACAAAGCTAGAGATCCGTGGTCCTCAGCCTTCCTAATGCTGGGACCCTTAATACAGCTCCTTACATTGTGATGACCCCAACCATAACATTATTTTGTTGTTACTTTATAACTATAATTTTGCTACTATTGTGACTTGTAATGTAAATATCTGCTAAGCAGGATATCTCATATATGACCCTTGTGAATGGATCACTTGACCCCAAAAGGTTGAGAGCCACTCTTTAAAGAGAGAGAGGATAGCTGCATATCACTGTGATGTGCTTTATGTCACTAAACTATGCAGCAATCCACCACCCTGAGACAGGGATTCCCTGGGCAGCCCTGGCTGTCCTGGATCAGGCTGGCCTCGAACTCCTGATCCTCTCTTTCCTCCCCCAAGTGGCAGAATTACAGATATGCACCATTGAACCTGGTTTTACTGGGTGCTAAGGATCAAACTTGGCAAGCTAGGCAAGCATTCTCTAAACAGAATGGGATCCCCAATCTATGTGTGTTTTACGAGAATTTAAAATTTTTAGTCACCACAAATGGTGGCACACACTTTTAATCCCAGCACTCAGAAGGCAGAGGCAGGAGGACCTCTGTGAGTTTCAGGCCAGCCTGGACTACATAGTGAGTTCTAAGCCAGTCAAGGTTATGTAGAGAGACCCCCCCCCCCAACTCAAAAAAATTATTTATGTCAGAGACAACAGTTAAGGAAGGTCAACAATTGCTGGACATTGGTGGCGTATGCATTTAGTTCCAGCACTCAGGAGGCAGACTTGAACCCCCGCCCAAAAATGAGAGAGAGACCAACAAGTTCCACTGTCTCTCAGAAACCAGGGAGGCCAGCTGATGATAGAAATAATCAATGCCTTTGGCTAGAAGAGAGCCTGTTCCAAGGCAGCACCCTCTGGTTGTTCAGAAATACGGTCCATCTGCTGCTTTAAAAGCAGGTGATACTGGAGGTCACAGCACAGCTGTGAAAGATAAGACACCCACATGGCTCAAACATCCAACAAAGCATGCCACTGTAAAACTCCCGCCACTGTTTGCACTCCACTCAGTTCCTGGGTGCCATAACTCTGTTTATGACCCACAGGCAGTAGGTAGAGAGATAAAGATTGGATTTGGTGTGGCCTTCTGAAATCTCAAAGCCCACCCCTGGTGACACACCTCCTCCCACAAGGCCATACCTCCTAATCCCTACCTTCTAGGAAACAAACACTCAAATAGATGAGCCCATGGGAGCCATTCTCATCTAAACCACTGTCTCCCTGTGCAGTCTCTGCTGGCCTAGAACTCACTACACAGACCAGGCTGGCCTCAAACTCACAGAAAATCTCCCGCCTCTACCTCCTAAATGCTGGGATCAAAAGTGTGAGCCACCATGCCCAGGGGTTCTTTTTTTTAAAGATTTATTATTTATTGATTTATGTGTGTGTGTGTTTATTTCTGTTATATGCACATATATGTGGGTTCCTGTAGAAGCCAAAAGAGGGTGCCAGATGCCCTGCAGCTGGAGCTGCAGGTAGTTGTTACCTGCCTGGTGTGGGTGCCAGCAGAGTTCTACACAGAGCCATCCCTCCAGCCTCTCTCCTCTTTTCTTGTCTAAACTTTAATTTTATGCAAATATTTGTTATACATAGAATATGCTCCCCAGCATCCACTGCCCTCCCTTTTTGTGCTCCTCTTCTTTCCTCCTCTCGGTACCCCTTCCTCCCCCAAGACACCTTCACTTCAGTCTCCATGGCACACGTAACATGATTTGATGTATGTGTATAAAATCAAGAAAGTAGAGGAGAGAAAACTTTGTGTTTCTGAAACAGACTTAATTCACTAATATCATTATCTCCAGTTCCGTTATCCTGAAAACAACAGAACTTCTTTTTCTCCCCTCTGTTTTATTCCAGACAGTTCCTTGGGTTTGTTGTTACCATGGCTATTCATTTAAATGTTTTTAAATTACACACATTATTTATTTATTCATTGTGTTGTGCACCCACTCCTGTGCCTGCCATGCTGCACATGTGGGGGCAGCCAGGGTATAATTATTGGGACTCAATTCTCTCCTTCTACCATGTGGGTCCTGGGAATTGAACTCGGGTCATTAGACATGGTGGCAAAGGTGGCCATGAATTTTCTATATATGTGAGGTTGGCCTTGAACTCACAAATTTCCTGTCCCTGCCTTCTGAGTGCTGAGATTACAGGTGCAACTGTATCTGAACCTACCTTAGAATCTTATCCAACATTTCTGGGACAAGTGATGCCAGGGCCTCTAGCCACCAAAGTGAATTCCTGTACTTTCACACATAGAAAAGACTTCCATAAATTATCTAGGTGGGCTGTGATACAGCTCAGTAGTAGAACTTGCCTGGCATACACAAGGTCCTAAGTTCAAGTGACAGCAATGCAAAAATCAATAATGATAACTAAAAATTCAAGCAAAAGCAAAATATAACACCAAATAACTTAGTCTACTGAGACGAGAAGAAGTTGCAGGTAATGGTGGTAGAGTTTACAATGATAAACCATCCTTAAATTCCTGGGATAAACATTATATAATTACCATAAATTAATTATAATATTCTACATTATAACACATATTGTTCCATTTGTACTTTTTTTGCACTGCTATTAATTAGTGAGCTAATTCACAGTCATAGTTTTGGAAGTCTTTGTTGAGTTTGGTATCAGTCCTGTCTGTTCTTTTCTCTATAGTCTATAAAATTTCAAGCAACCCTTGGTATTATATTCTTTTCAAAGGTTTGATAGAATTGCTCTGTGAACCGTCCAGTGAGTGGTTTAATTGTGTTCCTTGGGACCCTTGCTGGGGGCTATGGAGAGGAGACATAGAATCCAGATGACAGAATGCATTTGGTTCACACCAGTGCACACAGCTCTAGCTGGAGCAATTGTGTGGTTGAAAAACAATGACAACCACAAAAACAAAGCATTTTGTTGGGGTAAATTTTCAATACCATGATATTGTAAGGATCAAATTATTGGTTTTCATTGTTGCAAGAGTGAAGGGGGAAGGGGAAAAACCACTTGGAAGCCTTGTCTTTGGTTCATTTCATGATCCAGCCTTTTTTTTTTCTCCCTCTCTCTTTCAGAAGCCAGATTTTTGCATAAAACCATTTCCTGAACATTTACTCTGCTCTACAAATGAGTCTGAATTGCTTCAGGCCATAATGACAGCCCTTCTTCCTATCCCAACTTATCTGCAGAATACAGCATATTTGCTCACCAAAAAGCAATGCCTGTCTGGGCTTTGTCTATGCTGCTAGCTCTCACAGGGAGCAGATTTCTCTTTACTGCTCCTATGAGCAGTTATTAAGCATAAAGACAAAAGCATGGAAAGGCAAGCACGATGTCTAGCTGCAGATTCTGCAACATCAAACCAATAAGCTGGGTATGGTGGTTCACATGAGAAGCTTAGGCAGGAGAATTACTATAGACTCAAGGCCATTCTGGGATACAGAGTGAAACTGTCTCAACCAAAACAAATCTAAGGCACCACAACAAAGACCACCAACAGCAAAAGCCCCACCCCCTGTAGAACACATACTGTCAGTGGGTTATTTTCTCATTTCCCCTTGTGAGGAAACTAGACAAACCCTGATACACAGTCAGCATGAGCCCTGCAAGGTGGTCTGGTTTCCTAGGAAGGATCAGATGTAGAGTGTAAGCTGGGGCTTCAAAGTAACAGAACCTCAGGTGAGGTTGGGAGTCAAGTTCATGGTGATTGGATTTCAGAGGGCTGTTAGTCTGGCCAACCAGCCACCTTCCTGTGTAACGGTGTGAAATTAACTGCCAGCCCAGAGGAAGCTGGAAATTCAAGTCACCCAGATTCATGCCTGTCTTCCTCAGATTGCAGTCTCTTTGAGGACAGGAATTGTGCCTTTTATGTCTGATTTCCCCACTGCCTGGAATAGAGTGCATGCTTCTGTGTATGAAAAAAAGAGAGCTGGGCTGGAGAGATGGTTCAGTGGTTAAGAGCACTGGCTGCTCTTCCAGGGGACCCTGGTTCAATTCCCAGCACCCACATGACAGTTCAAATCTGTCTGTAACTCCCGTTCTAGAGAAACCAACACCTTCACACAGGCATACGTGCAAACAAAACAATGTGAATAAAATAAATAAGTTCGGGAAAAAAAGATAGCTGAAACTTGGATTCCAATGAGTTACATGACTGCACTGTTGGTTCGTTAAGTGTTTCAGGAATGTCCGTGTCAGCCACTGTGCTGATTGCTGGAGACAGAGGACAGAAGATGGCCCTAGTGGCTGTGCTGGGTGGGTTTTGTGGTCTGTGACAGTCGACAGGTGGTGAAGCTTAGTAGGTTGGAGAAGATACAGTGGACAGGGCTCACGGCATGCTGGGGAGAGGGAGGCACCCCACCTGCAGAGCATCTGGAAGGAGGGTTTTGGGAGCTGGAAGCCTAGGAAGAAGTGGCTTAGATGCCCAGAGCATCCTTGTCTCAGTTCCTGGTACAGTGAGCAGTGAGGTTCTGCTTTTATGTAAAAAGATGAAGGAAGCCAGAGTGCGTTCCTTGGCAGCCTCTGATTGCCCAAGGCCAGACTCGCATAGAGATTGTGATCAACTTCCTTGCTATTAGCAGAGACAGAAAAAAGCTGAAAAGAAAGCCCTGCTGCTGGGCTCTCACAGATGTTGGGGGTGTGTTGTTCTGAAGGCCAGAGCATCTAAAACAGGTGGTGGTGCACCCTCTGCTGGACCAAGACTGTTCTGCACCCAACGAAGTCTGCATAGCTAGGTTGGACAGAGACAGGAAGCTCATATACAAAAAAGGATTATATTAGTCTTGCTACTTCCTCCCAAAGCCAAAGGCAAAATCCCCCAAGGCCCAGATCTACCCAGGCAGATCCAGTAACTCACTCTCCCAACAGACACCAGCTTCCCTACTGCCCAAGGACCTGAAAGTAATAAGGTATGAATTATTACGAATTAAGTCCACTCTTAGGAAAAGTACTGAACTGGTTTGAAGATGAGTTAGTAATGTTTATGGACATTCGCAAGGCTCTGGGTTCCATCCCCAACATTAAAAAAAAGAACAGTCTGTTACAGTGTGTATACAGTACTGTGTCGTGCTGGGGATGGGCCTCGTGGTCTCTCTACCCCTGAGCGAGACCTCAGCCCTTCCCTCCTCCCTCCTCCATTTTCTGCAGTAATGAGAAATGGATAATGATGCAGACAGCTGCAACAGCAGGCTCTATATCTTGCTTATTGGTAACTGTTAACTGGATTTTCTTAAAAGACTTTAACACCCCCAACTAATCTTTTCTAAACAGCGATAATTATAAATTCCAAATAAAAACCTAGAGGCATGTGCGCCTCTCTCAGGCTTTTCATTTTAATAGGACCCACTAATTAAAAGCTATAATTTAACAAATAATGACCTAACCTTCTCACTCTGAAATCAAACAGAAACCCACTACTAAAATGTTGGACTGGATAGGGATAATGGATTCAAGCTCAATTCAGACTCCTGCTGGGTCCAGCCTGGCCTTCTTCCAGCTGCCTTTGATTAGCTGCAATGGTTTTCCAAGCCATTTGGAGAAAACTCACTATTGAGAGGATAAGTGAGCAATTTAAAGGGCTAAGTGGCTTTTTGGACCCACTCCCACTGCTGACAGCACAAGACAGGATATTTACCCCTTCCTTACCCTTATTCGTTGTCACGTGCTCAATTTCATTTTCTCCCCATCTTTCTTTGGCCTCTTCAGGGAGAAGGTTGCTTGGGAAGTAAAAGGCAGGAAGGAGTTGTGGCAAGGAAAACTAGCCATGAACCCAGGTGATACCCCTTGCATCAGCATCCTAAGTGGTTAATAAAATAGTAAGTCATGAAGGCAAGATTGCGTCCCACTTACCACACCCCCTCCCTTAGCTGGGACTAGGGCATCTGTGCCAGGTTAAAAATAGCCTTGCGTTCTGGAGCCTCCCCTGCTGTCCAAGCTCATGCCAGTCTCCCGTGCCACCCAGTGCTCGGCAGGAGTTCATTGTACAAGGCAGGAGGGCCTCACATGCCTGCCCTTTCCTGGAGTCCTAGGAGAGAGACTGGGGACTCTGAAGGCAGCAGGGAGGGGCAAGGGTTCCCTTGCAGAGCTGAAGCAGGAACAGTGAGCACTAGGTGAGACCCAGCAGAACACAAGGCCCAGAGCTTCAGGACCAGTCTGTGTGCAGTCTCAGGGAGGCAGTTTCCAAGTTCTAGGTTCCGTTCTGCTGCTGTGATAAAATTCTCTGACCAAAAGCAACCTGGGGAGGAAAGGGCTTATTTTATCTTATACATCCAGGTCACAAGTCCTTCCTTGAGGGAAGTCAAGACAGGAAGTCGAGGCAGGAACCCGAAGGGAAGACTGCTTGCTAGTTCAGGAAGCATACTTCTGACAAGGAAGTGCACTCACAGTGGAAAGTACAGCCACAGCCATGAAGGATGCTGCTCCCTGGGCGGCCCACGTGCAGGCTCACACTTTCTCATACAGCCCAGGACCACCTGCCTAGGGATGGTGCTGCCCACAGTGGGCTGGGCCCTCCTGCATCAATTAATAATCTAAACAGTCTCCCACAATCTGATCTAGACAACCCCCCAGTAGAGGCTTTCCTCCTAAGTGACTCTGGGCCATGTCAAGGTGACAATGAAAACTAATTAGGATAACTGTGTTCCTAGCCCCAGGATTTTAGCCTGAATGGTTACCTCCATTCAGATATGAGATCCAAGAAGGACACCAGCCTGGTGGTGGTAGCCCTGCCTTTTATCCCAGCACTAGGGAGGCAGAGGCAGGTGGATCTCTGAGTTTGAAGCCAGCCTGGTCTACAGAGTGAGTTCCAGGACAGTCGGGACTACACAGAGAAACTGTCCAAAAAAAAAAAAAAAAAAAAAAAAAAAAGGCACACCAAAATGGATTATTGGGGGTAAGAAGGTCATTAAAAGGGTTACCATTGACCTACGGACAACAGCATGGTGGACCCTCCGAGGAAAGTCCTGGCCCCCTGCACCAGAGATCGTAAAGTGGAATCAGGCCCATGTGGTGGAGTCCGGGTCCTTTCTTAGAGGTCTCTGAGGAAAAGGTTGGGTTTCACAGCACAAACCTGCAGCCAGGCAATCTGGTTCCCCAACGGGCAACAAGGAGGGGCCATGGAGAGCAGGATGAGAGCAGTAAGTAGCCTTTTGATGTCCTTGATATCCAGGAGTCTGCAAACTCTGAGGGAAGTCCTGCAACCTGAAGAGCCTCAGGCAGCAATCTTAGTGGGGAGCCAGGAGGTATCTACCAGGCTGCAGGTGTGACCTGAGTAGAAGTTTGGATCCTACCAGTCACCATCACCATAGTTGACCTCTGCATTCCCAGTGTTACAGTGTTTACAAAGGTGCCCAGCGCTTGAGGTGATACTGTGTTTCAACAACCATAAAACAAAAAATAGGGCTGGAGAAATGGTTAAGAGCACTGGCTGCTCTTCGAGAGGTCCTGAGTTCAATTCCCAGCAGCCATCTGGTGGCTCACAACCATCCACAATGAGATCTGGTGCCCTCTTCTAGTCTGCAGGCATACATGCAGGCAGGACACTGTGTATATAATAAATACTTTTGTTTGTGTTTTGAGACAGGGTAGCTTTGGAGGTTGTCTTGGAACTAGCTCTTGTAGACCAGGCTGGCCTTGAACTCAGAGATCTGTTGCCTCTGCCAGCCAAATGCTAGTTATTTCCTATTTAAAAAATTAGTGTGTGTGTGTGTGTGTGTGTGTGTGTGTGTGTGTGTGTGTGTGTGTGACATGCTCATGCCATGACATACAAGTGGAGACACAAGGACAGCTTTGTGAAGTTGGTTCTCTCCTTCCCCTTTTATGAGGTTGTGGGGATTGAACTCAGGTCTCCAGTTTGAGGAGTTTTACCATCAAGCCAAGGTTACAAAGACAAACACTATCTATCTGTCTCAAAAAATAAAACAAACAACAAAAACAAAAACCAAGTTAATTAGCCTGCATTGGGCCAGGCGGTGGTGGCACACACCTTTAGTC
Organism: Phodopus roborovskii; assembly: GCF_943737965.1. Lineage (NCBI taxonomy): Eukaryota > Metazoa > Chordata > Mammalia > Rodentia > Cricetidae > Phodopus > Phodopus roborovskii. The sequence continues at coordinate 6,058,784 of NW_026126407.1, read as the reverse complement.
CCAGCACTTGGGAGGCAGAGGCAGGTGGATCTCTGTGAGTTTGAGGCCAGCCTGGTCTACAAAGCTACACAGAGGAAACCCTGTCTTGAAAAACCTAAATAAATAAATTAGGCTGCACTCTGGAGGTGGAGGCAGTGGGATCAGAGGTTCAAAGTCATCTTCAACTACACGGTGAGTTTGAAGCCAGTGAGGGCTACAGGATTCCCTACTGCAAACAAAGCAAAATAAAATAAAAAACAAAAAGTGGTGTGTGTGTGTGTGTGTGTGTGTGTGTGTGTGTGTGCGCGCGCGCGCACACATTTTAAACCATTAGGAAACAGGAACAGAAGCAAATGTTTCTACCTCTTGGGTTCTTAGGGACAATTTCTCATTGTTCTGTGTCGGTGAGAAGGAAGTTCTTTGATAGCATTTGCTTAATGTTTTATCTTTTCATCCTTCAGGATGTTCTGAGGACCTGGGAACAACTGATTCTGTAGAGCCAGAATTTTTCTCTGATAAGATGTAGGGCTCTTGGTTATTTTATTTTTTGAAACAAGGTCTCACCATGTTGCCCAGGCTGGCCTTGGATTTGGACTCAAAAGGTCTTGCTAACTTAGCCTCCAAAGAAGCTGGGACCAGAGCCAGGAAGGTGGCTTTGCAGGTATAAGCACTAGCTATGTAGACCTGTTGACCAGAGTTCCATCCTCAGAACCCACTTACAAAGCCGGCTGTGGAGGCACACATCTGAGATCCCAGCACTCCTTTGGAGAAGGGGAGAGAGAATCACCTGGAAGCTCTCAGGCCATTTGGCCTGGAGTGAACAGCAAACCCACAGGAACCAGAGAAACCAGAGACGGCCCCCAGCCAGCAAGGTAGAAGTTGAGCACTGACTACCAGTTTTCCTGTGACCTCCATATCCTCAGTGTGGCATGAACACCTGTGTGCGTGAGCACACACACACACACACACACACATACACGTTTATAAATAAATAAATATATACATACATACATACATATATATATATATATACACACACATACATATTATATTGAACATGCTGACACACACTTTTAATCCCTGCACTCAAGAGGCAGAGGCAAGTGCAACTTTGTGAGTTCCATGCCAGCCTGGTCTATATAGAGAGTCCCTGTTTCACAAAAAGAAAATAGAAGGAGGAGGAGGAAGAAGAAGGAAGAAGGAGGGAAGGAAGGAAGGAAGGAAGGAAGAAAGGAAGGAAAAGGGCTTGGGAAGTGACTCTGGATAATGTGCTTGGTGTTTAAGCCTGACAACCTGGGTTTGGATCGCTGCATGTACCGTGGCACACATTTGAAGGTCATAAGACAACTAGTAAGTATTGCGGTAAATAAGGATCAGGATAAACAAATAGGCCGAATAGATGTTTATTCAGGGAGAAATAACTTACAACCTAGACAGATGAACACCAGGAAATTCAACCCGATCCTCTCCTGTCCGAGTCACGCCAGAAAGAGAGAGAACCTTCCTGGCCCCCTCCGACCTCCTTCCTCAGGTCACCTCCGCCCATCGCTCCACCCCCCAATGGGCGTGGTCAGTGCTACAGAAGGACTATCTCATTACAATTCCCCTTTTAGTCTAAAGAAAAGATTTAGGCTTAATACAAAACTATATACAAAACAGTGAATAACAAGTGTGCTCTAAGAAAAGGAAAATCGAGAACAAAATGACCTACATATCTAGTCCTAGGGTGAGGGCATAATGGAGTTTACAATAGAGTTGTCCTAAGTTGGAAAACGTTAAGTCTAGTACCTAATATATCTAACTAGGAAGAGAGAATAATAGTTGTGATAGTTTAATCTTTAACCTCATCAAGACCTGAGAAGGAAATTAACAATACTAGAGTAGACAGGAAATGCGGATGGACAACTTCCAAAAGGTGCAGCAAGGACAGAAACAGCAAGCCACCTGAACAGTCACCCTAGGTCTCACAGCGACGTTGGTACACCCAGATTTGGCTAAGGCCAAGAGAACTTGACAGACCACAACAACAGCAGGGAAATAGAATGGCTGTCTTACCCTGACTTGGCCTGGATTCAATCTTTAGTACCACATTAAAACTGAAAGGTAAGGGCTAGAGAGATGGATTGGTGCTTAAGAACACTGGCTGATCTTCCAGAAGATCTGGGTTCAATTCCTTTCACTGGGTGGGATCTGATGCCCCCTTCTGGCTACATGTGCAAACACACACATACAATTTTTTTTGTTTGTTTGTTTTTGTTTTTGTTTTTCCAGACAGTAATTTTTTGTGTAGCCTTGCCCATCCTGGAACTAGCTTTGCAGACCAGGCTGGCCTCAAACTCACAGAGATCTGCCTGCCTCCTGGGTGCTGGGATTAAAGGCCTGTGCCACCACTACTCAACTTCATATACACATATTCTTTTTAAATCTTAAAAACGGGAAAGGACCCAGGTTTGATTAACCGCGCCACAAAAACAAGATGGCTCAGTGGGTACAGGCACTTGCCTTGAAAGCCTGATGGCCTGTTTGATCCCCAGTACACTAATGATGGAGAGAGAACAAATCCCTGCCAATGACCTTTATACATGAGGTGTGGCGCTCTCACATGTGTGGGTGCACACACAATAAATAAAGGTATGTAATAACACTGCCCCTCTCCGAAAAACCCTTTTGAACATACTGGGAAGGGAAAGCTGTGAGGAATTTGAGGAGATCCTCCCTCCAGCAGCAGGAGCTAGGCGACATGTGGTAATAAACTTCTGCAGTTGCTGTCACCCCATAGAGACGAGAGCCCCAGAGCCTGTGCCCACACAAAAAAATGTTCAACTCTTTTGTTGTTGTTGCTTGTGACAGGGTTTCTCTGTGTTATGTTTGACTGTCCTGAAACTCGTTTTGTAGGCCAGGCTGAACTTGAACTCACAGATATCCACCTGCCTCTACTCCTGAGTGTGTGTGCTGGGATTAAAGGCATGTATGTGCCAATACGCCTGGTTAAAAATTGTTCATCTCTTTAAAGTTCCACATCATGACCAGTAGAGAGCGCAAGAGAGCCATCTAAGTTTTCTTTTGCCTTTCCAAGGTATACTTTCCAAAGTTCCAGAGCTTTTGATTTTAGGAGTAGAAGTTTTCTGAGTTAACCCATGATTTCTGTGAATCAGTGTAAGTGACAGCTCTGAAAAGAAAAAATTGACTCATGCTTCTGAAACCTCTGTTCGTGCTTTCCTCACAACACCCCCAGGGAAGACCCATTGTGTGTGGGTTGTTGATCCTTCCAATGCCCTATGTAGCACATCAGCGGAGTCTTCCTAGTTGTGGATGTTGCTGAATGGGCTCTGTCTGCTTGACTCCAGGGTAAGCTGGATCTTTTCTATTTATTTATTTATTTATTTATTTATTTATTTATTTACTTACTTATTTGAAGACAGAGACTCACTACATAGGCTGCCCTGGAACTCACAGAGATTTGCCTGTCGCTTACAACTCCCACCCCGACCCTGACAGCTGGCCTTAAAGGTGCGTGCCACCATGTTCTGCTGTATTCCTAATTGATTGTAAATAGTTAACTACAAAAGTATGTATGCTAGGATGTTTCTGGAGGAGAAGACAGGCTGGAGAACAAGTCCTGGTTGGTGCTGCCTGCCTTGTTGGGCCATAGGCTTGTTGGAGTAGGCAGTAGGGGCATTCAGGATGCTCCTTGGTCTATTTGGGGACTGTATATTTGAGCACTTCATCCATACAGGGCTACCTAAAGTCTTTCCACTCAGTTGAGTGTGGTAGTGTATACTTTTAACTTCAGCCTTGGGGAGGCCAACCTGGTCTATATAGCAAGTTCCAGGTGACCCAAGGTTACATACTAAACACTTCCCTCGTTTTTTTCTACTCATGACCCCTTTTCACCCTAGAAAACTTTATCTTTTGGGTATGTAAGTATGCAAAAGAGATATACATATCAAACTTTTGTAAGGAAATTATCTTAAAATAATTACTTGCTATATAATTTATTTTCAAATTTAATTTCTTAAAAATATTACACTTATTATTTTGTGTGTCTGGGTGTTTTCCTACATGGTCCATGCACTATGTTCATGCCTACTACATACTGAGGTCAGAAGAGGGTGTCAGATCCTCTGGATCTGGAGTTTCAGACTGTTGTGAGTCACCATGTGGGTGCTGGAAATAAGTCTGGGTCCTCTGGAAGAGCAGCCAGGGCTCTTAACCACTGAGCCACCTCTACAGCCCCTGCTCTTCCTTAATTAATAAACTATATGTCAGGGACAAGCAAAACACCCATATATGTGAAATAAAAAAATAAAGGAAAAAACTTTAAATAGTAAAAAGCAAATTTGCAGCTGGGTGATGGTGCATGCCTTTAATCCCAGCACTTGGGATGCAGAGGCAGGTGGATCTCTGTGAGTTCCAGGACCAGGACAACCAGGACTATTCAGAGAGAAAAACCTTGTCTTGGGGAAAAAAAGCAAATTTTCATACTAAAAAGATGGATGTATGCTTATGTTTATGTGTATGCATATGTTCATGTGTGTGTTCACGTGTGTATACATAAAAAAAAAACAGGGTCAAGTGGCATCATCATCTGTCACCTTTTTTGAGAGCACAAGAACTTTAATGACTGAGCCTTCCCTCTGACCTTGTTTATTTACTTAAGATTTCATTTTGTTTCCACTTAATGCGGTACTTGTAAGCCACCTGACATTTTTTGTCTCTGTGTTCTGTGTGGTGTGTATGTGTGGAACATGCTATGTGAGTGTGCAGGTCGTGTGTGTGTGTGTTGTATGGTATGTATTTGGTACATTCTATTGCATGTGTGCAGGCTATGTGTGTGCTGTGTGTAGCAATGCTACATGAGTGTGCAAGCTGTGTGTGTGATGTGTGGTATGTATGTATGACACATTCCATGTGAGTGTGCAGGCTGTGTATAGTGTGTTTTGTGTGATGTGTGTGTGTAGCATATGCTTTGTGAGTATGCAGGTGATCACGCTATGCACACATGTGTGGAAACTGGAGCAGAAGTCAGTGTCTTCCTCTAATTCTCTCCTCAACCTCACTATCTTGAGGCAGGAGGGTCCCATTTTGGCTGAGCTAGCTGGCCAGTGAACACTCCAACTCCATTTGTCTCTGTCTTGCCAATTTTGGGGTTATAGGCATGCATAGCCACACACAAATTTTCTTTCTTATTTATTTTTCATTAAATTTATTTATCAGGTATTGTGTGTGGGTACACATATGCATGCTATGTGTACATGTGGACATCAGGGAACAATTTGAGGGAGTGGGTCCCAGGAATTGAACTCAGGTGGTTGGGTTTGGCAGCAAGCTCTCTTTCCTGATGAAAGTGCCCTACCTGCTAGGTTGCTAGGGATTTGAACTCTGGTCCTTACACGTACAGAGCAAGCATTCACCTTTTGAGACATCTCCCCAGTGCCCCCCTCCACGTGGTTTTATTGTTCTAATTGTTCACTGGGGAATCAGGGTCAGAGGGGTTAAATCACTTGCCTGAAGTGAAACCTGAGTCTGACTCAGAAATCCACTCAAAGATAACCAGGTATGGTGCATGCCTACAATCCCAGCTCTCTGGAGGCAAGGCAGGACAGACCTCTACAAGTTCAAGGCCAGCCAGGGCTATGGAGTGAGCTCCCTTCTGAAATAAATGAAAGAAGAGGTAATAACCCTTTGGGGCTGGATGGTACTGCCTGGGTTGTTAAGAACACTCAGTGCTACTCCAGGGTTCACTCCCCAGCATTCACATGAACTCACAGAGGCCAGGCACTCCAGTTCCAGGAGATCTGAAGCCCTCTTGTGGACTACACAGGCATCAGGCAGGCATGTGATGCACAGCTATACATGCTGGCAAAACACACACACACACACACACACACACACACACACACACACACACACGTGCGTGCGCACACACAGACACACACGCACACACACATGCACACATACACGCACACACGCACGCACACGTGTGCGCACACACACGTACACATAGAGAAAGAGAGAGAATAAAACATTTAAAAAAATCTGTTGGAAAGTACTTCTTTTTTGAACTAAAGATCCTCAACAGGGATCACACCCATTCCTCCCAGGACAACTGGCTAGTATGGTTGGGGGGTGGGGTGGCTGAACCCATTTTGAGAACAACAGCTCAACCCCTTGCAGAAACTGGCATATTTCAGGCAGAAGGTTGAGTGTTACATCAGCAAACAGGCTTCATGTCCCTCCTGAGATGTGGCTGTGGGGTATATTCCTAGAAGAGAAAGACTTGGCTATACCTGATAGGTTGCCTCTTGGCCTTTTCCTGCAGCTGACACCTCTGTCCCCAAGGCCTTTTGCTTCCAGCAGTTCCCATTAATTTTGTCCCTCAGTGTATTCTCTTACCAGTAGCCCCAGGTCTCTTCCAACCACACCAAAAGCCACACAGATACCTGCTCACTTTGAGCTGTATGCCTACCAGGAAGCTGTTTCCACTTCCACGAAATACACGAAGGCTGGACATTGTGATGCTCACCTATAATTCCAGCCTTTGGAAAGCTGAGGCAGGAAGATCAGAGTTTCAGGATTAACTTCAGCTATCTGGTGAGTTCAAGACCAGTCTGGGTTAAAAGAGACCCTGCCTCCAAACACAAAACAAGCAAGCAAACAAAAAATGTCAAGTGTTCTGGGACTCGGATCTAAGTGAGGCTCTGCAGGACCCAAAGGATATCTATCCTCTTTTTTTCCCTTCCCTGAAACACCTAGTATCTGTCCTAGCCCAGGTCCTGGCATTTAGGGGTGTGAAGAAGTCTAAGGGCTAGAGGGTGACAACTCTTCAGAGGTCACTGAGCTTTGCAGTCAAGGCAACACAATCTCACATTTAACTTTTTCATCTGAAATCAAGGTGTAGATCTAAGAACACGCCGGATGTCTTATAGAATCATGAAGTGTGAGGAGCTGCCCTGGAAGCCAGGCGCCGGTGTTCTGCAAGCAGCCGCCCCTTCCACGGTACCACTTGATGAGAATCACCGCTGTCCTCATCAAGAATCCTGCACTGTGCTCCCCATGCTCCCACCCTGGTCCAGCTCCAGGTCTTGGCTCATAAATCTCCTTCACACAGAATGGCCATAAATTAGGGGACTGTGAGGGACCCCCCAGCTCCCAGCCTGTCCCTCCTCCTCTGGAGGGGCGGGGTGCAGGAAGCCCCTGGGACAGGGTGGGCTCAACCCGCCTTTGTGGTCCCTTAATTATAGGCCTGTGTGGCCTGATTTATGGTGCAAGCAAAGGCACAGGCCTGCAAGTCTGGGGGAGCCTGGGGAGGTGGGGGCTGGAGGCCTGAGAGGCTTCCAAATTCCAGGGTCTTATAGAAATGATAACCCTGAGAGTAATGAGCTGTAGTATGTTTATATTCAAAGTAAACCTAGACAGAAACAATGGATAACTTCATGCTGAGTTGTGCTAAACACTATTTTAATTTCTTTATCAAATTTTTGTTGAATATTTGTTGAATGCCTATTAGGTGTTAGGAGTCTTAAAATGCCTCCTGAACAGCCACCCACAGCCCTGAAAGTTTGTCCTAGTGGAAGGAAGCAATTAAATGACAAGGTCACTTGTCTGGTAAGCAGTGGCTCCTGCAGGACTCCTACTCCTGGCCACTTGTCCCAGAACTTTGAGCTTTTTTGGATAAAATAATCCTGTCTCTTTGGTAGCACATCCTGCACTCTCCTGCTCCAGTCATGGCTGTGTGCCCTTGGGCATATGCATGGTGTCTCTGAATCTCAGCACACTGCATTGTCTGAAGAAGACTCTGCCTTACCTGCTGCACAGGGAGCTAGGATCAAACTTAGAGGAAACATTCTGTAATTTCCCTGTTCCAGTAATTTTAGGTGTTATGATAGATAAGTCTCAGATCTCAGTGACTTGAACATTAAATGTTGCTTGTTGTCCATGTATCTTCGATGAGTAGGTTTCAGCCAGTCACTCTTCCTGGGCAGGTTTCTTCCAGGACTCATGAAGTCCAGACTTCACTGTTGGGTAGCTCTGTCATTTCTAGCCTGTGGGTGCCATGGCTTGGCAGCTTTGAAAGGGAAAGAGTAGAGAGAATCTGGTATGTGTGGGGGCTGGCTGGGAGGGGGGAGCCTACCTACTTCGTCTGCACACATCAAGTCACTCCAGTCAAGTAGGCAAGGTTTGGAAATGACAGCTTGTGTCATCGACCCTTACCAAACCTATTGGTTTAAAACAAGTCCAGCATGGTGGGGCATACCTATAACCTCCACACTTCCAAGGCTGAGGTAAGAGGCCCACTCAGAAACCCTACCTTAACAAACAAAAGCACAGAGAGACTGGAGACTCAGCTCAGTGTTTGAGAGTGCTGGATAGTCTTCCAGAGCAGAGTGAGGACCTCGGTTCAATCTTGGTGGCTCATTAACGGTCTACAACTCTAGTTTCAGGGGATCCCAGGCATTCTTATGCAGTGTACACAGACATACATACAGGCAAAACATCCGTGCACATAAAAATAAATACACCTTGTTTTAAAAATCACATTAGCGCACAGTCTCTATGGGTCAAGATTTTAGGGGGAGGGTCTTTCTCTTTTGTGCATAATGGAGTATACACCTGTACTCTTAGGATTACCATGGCTTTTCTCTCTCTCAGCACTGGGGAAGTCATCTTGAGAAAGAAGAAATAGTACTGAATTTAAAAAGAAACCACAGGATAGGGACAGTGAGAGGGCTCAGCAGTGCTTGCTGCCAAATCTGGTGACCTGAGTTCAACCCCTAGGACCCACACAGTAGAAGGAAAAAATCGATCCCCACAAGTTGTCTTCTGACACACATACACAAATTAAACAAGTAACTTAAATTTTTTTTTTAAATCACACAATAGTCATGGAACTACATAAGGGATTCTTAAGTTTCTTTGAATGTGTAAAGGTGTAAATGGTAGGTGATGAAGAATGAAGTCCAGGTAATGGACACTTGAGTCATAAAAAAGGACACAAAGCTAAATGGTTTTCTACTTTTAACTATCACAGACCTTTAACTGTGTGTGTGTGTGTGTGTGTGTGTGTGTAGTGGTTAAGTACATACAAATGTAATTAATATTGAAAGTGTAAAATTCAGAGTGAGGTTCTGCAGCTTCAAAATGTTTCTTCTTCTTCTTCCTCCTCTCCCTTCTCCTCTCCCTCCTCCTCCTTCTGGTTTGTTGAGACAGGGTTTCTCTGTGTAGCTTTGGAGCTGTCCTGGAACTAGTTCTTGTAGACCAGGCTTGTCTCAAACTCAGAGTTCTGCCTGCTTCTGCCTCTGAAAAGGCAGTCAGCGCTTTTAACTGTTAGTCATTTCTGCATCTTGAAGTTTTATTTATATAAAAAAACAAGAGGGTAAAGGGCTAGGAATACCTAGGACAGTTCTGGAGATTGAACCTGGACAGCCAGACTTACACAGATGGCTGGTGGCAAAGAGGGGATGTGGCACTGGACACCTTTGGAGAGAGAGGGCTAGACAGCTTTGATGGATACCTAGTTTCCAGTAACAGCGATGACGTCTGATGGTCAGACCTCTGCTTGTGCTCATCTGTGGACATCTGTAAACACTAGAATCTTACTCTTGGTCACCCTGACTCTGGTGGAAAGAGGGTAAAGGTCACCATCGTTGAGCCTGTCCCTGGCTTTCAGCCTTCTGGACCCAGGAAAGGACTCCTGCTTTTCCTCGCCATGGGAGCAGAGTCCTTTCCATAGGACTTCTGGTATTCATCTGCCCTGGCCAGAGCAGACCCCCCCCATCCCTGCTTTACTCCCCACTTACTAGGACAGGTCTCAAAATTGGACCCCAGCTAAGCACAGAGGCCTTTTTGTCATTTTCTTAATGAGAAGCCAATGGCCCTGTCATTAGTGGGTGGAGGGGTGAGGAGTGCTGGGCTGGGAGGCCAGGGGTTGCTCCTGGTCAAGTGGATGATTTACAGCTTGACAGGCGGGAGCAACGGAAGGAAGAGGAAGTGTCAATGTCCCTGAACACCTCTGGGAGGGGACTGAGTGCTTCATTAACACACCCCATTTTATTTAATTCTAACATGAAGTCTCATGAGGCAGTACTGTTATTGTTATACTGGCCCATTTGATAGACAAGGAAACGGAAGCTTGAAGTGGATAAGCCAGAAGTGGAGGCCAGGAGAGGGCACTGGATGCCCCAGATCAGGCAGGCCTATGAAGACCCTGTCTCAATTTTTAAAAAAGTATTTTCTGTGTATGGGTATTTTGCCTGTATGCATCTATGAGTACCACTTGCATGCAGTGCCCACAGAGACCAAAAGAAGGTGTCAGATGCCCTGAAACTGGAGTTACAGACAGCCACGTAAGTGTTAGGAATCAAACCAGGAACCTCTTGAAAAGTAGGCAGTACTCCCAATAGCTGAGCCATCTCTTCAGCTTCCAGTGTCTCCTAGATTTGTAATTTATCATTCTTCCATTTGTGTGTTCCTTTTTCTTTTCTTACATGGTGTGAATACATAACCCAGACTGTCCTTAAATGTGAAATCCTCCTGCCTCAGCCTTCTGGCCTTCTGGATGCTGGGATTACAGTCATGTGTCACTATGCTCATTTTGATAATACCTATTTAATACATAATGTGTGTGTGTGTGTGTGTGTGTGTGTGTGTGTGTGTGTGTGTGTGTGTTGTTGTTGTTGTTGTTTGCTTTTGAGCAACTTGACCTGGAGCTCAATATATAGACTAAGCTGGTCTTGAACTCACAGATATCCACCTACCTTTGCCTCTTGGGTGCTAAGCTAAAAACACATGCACCCCCACAGGTTGGCCAAAGATTAGCTTTATTATTTGATTGTTGTGGAAATATGTAATAAGCTAATAATTTTTTACTTTAAGACATCTATATATGTGTACACACACACACACACACACACACACACACACACACACACACACACACACAATCCCACTGGCCTTGAACTCTCTGTGTAGCCTAGGATGACCTTGAACTTATTTGCTTGCAGCCACCTCTTGAGCGCTGGAATTACAAACCTGTGTTACCAGACATAGTTTTTGTAGTTCTGAGAATGGAGTGGGGAGGGGGACGTGAGGGAGGATGGGGGGGCACTCCTGCTTGCTAGGTAAGCACTCAACAACTGAGCTACACAAACTCCTTATATTTGCTCTCTAGGACCCCAACAGGGGAGGTTTCTCTAAAATATCTGCCCATGTCCTATGAAAATAGTTTTGTTGCTGGCAGTTGGGGGTGGCGATAGAAGTCTAGGTCAGTGGCAGAGTGCATACTAGTATGGCATGCAGAAGTCGTTGGTTTATTTTGATTGCTGTCTCCTGTTGCTGAAGGGCAGCATGTAGCAGCACAGCATGGATTGGTGTCCCATACTAAGTCAGTGGCAAGAGGAGGGCCTGGGTATGGTAAGGCAGAGACTCAGGGGCCTTCTGGCCCCTCCTAAGTGTGGCTCCCTGGTTTTCTTCCAAATGCTTCCCCCCCCCCCCCCCCCCCCCCGCAACCCCGAGGGAGTGACGCCGGAGAAGAATTTCTGAAATCCAGGCTGGCTTGGGTTATAATAGGTACCTTGGCGGCAGCCAGCGGAACCTCCTGGCCCTAAATCACTTGCAGCGGCTCCTCCTCTATGGCAGGCAGGAGCTGCGGAGCTACCGGGCTGCGGGCAGGGGCGGCTCCAGGACCAGCGCCACAGGTGCCGCGGAAGCGCTTTGAAGATCCCAGCAAACAGCAAGGATCCCAACGTGCTCACCCAGAAGCCAGTGATCAAGAAAGCGTGGTTCCAGAGTTACTGACATACAGCTGTGGGCGCTTCTATTTCTTTTCTCTTTTTTTCCCCATCCTTTTTTTCCCCTCCTGAGACAGGATCCCACTAAATTGCCCAGGCTGGCTGCAAACACAAGATACTACTGTCTCTGCTCACTGGAGTGCAGGGTTACAGGTGTGAGTCACCATGCTAAGCTCGAGAAAGGGCTTCTCTGTATAGCCCTGGCTGTCCTGGAACTTGCTCTGTAGACCAGGCTGGCTTGGAACTCACAGAGAACAATGCTTTTATGTAAGGTAAACTTTGCTGTGGTTGAGACCCTTGCTGACTTAGAACTAGCTATGTGGACCAAAGTGGTTTCAGCAACCCTCCTGCCTCTGTCTCCTGAGTGCTGGCATTACAAATGTGCTTCGCCATATCTGGCTATCAATGTTAAAATTCATTCTCAGGAGGCCAGAAGCAGCCATGGGATCCCTTGGTGCTAGAGTCACAAGGCAGAAGGTGTCCATGACTGCTGAACCATCTCTCCAGCACCTACACTGTAAACACAAACACATCTTGCCAACCATTCAAACTGTGGATACAGTTCTAAATACAACAGCTGGTGCAGGTGCATGTGTGTGAGTGTGTGTGTGTGTGTGTGGGGGTGTATGTGTGGTGTGTGTGTGGATATGTGTGTGGTGTGTGTTTGTGAGTGTATGTGTGTGGTTTGTGAGTGTGAGTGCGTGTGGTGTGTGTATGTGTGTGTGAGTGTGTGTGTGTGGTATGCAGTGGTGTGCTACTTTGTGTGTGTGTGTTTGTGTGTGTGTGGTGTGTGTGTTTGTGTGTGGTATTGTGTATATGTGTGGTGTGTGTGTGGTGTGTGAGTTTGTGAGTGCATGTATGTGTGTGTATGTGTGTGTGGTGTGTGAGTGTGTGAGTGTGTGAGTATGTGTGTGTGGTGTGGTGTGCCGTGGTATGCCGCTTTGTGTGTGTGTATGTGTGTGGTGTCTATGTGGTGTGTGTATGTATGTATGTGGTGTGTGTGTGGTGTGTGAGTTTGTGAGTGTATGTGTGTGAGTGTGTGTGTGGTGTGTATGTGTGTGAGTATGTGTGTATGTGTGTGTGGTGTGTGTGGTGTGTATGTGTGGTGTATGTGTGTGTGTGGTGTGCCATGGTGTGCCGCTTTGTGTGTGTGTATGTGTGTTTGTGTGTGTGTGGTGTGTGAGTGTGTGAGTGTGTGTGTGGTGTGTATGTGTGGTGTGTGTGTGTGGTGTGCCGCTTTGTATGTGTGTATGTGTGTTTGTGTGTGTGTGTGGTATGTGTGTGTGTGTGTGTGTGGTGCCTCTAGAAGTCTTTGCCTGATAGTCACTGCTATCACATTTGAGAACCACAGCTCCAAGACAACTGTCACATCCACCCCTCCCCGACTCTAGGTAATGGGGTGGGGGTGGTTTGCAGGGTTGTCTCCCTTCTATGTAAACACTGAGCCTCACAGAAATGTGCTAATACATTAGTTTATGAGTGTCTGTGCATACACTTCTCATTCTTGGTAGATGCTCAGTATGTATTCACTGGCTATGAATTAAATGCTTGCTTGACCAGCCCCATGTTGGAGTTTCTAATATAATGTTGATTATTATGAGACAAAACCTTGCCCAGCAAAGACTGTCAAATTCACAGTCCTTCTGCATCCACCTTCCCAGTACCGGGATCGCAGGTGTGAGCCACCACAACTGTCTGTCATGATTATCTTAATATCAGGGATTGCATTGTTTATTAACTTCCTTGGAGCTGCAATGTTCTGTGCTAGAGCTGAGGCTGTAAGGGGGCTTAAAGGAGGCCCCAGCATGAATGCAGGAGTGCTCAACTCTCAGACAGAGTCCAGGAGACCAAAGGGAACCTCTTGCAGAGAAGGCTCAGGGATTGCTGCACTGAGTAGGAAATGTTCAACTATGGAGGCTGGTATTCTGCATGCCACCATGGGGACTCAGTGGAAAAGTACCCCAACAAAGACACCTGCATGGCTATAGACTCAGAGCTATAGGCTGATCCTGAGTCCCTGCAGGCTACTTTGGGCTAACCTGCTGGAGCAGGCTTTGGACACAGGCTTGCACCTCTACTTTTCTGCTGCTGCCCCTGGGTTTTCATGGGCCATCTGTTACATCAGGTTGGTCAGATTGGTTATGAGGTCATCAGCCGCTCTGATTGCTCATGTCTCCATTTCCTCTGACCCTGACCTCCCAGATTTCCTTGATACCATCCAACAGATTTTCATTTTTCACATTTGGTTGAAAAGAATTTTTTAAAATTAGTTTTAAAATTCAAACAAGATAACAGCTCACAACCACCTGTAATTCCAGCTCCAGAGGTATCTGCTGCCTCTGGCCAAGGGCATCTGTATCATGTACACACACATACACTTAAATAATAAATCCTTAAAATAATAAATTGAGACAGGGTCTCACTTTATAGCCCAGACTGGCCTTGAACTCTCCATCTTCCTGTCTTGGCCTCTCTTATGCTGAGATTTGCAGGTATATGCTGTCACTCCAGCAGTGCTGGTGTGGGATGGAATCCATGGCCCATGCTCATGATAAGCAAGTGTTTGGCCACCAAGTTCCAATCCTAGTTCTTTGACAGCTTTTACGTCAAAACACAAATAAACTTCTAATGGCTACAGGTGGTTTGTGGGGGCTTTGGGTACTGGGGCAAGTAATCAAGATCTGAGAACACAGGCCCAGACCAGAAGGGTTAAGATGTTAGTGTTGGAATAGGAGCCACACTACAGGTCAGCTCCCTGGCTTGGCCTGAGTTCCTTGTCTCTCTGAGTCTCAGTTTACAGTCTGTAAAATAGGTATTATAATAATAGGCCTTCCATATAGGATTGCTGGGAGGCCAAGATAATGTATGCTTAAAAGCACTTAGTCCGATGCCTCGGCTACAGTAAACACTTCGCAGAAGTCAGTATCAGTACTATTAGAGTTATTATTTTTATGATTAATTATTACTAAGCTGTATAGTGTCCATAGTGGAGTATGAGTTCTAAAACAACTGAGTCACTGGAGGAAAGAAGGCGTCAGAAGTAATTTAAGCTTATTTATCACTCACTGGCACCTACCCCTTTGCTTCCGGGAAGCTCTCTGTAGATGGAGGGAGGAGGACACTTCCGTCCATGGTGGTGTGAAGGGCTTGTCCACCTTTGCCTGTAGTGAATGTCTTGTCAAGTATCCAGATGAGCATCTGCCCAATGCTTGAGCTCTTTCCTACCTTCATGGGTCTGGGAACTATGCAGTGCTTCCAAACACCAGGGTTTGCTTAAATGCTGTCTGTCTCCATCTTCAAATTCTTAGTAACTTTGAACAAGGGCTCCAAATTTTTATTTGGCTTTATAGTTGGCTGGTAGGTCACATAGTCCTACTACACTCCTTTTGTCTGTCTGTCTCTCCTTTTCTCTGTTGTGCCTGCAGGTAGTGTGTGTGTGTGTGTGTGTGTGTGTGTGTGTGTGTGTGTGTTTGCAGGCAAGAGTGTGTGCACTTGTATGTGCATACAAGTGGAGGTTAGAGGTTGGCTCAGGTATGATTGTTAATGATCTAAAAGCCCAGGTGGATTGAAAAGCTCTGGATGGGACGGTTGATTTGACTGATGACACCTGTGGGCTGTTGGGATTGGAGGAGTCACAAATCAATTTCAGTTGTGTTTACATCCCCCCCTTTATTTTTTATTTTATTATTTTTGTTTGTTTGTTTGTTTGTTTGAGACGGGGTTCCTCTGTGTAGCCCTGGCTGTCCTGTAGTCTCAAACGCACAGAGACCCTCCTGTTCCTGTTGGGATGAAAGGTGAGCGAGTGTTTCAGATGTCTACCACTTTGAGACTGCAGGGGAACTGACCTGCAGAGGAAATCTTCCATCCAACCCTTTTCCACCCTACAAAAGCCCCAAACTCCCCGTGCCTTTGTGCGAACAGTCGCCACTCCAGAGGAGTGTGGCCTTTTAGTTGTTCTGAGTAGAATAACTCTGTTTCTGGGGATGCCTGTCTGCTTTTATTTCCACATCACCTCCATCAATCCCAACTTAACCAAGTGTCTCCGCCCCCCCCCCCATTCTCTACCTTGTATTTTTGAGATATACTCTCTCACTGAACCTGAGTTCATCAGTGTCATGAGGCTGGCTTGTCATTGAGCTCCTGGGGTCCACCTGTCTCTATCTAACCAGCTCTGGGATTACAGATGCTATGCCAGTTTTGATGTGGGTGCTGAGTATCTGAACAGGTCTTTCTGTTTGTACAACAGATACTACTGACTGTGCCATCTCACCAGCACCCTGGCTAAACTCTACATAAAACAAAAGGGACTGAGGTGAGCAGATGAAATGATGGGCACAGATTTGCACAGTAAGGCCACCTGCTGGAGTGGATGGGAGGAAGAACCCCATCACCACCAAGCTTCCTTTGGTACCCAACTGTTCAGGGGTGCCACCCTGTCCTGTGCTCCCCACCCTAGAGTCAGGCTTTTCTCAGTGGCTGGGTCCCAGAGTCTGCCTGGATGAACAGGGCCATGACTCGCAGTCTCTAGCATGGCTTCGACAGGCTACAAGACATGATAAGAGTACCCATGAACTGTGACACACTCAGGAGGCCGATGCCTGCCTGTCTTATGTTCTGAGATCCATCTGGACCGGTACCCTGTTGTTTGAGCATGATGGAGGGCAGTAATGCTCAGACACTGGGAATATCGGGTTGTAGCCTGTGTTTTATTTGCTTGTTTTTGTTTTGTAGCACTAGGCTTTGAATCAGGGCTTTATGCATAGACACTCTACCACTGAGCTAAACTCCCAGCCCTCCCCTGCCTCTTCTAAAATAAGATCTCTATAAGCAGTCCAGACTGGCCTCAAACTGGTGATTTTGATTCAGCTTCTGTCTGAGTGCGGAGATGACAGGGATGCACTACTACACCTAGCTTCTAGCCACTTTTTAGTTTTGTTCTGGAGGCAAGATCTCATGTAGCCCAGGCTGGCATCAAACTACTATGCAACTGAGGCTGGCATCCAACTCCTGATCTACTTACCAAGTTCTGGGATTATAGGTATATGCCAACATACTGGGTTTAGCTGCTTTCTTTCTTTTTTGTTTTTTGTTTGTTTTTGTTTTGTTTTGTTTTTTGTTTTTTGAGACAGGGTTTCTTTGTAGCTTTGGAGCCTGTCCTGGAACTAGCTCTATAGACCAGGCTGGCCTCAAACTCAAGTGCCTCTGCCTCCCAAGTGCTGGGACCAAAGGTATGCGCCACCATCGCCTGGCTTAGCTGCTTTCTATTCCATATAACATATATTGGACATCTTAGAGAAATACAGTTTGTAGGTAACTTTCAGTCAAGTGAACAAAACAGACAATCATAAGTTAACACATGCAGTTTGTTTCCCAGTGGCCTATTCTTTCCCTCTGTGGGAAAACTCATCTTGAAATAATGAAGTCATTTGTAATATGGATGTGAACCGTGCGCCCGTCCTGGCTGGTGCCAGAACATTGGGAATGTGGCTGGGAATGAGATTAATGTTAATATGTTGCTCCTGCTAAATAAGTCATGAATGCACATCTGAAATTCCATTGGGAATCTGTCCTGGGAGTAAGCATTATTCTTTTCTTCCTCCCTCTCTTCTTAAATCTTGTTTAAAATTCCAGTCCTTGGTGATGGCCATTGGGATTGTCCACTGCATTTATAACCTGATCATACTGTGTCATGATTTGGTAGAGCTGCTCAAAAGCCCTGCCCTTTAAGGGTTGTTCCCTGATGGGTATGCAAGACAAGCCAGAAAGAAAAATCTTTCTCACTCTTTGCTTCTGACTCAGCCCAGCTCTGCCTTGCAGAAGGGGGAGCACAAAGAGGGGGGCGGAAATGCTGGGCTCAACCCAAACCCCAATCCAGAATCCAGACCGGCCTCATGGAGGAGTTCTGGCCTACTTGCAGGGCCCTGCGGGGCTAGCTGCATCGGATCTGCGCCTCCTCTCTGGATTCTTCTGGGCTGGCCATGCTTCATCTCAGTGTCAACCCTGCTTGTTCACAGATTGAGCTCAGGTGGTAATGTTTGGCAGCATGTGCCCTTACTCACCATTACTCAAGGTTCTTAAAACTCACTCAATCCACCATTGCTATCCTTCTGTAAGCCTATGTGCTCTCTTGCCCATAATTACATATGGCATTTTATCTGGGGTCAGAAGCAGAACCCAGTCATACTGGAGGGTCCCTGAGCAGAACAGGCATGTTCCCTGTGACAACCGGAGCACTGCCCAGGGCGTGGCCAGGCTACCCAGCTGGTCCTGTGTACAAGAATCTGCACGCTTCCTTCCTCGCTTGCTTCCTTCCTTTCAGTTCCTCCCTCACCATCTTACCTGGGGGCAGGTAATAAAGCAGGAGGAGGGAGATGGATGGACAGGGAGGGCGGGAAGCCACGTGGTGCCATAAAGCCCAGCTAGAGAGGGCCTGTCCAGAGTGTATCCAGCCAGTAAGCCGCAACAGCAGAGTGGACCAGCAGCTCTTTGGAGCCGAGGCTGAAGCTGCAAGTCCAGGGCATAGGCCATGCTCCGAGGCACGCCAGGATTAGGCCTCAGGGACCTTAAGTGGAGTGAGGGTTCTGTGGAGGACTTGGGGCGCTCTTGCCCCGAGGCTGGCAGGAATTTTGGAGTGCTGAGGCGCAGCCTGGACGAGGCAGAGGAGGCAGCGGGCAGAAAGCGCGAGCGGCCCGTAAGGTCCAAGGCGCGGCGTATGGCGGCCAATGTGCGGGAGCGCAAGCGCATCCTGGATTACAATGAGGCTTTTAACGCGCTGCGCAGAGCGCTGCAGCACGACCTGGGTGGCAAGAGGCTCTCCAAGATCGCCACTCTGCGCAGGGCCATCCACCGCATCACTGCACTCTCCCTAGTCCTGCGCGCCACCCCGGCGCCCCGCTGGCCCTGCAGCCACCTGGAGTGTCACGGCCAGGCTGCTCGCGGCTCAGGTGCTGGGGACTCTGGCTTCAGTGTTCCTCGGTCCGCGCCGCCGCCTGCGGTACCTGGCCTGGGGCGCAGGGACATCACCAGCTCTTTAGTGCCGCCTGCACCGCGCTGCGCCTCGTGCTCCCCGCACGCGCACTTGGTGGGGCGGCCCAGGGTGATGGCCGAAGGGCCCAGTTTAGCCCAGGCCTCCGGGGTAAGCTGGCGCCGATGTCCCGGGGCTGCCCCTGTTGGACCGATTCCGTGGCGGTGGGGCTCCGGGCTGGGCTACCAGCACTCCTGACTGGGCCACCGAGAGGGAAACCAGGTTGGCGGAATGACGACTGCCAAAGAGAAGACTGCAAAAGCCATCCTGGACAGAGCAAAACTGAATGAGCTGTGACTTGAGTGACAGAGGAGGCCGCCTTACCAGCGGGAAGAAACTCTGCAGCCAGGGCAGCCTCTCCACATCCCTGCCTGAGTTGCTGAAGGAGTGAGACCTTAGGTTTGGACTTGGTCAACCGTTTCTTCCTGGAAAGTGGCCTTTGCTTTCCTGTGCCTCGGAGCCCTCTTTGCTCTTGCTGCATTTGGACAGTGGGACTTGTGTGGGTTTGTGGGTAGACAGCTGCTGTGATCTGTGGGCAAACGGTGTGGCCCTCTTACCATGTTTGGCCTGCTGCTGATCTGAGAGGCCCAGAAAATGACCAAATAAAAAGAAAGTGTCTTGTTCATCCACTACAGGACTCCACTGAGTTCAGTGAGACAGGAAAGCCTCGGAACCCGGGACTTTGCAAGGGTGGGTAGGGACTACAGCCCCCAGATAGTCACCCACACACTGGTTTATAGTGAGACCCCGGGAATGGCTGGGCACAGTGAGATCAGTCCCGGGGAAATTCCTGGCTGTGCCGGAGAAAGTTAATGGGGCATCAGAGGCTAAGGTCATTGTCAGCCCTACCTGTGAGTCTCCCTGCAGGACTGCTGTCTGCAGAGAGCCTCAATCTAGGCTGCACTGAGAAGAGTGGTTGGGTAAAGGGCAGGGTCGGGGGTCCAGGGCCCAGAGTGATAGGCAGAGCTCTCAGCCAATAGAGCACCAGGGCTTCTGTAGTGAGACAGATTAGGAATCCAGGAGAGATTTTGAGGAGTGGGCTAGGGAAGAGTGGTCTTACTCCAAGGCCAAGGAAGGCTCAGGAACCCCTCTCCCTAGATCTGTGGACCTGCGCGGGGTGCTAATGCTGCAGACTCTGTTTGCTGTGCTGTTGCTACCTCTGAATGGAGGCAGGTCAGATGCCCACAGACACGGCCTCTGCACAGTTCGAGGCCACAATCGAAGCTATCTGCTTTCTGTGAGGTCCTGTCTCCCACATAGCCTTATGGCTCCTGTTCTCAGTCAAGGTTGTGAAACAGTCCGCGAGAAGGTCTGGATAAGAGTGAAGCGTGAGACTCAGTTTCAGTCCTGTCCTTAACTTAACGTATGGACACTGGAAAGGAACGAACCTGGGCCTGCCTGCGATCAACCTCCCCTCCACTTCACCTTAGATGTGGATAGTAATGCCACCTCAGGGAGGTTGAGGTGGTTCCTAGCAGTTGTTTGTAAAGCTGTTCAGTACTACAATTTTATGTTTGGGTAGCGCAGACAAGGCTTTACCCTTGTTTTACCTACAGGGACATTTTCAATGGAAATAAGATAAACAACTAGCAAATCCTAGTTTCCTAAATTCTAAGACAGTAAGATTTTTCTCACCCAATCACATTCTTCCCCGACAGCGATAGCACATAAGAGGGTTGAATCAGAGATCTTCTAGCTGAGCAGATGAATGATGTTGAGCAAATCATGTAACCTCCTTGTGTAATGGGCTACAGGCAGTTGTTATATCACAAGCTGCTGTACAGAGCAAATGAGACTCATGGTTAATGCACTCGGCAGAGCACTTAGCTCCTCTGTAAGCACTCACGGAAGCTATTCAATCCATCTGCTCACAAGGTTGCCTTCAGAGACCAGACAGAAAGGTGTTTAGAAGCCACAGGATCTGCAGCATTGTTCCCTTTATTGCTTCCCCAGGACTCTGTGTTTGAGTGCTGGTATGCTTATATGGATTTGCCTATCATGAAATCTTTTGGCACATATGTATTATATACGTACTTATGTAGATGTATGGCTGAATGGATATGTGTGTTAGCATGTATTTACCAACCCAACAGGAGCTGCCTCCTCTCCCTGATGCTCTAGGGGGCTCCTAAGCTGTAAGGGCCTCAAATATGTACCTATGCAATTTTTCTACAAAGAGTTTCTACAATCCTTGCATGAATTTTGAAAAAAAAATTACTTCCCAAGATTATATACATTCTCCTAGATGGATCCTGTAAAAGGAAGATAGATTTGAGACTATTAAAGAGATGGAGCTTTTCAACTAAGACTAGATGGGTTTGTTCAAACATAGCAGAGAGAGAGAGAGAGAGGAGCGTACAATGGCATGACTTAAAATGCATATTAAAAGCAAAGTGTCCGAAAGGGAAAGCACATTACAACAGCGCTGCTATGGCCAAAGGATAGAAAACACTGATATGCAGGAAGAAATTCTTTATCCATGCAAGATTAATAAAAACATCTCTCAAAGAGTCTCCCAAGAGATTTTTATATCATTTTTATATTATCAGTAGTAGTAGCAGTAGTATTGGTACTTTTAAAAGTTTGCCTGAATTTGTTAAAAGTTTTATTTGTGTTAGTTCTAATTATGTGTGCGTATGGGGTGGTATGTGAGCATGAATGCAGGTGTTCTCAGAATCCAGAAGAGGATTCTAGATCCCCTGGAGCTGGAGTTGAGTGTTGTGAGTCACCTAATGTGGGTGCTGGGAACTAAATTCTGGTCCTCTGCAAGAGCCACACATGCTCTCCAGCCCCCTTACTATTTTGTTGTTGTCATTTGTAATTCATTCATTTTAGTCTTTGTGTGTTTTGCCTGCATGCATGCATGTGCACCATGTACATGCCTGGTGCTCACAGAGGTCAGAAGATCCCCTAGAACTAAAGTTACAAATGGCTGTGAGCCACCATGTACAAGTATGCACTGCCATACCCTGCCATACCCAGTTCTCTCTCTCTCTCTCTCTCTCTCTCTCTCTCTCTCTCTCTCTGTGTGTGTGTGTGTGTGTGTGTGTGTGTGTGTGTGTGTGTGTGGTGTGGTGTTTGAGACAGTACCTGCTTGCATAGGCTAAGGTGGCCAGAAACTGAGGCCATCCCCCTACCTCAGTCTTGGAAGTGCTGAGCTCACAGGACCCTGCCACTAAGCCTGTCAGAGGCTAACAAGATGCCCCCAGAGTGGTCTTGGTCAGAAGCAGGAAAGGGGCCTGGATGGGCTGGAATTGGGGGACCACTTCTGTCTCCAAGTGCTGGGACTAAAAGTGTGTGCCACCACTGCCCAGCTTAATGGTAGAGAACACAGAAGCTGCATCACTTTTAGCATCTTCTCAACTCAGGAGGGCTCTGTAGTCTACTCATCCAGCTGGGGCAGCGCTCAGCACTCCCATCCCCAGGCAGGCTGGGCTGTGTGAACAAGGAGTTAGTTGGTCAGAGTTCAAAGCTCTTCAGGTTCCAATATCTTTATATTAAAATTTGAAACCCCAGTTTTTACATAGAATAAGTTTAAACAAAAATTTTGTTAAGGGCTGGGGAGACGGCTCAGTATGTAAAGTCACATGCTGCCAAACCCAACAACCTAAGTTTGACTTCTGGAGCCTCCACAGTGGAAGAAGAGGACCAACTCCTTCAAGTTCTCCAACTTTCACGTTTGCTGCAGCAGATACATGCACCCCACCCCAACAAAATAAATAACTGTGATAAGAATCATTCATCTATTTTTATTTTATGTGCACTGGTGTTTCACCTGTGCATATGTCTTCGTGAGGGTGTCAGATCCCCTGTAACTGGAGTTGTGAGATGCCATGTGGGTTCTGGGAATTGAACCAGGATTCCCTAGAAGAACAGCCAGTGCTCTTAACTGCTAAATAATCTCTCCAGCCCCATAAGAATATTTTTTTAAGAAGAAAGGGCAATTGGGATGGGGGTAGGGGAAAAAAACCCACCATGTGTTTGAAACAGGGGAGATGCCTTAGTGAATACTAGGGGACTTGAACTCAACACCTAGTACCCACGTAAACCAGGTGCACACACCTGTCAATCATCCCAGCACTGGGAGGCAGAAACAGAGAAATCCCAGGGTTTGCTGTTCAGCCAGCAATCTCCAGGTTCAGTGAACGACTGTCTCAAACACACACACACACACACACACACACACACAAACACACACAGAGAGAGAGAGAGAGAGAGAGGAGAGTACTGCCTAGTTCACCTTAGAATGGATAGAATCCGTGAGCCTTCGTGTACAACATGGATAGGACTCTATCTGGGACTACTACATAATGTACCACTGGCCAGGCTGGATTCATCTGAGAATACTTTTCTGCTCAGCCCCGCCTTCTGAGATTCCTACACCCAATCTGGTCATTCTCCTATCACTGTCACCCACTAGATGGCACTGCAGACCCAATATTTTACACTGGTCAACCTGTCTTGGTGGTCCTCCAATTCCAGCCCATTCAGGCCCCTTTCTTACTACTGCCCAAGACCACTCTCGGGGGGGGGGCATCTTGCTCCCCCCACATTGTACCTTTTATTAAGGAAAAAAGGTCTCTTTATGTCTGGTTCCCTATAGTATCTGTTTACTTAAAATAATTTTCCCCCCAGCACATTTTCATTTTGACTAGTCACATTCCAAGTGCTTGGAGCCACAGTGGGCTAAAAGCGCTGCTCAGATTGGGCAGGGCCTGGGTTCCTTCAGCCAAGGGACAGCTCCCACATTGTAGCCTGACACTGTGGACCTGGGTACTGATGAGAGCCCTGTCGCTGTCAGGGACCTAGTTTCCTTGCCTTGGAAGGCTTTTTCTATTTGAAAAGCATTAGCTTATTTGCTGAAACCCCCAGGCAGGGCCGCGCACCCAATTTTCTTCCCTAGCCATCCTCCTGGCTTAGGACAGAAAGAGCCACTCTGAGGTCTGAGATGGAGAAAGTGTCTCCCTAGAGGGCTGCCTTTTGCAAATAACAATGGTTTTCCCTTAGTGAATAAAAGTGTGTGTGGAGGAATAGTATGAGTATGTGTGTGTGGGGGGTGGCCACGTGTGTTGGTGCACATGCATGTTTCGCACATGTTGCAGAGGCCAGAGGTTGGCAGTAGGTGCTTTCTTCAATTACTCTCTCCCTTCTGTATTAAGTCAGAACCTCTTTCTGAACCAGGAGCTCACTAATTCACAAGCTAGGGACTCCTGGTTCTGCCTCTGAGGGCTGGGAGTACAGGTAGGCGGCCATTCCTATCTGGCATGTATGTGGGTGCCCTTGAATAAAAAAAAATTAATATAGTTTAATTTATCAAACATGAAAATTCACCTGACCTCCTCAAACATTTTCTAAACTTACTAGTTCCCAGGTGTGCTTTCAGCCCCAGGGCCCCCTTCAGGCAGTCCTACATGTGACTCCTCCTTGGGATTGGCATCCCTCCCTCCCTCCCTTCCTGCAGCCAGCCCTCTGTGAAGTCAAACTCCTCTTCTAACTTTGCTAGGAGTGGTATTTCTGAAATAAACTTGAAACCCGCCAAAGCCGCCCTCTGCCCGTCTCCCACCCCATGGCCAGCCCCAGGACATAGGCCAAGGATTGCCATCTGACTGAGAAGACACTGAAATGAGTGTTTCTTCCCACCTGGGCCTCTATTTCTGAATTATAAAAGCAAAGCAACAGATTTGAACTCCATGATCTCTGCGGTCTTTCCAGCTCTGGTTTCCCATGTCATGCATGACCCTGGAATTTTAATGATTTCATATGCCCCATCCAAGTTATACTTCCTCTGTGTACCCTTGGCTTTAGGTTACTCTGGCGAAACAAAACAAGTAGACAAGGAAGAGAAAGAAGAAGATGAAGGGAATCAAGGAGGGAGAGACAGAGGAAGAAAGACAGGCAGAGAGCCTCTGGCCCTTTCAGAGCTGGCGTCTGTTAGAGAAATCCCAAGAGGGTCTCTGTGTACAGCTGAGCACCATAAGCCATGGAAGACATGAGACAGGCATTTACCCTACAGGCCCCTTCATCAGCCCTTGGCAAACTGTTTAGAAATCTAAGCTTAGGTCCCTACTGGGTCCTCCAGGGACCACACAGCCCTCACATCTCTTCCCCCATTGCCAACAGACAGTGGGAAGCACAAGCCTGCTTAGTGGAGGAGGGGCAGGAGGCATTTGCTTTTCTGACACTGTCTTTTTCACTATCTAAGCCCATGTCCCAGAGGAGCATGTCTGGGACTGTGGAGGAAAGCAGAGGTTAGCTCAAGTCCCTGTGGACTCTGCTGGGCTGGGCCGGGCCAGAGGCAAGATGCTGCTGGGATAGTTCTCTGGGGAGAAGGGAATTGAAAAAGGGAGGTATCTCCAAAGGAGGGTGGAAAGGGAGGGAGGCTGTGTCACCACACACACACACACACACACACACACACACACACACACACACGCTTCCCTGCCTCAGCCTCAGTCTCACTCACGAGAGAGAGAAGAGGAACATTCCTCCTCTTGTAGCTTTCCTGACTTGCTCCTGCTTCCCCGCCCATCTGTGCAGTCAGCAGCTCCAGCAAAGTTGGCCTCAAACTTGAACAGAGCTGAAGCCTCCAGCTTCCTGGGAGCTTCACAGTAGTGAGAGCAGCAGTAGCAGCAGCAGCAGCAGCAGCAGCCACCACAGATTCCAGCTGTGACCTCTGCTAGCCTTGAGACACTCTTTTGAGTCTTCTAGTACCCAGCGGTCCCCAGCCCCTGAAAAACACATCCCTGTGTCCTGGAGGTTTGAAGTCTGAGGCTGGGGAATGGTGTGCTGAAGACCCTCTGGAGCACGCTGTCCCTACCTGGATCTGAAGAAACCCAAGGCCCAAGACAACATGGCCAACCCAGTGCAGCCCCAGTTTCAAGACCCAGGCTCCACCTCGCCCTTGGAGCTGCCTGAGATGGAGAAGCTTCTCACCAAAGTGGAGAACAAGGATGACAAAGCCTTGGGCCTGTCCAAGTCTCTGTCAGGGGCTCTGGACCTGGAGCAGAATGGCCACAGCCTTCCCTTCAAGGTCATCTCTGAAGGCCACCGCCAGCACTCTCTCCCTGGCTCCCCTTCCAGGGCCAGCTCTCGGCGAGCATCCTCTGTTGCCACCACCTCCTATGCCCAGGACCAAGAAGCTCCCAAAGATTACTTGATCCTTGCCATTGCCTCTTGTTTCTGCCCTGTGTGGCCCCTCAACCTCATTCCCCTCATCTTTTCTATCATGGTAAGTCCTGTGCTTTGTTCAGGGACTGGGTTTGGGCACCCCAGCGTGGTGGGCATGTCCTCAGGGAAGGGACCTAATGTGCAGAGAAGAGTCGGGTGTTGGAGTGTTGGCAGGAAACCCTTTCTTATCTCCTGACTTCCCTTTTAGAGGGACCCAAGACTCAGTTCTGTTTGCTTTTTATTCATGTCTGCCTCCAGATATCACTGGTAGACTTCTGGACCCTTCTGGCAGAAGGATTCAGGGGTATAACTGGAGTGAGTGAGATTCTGCAGCAGTGACAGCCAACTTGGAGGGGGGGTCTTGATTGCCTTTTTTTTTTTTTAATGTGTGTGGGGCTGTCTGAGTGGAGTTCTGTATCAACAACAGAATACAGCCAGTAGAAGGCCAAGAGTTCTGAATGCCCCAAAGAGAGGCAAGCCTCTGGGGCCACCAGGGTATTATACCAGCCTCTGTTTCCAAGCCACAGTGGCTTTGCTGCACTGGGAGCTGCTGGGGCATGGCTTCCCTTGGGACCCATCGGGAGGGAAGGAGTTGTCAGGGTGCTGGAAGTTGGGGTACAATGGAGTTCTTGAGGTTCTGATTTTCAGAATTTCACCATCTGGCTTTTGCTGGACATCTGGGCACAAGTCAGAGGACATGGTCAGCCTTGCCAAGGAGGGAAATGTGAACTAGTCGTCACTTCTGCAGGACTCTGAATATTTTGTCTTAGATTGTCCTCAAGTCAAGTCATTGGGTAGGGCGGCTACTTTCAGAATATATCACAGAGAATGTGTGTGATGGATAGGGCTGGAAAGTACAGAGACTTTCAGACTGAGGTTAGGGCAGGGGGAGAAAACAGGCCAATTGGAGCAGAGACCTGGGTGGGGTTACACTGCCCCCTTTGGGGGTGATACTTTGGGGTGATTATCAAGCCACGAGGAGTCGGGTCACTCCTCCCGCTCTTCTTCAAACACCTCCATTAGTTCCCATATGATCCAGGGCCACCTGACAGGCCATGGGGACAGGGCTAGGCGGGGTCCTGGGCAGGGCCCGTATAAACCTCGTGCTGCTGCTGCACTCGGGGCCATGCCAGGCTCCAGGGAGGGGCTAATGGCTCTGGGCAGAGCCAACTTCTTGGTTACAGAGAAAGGCCCCAGGAAGGAAGACAGGAGGGACATCACATAAGAGCTCAGGAGAAAACAGATTCTAGAATTGTCTTCTGGGAATTGGTGCCAGAATGAATTGTCCTTGCCCAAAAGAAGCTGGGTTGAAGACCCACTGGACCTATCTCTGGCACTCTCTCTTTTTCTGTATTTGAGTTGGGTCTGATGTGCCAGGAGGAAGGGCTATAGGACTCTAAACCATATACTAGGACCTAGTCCCTGGGGCTGCACTCCAGACAGAGAAGCTTCTAAACAGGCCCTGATGACACACTGCAACAAGGTCCCACATAGACACAAACATGAGGGAATTAAGTCATCTTGGCAAGTTACTCAACCTGCCATCAGTTTGCCCAACTGCAAAGTGGGCAGAAGTATAATGGCTACATTAGAGAGCCGGGAGAGGCTAGGGTGAGTCCTCACAAAGTACTTAAGAACAGAGCCCCGCCCAGCATAAATGTGTTCTGTGGTTATAGGGACTAAGTGTCACAGGGAGTCTCCCTTCTGGGGGATGAGAACCCACTGTGGGCTTTATTTATTTATTGGATTTTTTTTTGAGACAGGGTTTCTCTGTGTAACTTTGTAGACCAGGCTGGCCTTGAACTCACAGAGATCCGCCTGCCTCTGCCTCTTGAGTGCTGGGATTAAAGGCTGTGCGCCACCACTGCCCGGCCTATTTTTTGGATTTAAAAGACATGGTCTTGCAATTATAGCCCAGGCTAGCCTCAAACTCATGTCAATTCTCCTACTTCAGCCTCCTAACTGCTAAGAGTGCCACTATACCCTTTATTTTCTAATGGGGTTTTAAGAAGACCTCTCTTAATGTAATTCATGTAACTCACCCACCTAAAGCGCATGGTTTAATGGGTGTCCCCACCTCCCCCCATCTCATACGCAGCCCTGGATAGCCAGGGATTTGCTGTATAGATCAGATTGGCCTTGAACTCAGAGATACGCCTGCCTCTGCCTCCCAGCTAAAAAACAAAAACCAGCCAGGTATGGTGGTATACACCTCTAAACCCAGGACTCAGAAAGCAGAGGCAGGCAGGAGGATCTCTGTGAGTTCAAGACCAGCTTGGTTCACATAGTGAGTTCTAGCTCAGCCAGAATTACATAGTGAAATACTGTCCTAACAAAATCCATATGCCATGTACTGTTTCAATATATTGTGTACTGTGTAATATTTAAATTAGATTAAGCATAGATATCTCCTTAGCCATTGATCATTTCCTTATTGTAAAAACTTTCAAAACAGTTTCTTCTAGTTTTTAAAAACCGCCTTTAATCCCAGCAATTGTAAGGCAGAGGCAGGCAGATTTCTGTGAGTACGAGGCCAGCCTGGTCTACAAAGCTACACAGAGAAACTCTGACTCAGCCAGGGCTACACAGAGAAACCCTATTTCAAACAAAATAAAACACAACAAAACAAAACAAAACCACCAAAACCAACCAACCAACCAACCAACCAAACAAACAAACAAAAAAACAAAAAAAAAATGTATCATGTGGGGCTGGAGAGACGGGTCAGTGGTTAAGAGCACTGGCTGCTCTTCTAGAGGACCTGGGTTCAATTCCCAGTACCTGCATGGCAGCTCACAACTGTAACTTCAGTTCTAGGGGACCTGACATCCTCACTCAGACATGCATGAAGGCAAAATATCAGTGCTTATACTAAATAAATTATTAAAAAATATATAGCTTAATACATAAAGTGCTTGTGCTTTCCTTGCAAGGTGAGGACCTGAGTTCAAACCCATAATTCACATTTAAAAAGCTGGGCATTACACATCTGTAATTCCAGTGCTGGGGAAGTGGAAATAGGTGGATCCCTAGGACTTGCAGACCTAGGACTTGCAGATAGACTCTGCTACTTGGTGAACTCTAAGCAGGGAGAGATCTTGTCTCAAAAAGCAAGATGGCTGGGGATATAGCTCAGTAGTGGAACACTTACCTAGTTTGCCCAAGGCCTTGTGTTCAATCCCCAGCACGCGTGCGCGCGCACACACACACACACACACACACACACACAGAGAGAGAGAGAGAAAGAGAGAGAGAGAGAGAGAGCAGATGGCACCTAACGAATAACACACCCAACACCAAGGTTTCCCTGGCTGGGATTATACACACATACCCCTGCCCTGTTTGTCTTGAGACCCTGTGGCTTAGGTCTTAAAGGTGTGGACGTCCTTCTGCATCAGCCTCCCTAGTGCTGAGACTCTCAGGCAGGAGCCATCATTTCTAGCTTTAGACCAACTGTTAGATTGAGTGGGAACATGTGGAATTTCTGTGCCTAGCTTGTGCTTCCATCCAAACTGTTGGAAATGTCAGGATTCCATCCTCTTTGAGGCTACATGGTCATTCCACAGTTACATCTTAACACTAGTTGATTTTAGAACACTTCCCTTGTCTTCAAAAGAAACTTTGTGCTTATATGGTATTTGTGTCCTTGATCCTTCCCAGCCCTGCATGACACCAATTTTCCTATCTCCAGAGTTGCTTATTCTAGGCACTTTAGGGATAGAATTATATATAGCTGGGTGGTGGCAGCCCATGCCTTTAATCCTAGCACTCAGGAGGCAGAGACAGCCAGATCTGAGTTCAAGGCCAGTCTGGTCTACAGAGCAAGTTCCAGGAGGACAGCCAAGGCTACACATAGAGAAATCCTGGCTTGAAACACACACACACACCACAAAAAAAAAGTAAAGAAAAAGAAATGGAATTATATAACATGTGGCCCTTTGCGACTGGCTGCTTTCTCATACATAGACTTCACATGTCATTTGTAGAGCAGCACACATCAATGTGGCCAGATAAAGGTTTGGGACAGCATATAAGAGCGAATAAAGAGTTTGTTTGAGCATGGCATTCAATGGGTCTGATGGTACAGGCCTATAGTCAAACTGCTAAGGAGGCTGAGGCAGGAAGGTTGTAAGTTCAAGGTCTGCTTGGGTCACAGAGTAAGTTAAAGGCTAGCTTGATTGATTTGGGAATACCCTATCTCACATTTTTCATTTTTTTTTAAAGGGCCGAGGATATAGCTCAGTGATAGAGTACTTGCCTAGCATGTGCCAGGTCCTGGGTTTGATCCCTAGCAACAACAAAGAGTGGCAGAGGTTTGAGTCCTGGACCAGACTCACTGGCGGGGGCAGAGGTGGCTTCTGGGAATCCCCTAAGATTTGGCTCAACTGATCTCCTACTTGTTTGATTCTTTATTGAATTATTCATACATCCTGAGTGGCCAGTGACTTGTTTTGGGGGAGCTGAGTAGTACAAGATACCTCCTCCTGATGGGTGACTGAGCCTGTCTTAGGGAGCAGAGAAGTGGATGGCTAAGAGAAGTGGCTGCTATTTGGCATTGCAGAAGGGGTACTAGAATGTGCTGGGGTCTATTGCAAGGCAGGAACTCAATCTTGGAATTTAAGCCTCTTAAGAGCCCCTGGGGAGTTTTAGGCTGATGCACAATGTGGTCAGTTCATATTGTAAAACCAACTCCATTGGTTTTACATTGCATTGTGGGAAATGAGTTACTGGAGAGAGATCCCATGTATGGGAAGGGATGGGCTATCTGAGCTCTGGATGGACTGGGAAGGATGAGCACAAAGGTGTGTGTGTGTGTGTGTGTGTGTGTGTGTGTGTGTAGCATGTGCTCAGGCTCCAACTCAGGGATATTGGAGCCTATTCTCAAGGCTAGCTCTGGGTCCTGCCCACATTTATAGAGTGAAGATGCATGTGGCCCACAGGCCTGCCATCCTAGCATACTAGGTGTCAAGGCCAGAGGATTGCCATGAGTCTTGGCTACAGAATGAGTTCTCGTAACTAGCCTGGGCTATAAAACAAGACCCTGTCTCAAAAACCCAACCCAACCCAACCCAACTAAACCAAGAACAATAACAAAAAGTACTCACTGAGGGAGTTTCCAGAAGGTATGAGCAGAGCTAGAAGGAAGGGAGGGAATGAAGGACAGAGTGGCCAAGACCTGGAGAGGTTAGGTTCAAGGAGAGTTGCTTGTCTGCTGGGCTGGCCATTCCTAGACTCTGAGTGTCTGTGTGGAGAGGCATAGACAAAAGGAGGAGTGTATGGAGTCCCTGGGGAGGAGAGGCCATGAAGGAGAAACACTCAGAGAAAAGGGAGCTCCCAGAAGGCAGAAGGCAGTGTCTCCATTAGAAGAGCAAGAAGGGCCTCATGGCACAGGGATGGGATAAGACCAGGGACAGAGAGACAATGGCTCTGCTGAGGCCAGAGACTGTGGGTGAGGACTGTCATCAGCTTCCGTGGTGGCATGACTTCCTCCAGCTTTAGGTGTAGGTTTGTAGACTCTGGGCTCTGAGTGGCAGTGATGCCATTAGAGCAGGTGACACAGCAGATGTGGGCAAGAGTGACTGAGATGACATGCAGAAGGATAGGGCTGGACAAGGAGCAGGTGGTCACCTTGGATGAGAAACAGAGGGCACAGGTAGGAGCTCAGAGAATGGTGGTCCCACCAGCATAACAGGCTGGGGGGGATGTTGGGGATTCAGACCTCAGAGGACTGATGGCCAGGAATGTAGTTGTGAAAAATGAATGTCCAAGGGAAACATCAGGACCAGGGATGAGAAAATTGAAGGATGAAGTTACTAAAATTCATGGATGCTTACTAAGTGTTAGACACAGTTCCAGATCCAAATAGTTTAGATGTATTATCTCATTTAGCCCTGACTGTACCCCTGTGAGGTCTTGGTGCTATTATTATTCTCATGATACAGACAAAAACACCCCCCAAAATAAAAAGCAAGCAAGCAAACAAAAACTCAACCAACCTGAAGTGCAGAGACAAGAAGGAAGAAAGGGTTGGAATCCAGCCTGGCTGCTGCCTTGAATGAGAGTGTGTGTTCCTACCAACCATACCTCCTGCCTTCTTGGGTGTACCTGAGGCTATTTTGTCTTCAAAGCCAATCTATCTTCTAGGCCATTTCCCTGTCCCCAGGGATGAAAGGGTCAGCTATTCATCTAGGGTGCCACACTATGTCCTTCCTGGCAGCGGCAGGGTAACAAGTCACAGGAGGGGGTGGTCAGTTTCCTACACTGGGGCTCCAAGTCTTGAAGATATTAGAAGTCAAGCTCTTGGCCTCTGCACTGGCAGCCTCTCAGAGCACTTTGCTGTCTGCAGAAGCATATCCTATGCAGAATGGGGCATGGCCACATGGCTGGTAGGAGGCCCATGAGCTGGATGTGAGTCCATTGTTCTCTCATAGTCCCACCCCATATCTGGATCTGGCGACACTTCCAGGAAAGTCAATCCTTCTGCTGTGTGTGTAGGGATGTGCCATGCCCCCTCTCACCTTTCTTCCTCTTCCAACTCATCTACCCTCCTCATTAAGCCTGCCAGAGGGAGACAAATGGCTCTGACAGGGCCTACTGTGACCAGGGAGGTGGGGTCAGAGGGGCTCTGTCTGAAGAGCAGTGGTTACAGATGTCCATTTCCAGCTCTAATATGCACTGCAATCTCCATGATCCCCTGGGGGCAGATTTGAGACAAAGGACAGATTGAGAAATAGCCATGCTCCTGTAGACCACAGGCAATGGGCCCTCTGTGAGCATCACTGGTAAAGCAAGTCAATAGCTGGGCATGTGGTACCTGCTGGTTAATCCCAGCTCTTGGGAGGTAGACAGGAGGATAGGAGTTCGAGGGCAGCACTGGGATTAGAGTCCTGTATCACCATGCCCGGATTATGCAGTGCTGGAGGCAGAGCCCAGGGCTCTATACCTGCTAGGTAAGCGCTCGACCAACAGAGTAGTATCTCTTGCCCTCCTTAGGCATGTTCTGTAGCCAATTGAATAGTTATGTTGTAGGAACAGCACGTGTTTTCATGTTAGCACTGTTCATTTGTACTTTCTTTTACTTAGAGGGCAAATGTGCTTAGTTCCAAGCAGGAGCATGTGCTGGGAATCCCAGGCCCAAAGGCACATGCATAGTTGGGCTTTGGGGATTTGAGCCTCTGTGCATAAGAGAGAGACAAAGAGGAGGGTGGAAATCCTTCCTCTTCCCCACCTCTCCCCTCAGGCAGCCACGCGTGTCTCTCTCCATGGTCCTGAACTGCTACTGCATCTGCAGATGTTTCTTTTAAGAAGTTGGGGCTTGACTCTGCAAACCTTGTTCCTGCTCCTTCCTGCCCTCAAGATCTACAGCTTAGAGCCCTCAGAAGTTACCCAAGGCAATTTCAGAGAGCTTCTCCTCCCAGGCTGGCCCTGATGTTTACGCCTCTTTCCTTTGACTCTCAGGTTGCTGGAACAACAGGTGTGTGCCACCATACTTGACAGAATTCCCTAAAACTTAATTCTGAACTTCTTGGAAATCTCCAAAGCCTTTCTCTATGTCTGCCCCTCTTTCTTCTAATGCTGCCTAATCACTGATGTCATGGATTCAGTTACCTGGGCTAGCCACCAGGTGACTAGAGGGGACACAGATTCATGAGTGTGTCTCAAACTTAGACAAATTCATAGTGCCCAGGCATCTCAACTCCACTTCTCCATCAATCGAGCCAGAGACCTCCACATCAACTCAGCCTTTTTCCACCCTGTGCATGGCCTCCAGCTTCATCACTTCTCCAGGCTGGGCTCTGGTCCAGATCATTACTCATCTCAGGTCTTTGAATCTGCCTATCATTGCCGCCACACTGTAGTCAGACTTCCATTTCCCAGATGCAAGCCTGGTTTTGTTTCCATGTAAGATCCTTTGTTAGGACACGGCCACCTGTGGTGGCGCACACCTTTAATCCCAGCATTTTGGGAGGCAGAGGCAAGTGGATCTCTGAGTTGCAGGAAAGCCAGGGCTACACTACACAGAGAAACCATGTTCCAAATAAACAACAACAAAAATAAAGCTATTTATTGGCCCCCAGGACCAAATTCAGCCTCTGTTACACAGCAGTCAAGGCGTCTCTCCTTCCTCTCCTGCTCTTCTTTACTCTCTTCTTCCGTGTGTGTGTGCGCGTGTGCGTGTGTGACTATCCCAGGCTGCCCTCAAACTGGCTATGTAATCCAGGCTAGCCTCAAGCTCACAGTCTTCCTGACTGGGCCTCCCAGAGTGCTGGGGTCACAGGTAGGTGTCACCACACTATATGTGGGTCTTCCTGATGTGGCCTTTCTCTGGTAATTCCATCTCTCACCATGCACACACAATTCTCCATCCCCATCTCATAAGTATTCAGAGAATGAAATACCCTGATGGGAAGTACACACTCAGTATAGGTCTTGACACCAGGTAAATATCCAAATAGTAGGAAGGTTTATTTTTGCACCCCAAACATGGAAGAATCTTGACATGCTTCATGGAAGAGGTATCACTGGATGGTGGGAGGATTTGGCCACATGGGACCGGGGGAAACAAAAGATTGGAAAGGAGCAAAGGCCAGGACTCATCATGCCTGGGGCAGCACAGAATGACTTCCAGGAGCTTGTGCTAAGAGTTTAAATGAGACTGGAATTGGAGCTTTCTTGAATGGACGATGTGAAGCCTGTGAGACAGGACTACCTTAGCCTCCATTGTGTGTGGTGTATGTGTGCATGCACATTCATGTGCAGGTGTATGTGCAGGGGGGGGGGAAGCCAGAGGAGGACTTGGGGTGTCTTCCTCTATTGATCTCATTTGGGTTTTGTTTGTTTGTTTTTTGAGACAGAGTTTCTCTGTGTAGCCCTGGCTATCCTGTAACTCACTCTGTAGACCAAGCTGGTCTTGAACTCAAAGAGATCCCCCGCCTCTGCCTCCAAGTGCTGGGATTAAAGGTGTGCACCACCAATGCCCAGCTCTCTATTGCTCTCTTATTGCCTTGTAATGGAGTCTCTCACAGAATCAGAAGCTCACTGTTCTGTCTATACTGGCTGACATGTGAGCTTGGGATATGCCTCTCTACCCCCTCTCCCAATCCTGGTCTGACAGGCATGCAACTAATAATTTTTTTTTTTTCGAGACAGGATTTCTCTGTATTGCTCTGGAGCCTGTCCTAGAACTCACTCTGTAGACCAGGCTGGCTTCGAACTCACAGAGATCCACCTGCCTCTGCCTCCCAAATGTTGGGATTAAAGTCATGCACCACCAAGGCCCAGCAGCACCTAATAATTTAAAAATTATTATTTTACATGTATAGTGTTTTGCCTGCATGTATATCTGTGCACATCATTCATGCATCACCCTCAGAGGCCACAAGAGAGTGTCAGATCCCCTGGAACTGTTACAGAAGGTTATGAGCTGCTGTGTTGGTGTTGGGAATCAAACCTGGCTCCTCTGAAAAGGAACCAGTTCTCTTACCACTGAGCCATCTCCCAGCCTCTGAACTTGTGTGTGTGTGTGTGTGTGTGTGTGTGTGTGTGTGTGTATGTGTGTGTGTAGAGGTGTGCATGTGGAGACAAGAGGTCAATTTCTAGTGTATCTTTAGTTACTCTCCACCTTACTATTCTTTTTTTGGGGGGTGGTTAGCAATTTAAATTTTAAACTAAGTTTTATCAATCCTTCACTGTCTCAACAGAGCTAAATGAACACTGTGTGTGTGTGTGTGTGTGTGTGTGTGTGTTGGGGGATGTTGAGTCAGGGTTTCTTTGTGCAACAGTCCTGACTGTACTAGAACTCATTTTGTAGACCAGGCTGGCCTTGGACTCCCTAAGATCTGTCTGCCTCTGCCTCCCGAGTGTTGGAATTAAAGAGTGCCACTGTCCAGCTAAATGAATACATTTTACTAGGAGTCTGAATCACTCTTCATATTGTTTAATTGTCATGTTTTCTAAGTTTTGGTACACACACACACACACACACACACACACACACACACACACTTACTTAAAAGTAAAACTCCAGCTTCCTTGTGAAGAGGCCGGAGAGATGGTGTGGTGATCAGGAGCACTTGCTGCTCTTCAGGAAGACCCAGCACCCACACCCGGCAGCTCACAATTTCCTGTAACTTCAGTTGCAGGGGATCTGACGCCCTCTTCTGGCCTCTGCAGGCCAGGCACTTACACACTTGACATATTGTCATGAAGATGCACACATACAGATTAAAAAATCTGAACCTTGTGCTCAGGCATACCAACATGCCCAATTCTGTGCCTGGGTGCTGTAGACAAGGCTTTAAGAGCTGAATTATCAGTCTTGAGACAGGGCCTCACTATGGTGCTCAGGCTAAGCTTTAACTGGCGATTCTCCTGCCTCAGCCTCCTGGGTGCTAGGAGGATGGACTTACACTGTCACACCATGCCCTCTCCACCTCTATCCTCATCCTCGATAACAACCAGAGGGGCCTTCCAGAGTGGGCTCCCATCATTCCATCCCTGCCCTTCCTTTACCAGCTCCAGCTGCTTCTTGAACCAAGAGGGTTCATGGGGAGGGGCATGGGGTGCTTCTGGAAATTACCAGAGGACAGCAGTAACTAACAAAGACACCCTTCCCATCCTATTGCCTCTTCTCTCCATGGTCAGCTCTAGGCACAGCGGCCTTTATCTGGCACCTCCTACTTTCCTCAGGCAGTGACTACTGAGCCTGTACAATCTGCTTTACAGGCCGTTTGTCCACGCCACTCTTCTTTCTTTACAGACGGGATCTATGCAATTCCTACCCATCCTTCACAACAACATTGCAGCCTTTCTCCCAGAACTCCTTGCTTCTCCTCTTTTATAAGCTCCTAGAAGTCATGTGTGTCTCCTCTTTAACACTTTCTGAGCTTGCAAGTTCGTGTGTGTGTGTGTGTGTGTGTGTGTGTGTGTGTGTGTGTGTGTGATGGAAAAGAAGGCCATAGGGTTGTAAGACCCCAAACTGCAGCTCCCTGGAGGGCCTGACACGGTGCTTGGTATAAATACCAGCAGAATGAAATGGTAGTGCTGGGAATGAAGTGGAAAAGGACAGAGGTCATATCCAGAAGGGTCTTTAAGAGGCTATTGCCACAGCTCAGGTAAAAGGGGGGAAGTGGGGTGGGTACAAGAGTGTTAGAGAGCAGCATAGCAATGGAATTGACTAGGTCAGGAAACACATTAGCGTGGTAGGCTCTGAGGATGTGGCTCAGTGGTTGGGCACTTGCTTAGCATGCACAAGGCCCTGGGTTCAACCCCCAGTGCTTAAAATGAACAAAGAAGCAAGAACCCAGTTGTGACTTAGATGGCGGACTGCAGCTGTTGTCAGTAAGTGGGGTGTAGGCTAGTGAGAGGAGTCACAGAAAGCAAGGGGCAGCTGGATGCCACTGTGTCCTGGGGTGGGATGCAGTTAGGAGATGAGTTAGAATCTGAGAAAAGAGGTCAAGGCAGTAACACAGGGGTGAGAAGCAAGAAGACAGACAGGTATATATATGGGCTGAAGAGATGAGTAAAGTGCTTGCCAAGCACAGGCAAAGCCCTGGGTTTTATCCTTAACACTACAAAACTCCAGAACAAATTCATCTAATGCCCCGACTTGCCAAATCAATACAAAGGAAAGTAAAAAGGGGCTGAGAGTCAGAGGCCACAAGTCCAGTCTCAGCTCTGATGGCCTGGGCCCTGGGCCAGTGTCCTGCCTGGCTGAACCCTATGTTTTCAAGTATAAAGCACTGAGAAGAAGTCTCCAGTTTGTCTGTGGCCCTGAGAGCAGTCACCCCAGTTAACCCTCTGGGCTTGGGCAGCCTACAGCCTTTGGCAAGTGCATGAAGCCCAAGGGGGACAGAGGGACTCTAGGGTGAGGACTCTGAAGACATGGAGCAGCCCTGGCTGGCAGATAGTCTTGGGCCATTATAGGGTCCCCTGTGCGAATGTTTGGATACACAAGGCAGCCAGGGCTAACCAGGATGTCATTACAGCCTCTACTCTACCCACATCCACCCAATTTCACCAGCTTCACAGGGTCCCAGAGAACTGAAGCCCACCACGAAGAGAGCCACCACAGAGCTACTCAGCCTGGCTTTCCTTGTGGGATCACAAAGGTGGGCTGTGTTGAACTAAGTCACCATCATGGAAGGAACTGGGAGAGAGACCAGTGCCTTTGTTTGGTTTTGTGGCTAGGAAGAGGTCATGGAAGGGATCAGGCATGCTATGAGTAGAGAAAGCCACAGGGCTGCCTTCCGGTCCCCATGTAGCTGTGGAATTGCACTCAGGAAGGGTCTGCAGGGGTTCTGGCCCACAGAAACCCTGTTCTTGCAATGTGGCCTGGACTTGTCTTCCCTCTCAGGTCCTTGATCCCCACTGTAGTACCTGCCATTGTCACCCTGCCCTGCCACTATCCTGACAGGGAGCATTTGGTATTGCTTGGTTTTGTCCAGCAGTCCCCTGGGAGAGGGGTCTGCACAAGAAGCTCAGGTCATATGTCCTGGAGGAGCCTACTGGACTGTGAGTGACCAGGAGGGTGGAGTGTATCCAGAAATTCACCAGACCACTGCATGGCTTTCATGCCCACATAGCTGAGGGACAAACTTCCTGAGGTTTCTCTGCCCTCTCTCTGCAGTCTCGAAGTAGTGTGCAGCAGGGGGACATAGATGGGGCACGGAGGCTGGGCCGCCTGGCACGGCTGCTCAGCATCACCTTCATCATCCTGGGCATCGTCATCATCATTGTGGCTGTCACTGTCAACTTCACAGGTAAGGCACAGGGGCACGGAGCAGAGAGAGCCCTGGGGACGGGGGGGGGGGGGGGGGGGCAGTGGTGAGGGTATAGCCATATCCTTTCCCTTCAGTCAAGACAATTTAAATGAAGATGTGTTTTCTGACTCCTCTTATGCCTGCGCTGATGGATCAATAGAAGAGAGTAGAATGGGCACTGGCCTAGGAATCAGAGGCCACAAATTCCATCCTCAACTTTGATGGCCTGTATCACAGTTTAATAAGGATCAGGATAAACAATTAGGCCGAACAGATTCAGGGAGAAATAACTCACAACACAGACAGGTGAACACCAACGGATTCCTGCTTCCAAGAATTCCTCTGGATGTCCTCCTGTCCCCATGCAGCTAGCAAGAGAGCACTCTCCTGCGCCTCCGACCTAGTTCCCCAGGTCACTTCCGCCCCTGGCTCCACCCCCAATGGGTGTGGTCAGTGCCACAGAAGGAGACAAAGTGAATATCCCACTACAGGCCTGGGATCCAGGCCAGTGCCCCATTTGGCCAAACCTTGCATTTTCAAGTAAAAGTACAGAGCCTCCATCATGGAGGGCTTTTGTGAGCATCACATTGGATAATGGATGTGATGGCTTTGGAGAATGATGGCCAGGCCTCCTTGCTGTATGGCCAGGGTAGACCAGAAACAAGCTGCACATTCAGAAGATGGCAGGAAGCAAAGCTGTTAGTACTTGAAGGTGGCCCAGGGCACTTGTCTGAGGTGGAACCTTTTTCAGAGGACACTGTCAGCCATAGCTTTGTGGAGGCTATTCATCTCAGAGCTGTCCCAAGCATGGGGCACTCTGGGACATCACTGTTTATTTTAGAGATCAATCTAAGCCTCTCCCATAAAGACCTTGCTGTTCAAAACATGCTCTGTGGTCCTGCAGGGGCATCACCTGGCACTGTTTTAGACTCTCAGACCCCACTCTGCACCGACTGAATGGAAATCTGCACTGTAGATTTTCTCCTTTCTTTGGTGGTGCTAAGGCTGGAACTCAGGGCTTCACTCATGCTAGGGAAGCAACGTCCCTTAGAGCTAACCACCAGCTTAGAATGTATTCTAATAAGATCTCCAATTCAGGTATCGTTGTGGGAGGCGCTGGCATAGAGCAGGAAGTACTCAGAGTCATGGGAAGTCTTGTCTACTCAGGAGGGTCATGGGCAATCTTGTCTACTCAGGAGGGTGGTGGGCAGTCTTGTCTACTCAGGAGAAGCAAGTGTTCAGGGTTTTTGTTTGTTTGTTTGTTTTTTAAAAGAACTATTTATTTATTTATTTTGTATACAGTGTTCTGCCTGCACTCCAGAAAAGAGCACCAGTTCTCACTATGGATGGTTGTGAGCCACCATGTGGTTGCTGGAAATTGAACTCAGGGCCTCTGGAAGAACAGTCAGCGTTCTTAATCTTTGAGCCATCTCTCCAGCCTATAAGTGTGCAGGTTTTTGTCTGGGCTCAGAGTTCAGATCCTCCATTTACTTCCTGTGTAAATGGGGTTTCATGTTTCATAAACTCTGAACCTCTTCTTTCTCCATCAGTGTGGAGTCTGATGGGTGTTCAGGCATGTGAGTGGCAGGGACCAGCATCCAAAGGCATTGGGCTCCATATCACTTATCATGTCCCAGGTTACTTGTTCTGCTGCTTGTCATTGTTGGTGGGACAACCTTGGAACTCAATTTGGCAAAGGAAGTTTGTAGCTTTCAGAAATAAAAGATATTTCAGGATTGGCTGCTCTATCTTAGTGCAAAGCCATATCTAGATACTTGGTGGCAAGTGACAGGAATCTGTCTCATGCTCATGTCTGGCTTTCAGTGTGTTGGCCTAATGTCTAGGCAGGACCTATGCTTATGATGACAACCACTAGGGATAATAGTGTTCTA
Source organism: Phodopus roborovskii (assembly GCF_943737965.1). Taxonomy (NCBI): domain Eukaryota; kingdom Metazoa; phylum Chordata; class Mammalia; order Rodentia; family Cricetidae; genus Phodopus; species Phodopus roborovskii. The sequence continues at coordinate 6,018,172 of NW_026126407.1, read as the reverse complement.
GGAGAAGCAAACATGTCAATCAGGCCAGTAATTCAGCAGTGATTATAAAATAATGATGACTGGGACATTGTGGTGTATGCTTACAATCCTAGCACTTGGGAGGTGGATGCTGAAGATCAGGAGTTTAAGACCAGTGGGTTTAGGGACAACTCTAGGTCACATGAGACTCTGCCTAAATCATCTTTAGGCTGGGTGTGGTAACTTGTGCCTTCAATTTCAGTGCTTGGGAGGCAGAGGCAGGTGGCCTGATCTACATGGTAAACTCTAGGCTATCCAAAGCTACTTAGTGAGACTAACAACAGACTAAAGGTCCTGAGGTTGATTTTAATTGGTCCAGTTAGTGTCACATGACCATTCTCTAACCAATCACCAAAGCCACAGTCTTCTCAGTACTTCAAGTTCCTGCATCAAGAGCCCCAAATCAAAGATGTCCTGACTCTACCTTATCCTAGTCACCATTTCCCACCAAGAGACAATTCAGCACAGGCCCCTAGCTCTTTAAATCAGGGCTCTGCAGGTCCAGCCTTTTCACTGTCTTTCTTTCCTTTACAGTTCAGAAGTAGCCGCCGAGCTGCTTCTAGCAGAGGCAGATGCTGGACAGCTGGAGAGCTCCAAACCCACACGTCCCCACACATTATAGAGGACAGCATGGTGGCTGCCAAGTCCCCACCTGTTCCCAAGCTCCAAAAGCACAAACTTGGAGGGAAACCTCTACATCACTCCATTGTCAGCCCATGGCAGATGGGAAGGAAATTCTGGAATGAAGTTGGCTGTGAACCCAATGAATAATGAGGGTTAATCTCATAGACACATCACTTGCCTTTTGACCTCAGTTCTCAGGCTTGTTTCTCATTCCCCACAACTCCTGGGACTTACACACAGCATAAACTGCCAGAATGGGAAGAAAACCAGCCCCACGGCCAAGAAAGAAGCACCACATACCCTGGGTGTCTGTGGACATGAGCACAGTCTGGGCCACCATCTTTTCTATTTTTCTTGATGGGGAACTAACAGACTCCCTGCATGCTTTGTGCGCAGCATCCATGGTGATCCTAGTCGAGCCCAAAGGTGAAGCTGTCACTCAGCATGGGCCCTGGATACCCACCGGCAAAGAGGCAAGAGCTATGTGGAAATCTTCCACTGAAGACTGGCTAGGGATAGCATGACACACCTGGTGCTCTTCCTGAGCTTCAGTCTTCTCTACCAAGGACTCTGGTTCCAGAGTGTCTTCCAGAACCATGGGGTCTGCCTCTTATTCCCCACCTTGTGCTGTAGCCTGGGGCATCATCCTGCAAATTCCAGAACTTGACCTGAGCCAGGTCAGCCATGGGGGGAGAGACAGAGCTTGAGCTCTCTCCTGCCACTGACTCTTTGGGGGCCTGGGACCCTATCTTCGTAACCCACGCAAGTGACTCAGGGCCCTCGATAGGGTATCCAGGAGTCCTATACAGAAGAGATGAGGTGGGCCCTGGCTTTAGGTTGTTAGCCCAGCTCTAAGTTCCGTGTCCCTGACCATCCACAGCAACAAAGGCTTTCCCTAGAGGTAACTTTGAGACTCCTATACTGGATTCTCTGACTCAGGCTCTCAGGAGTCTTTGCTGCATTTTGTAAGGGAGGGGTTAGAGAAATCTTAGGAAGGCTTGCTATTTCATGATCTGGAGTCTCAGGAGTCTAGAAAGAAAGGCTCAGCTAAGGGTCAGTCTAGAGATTAGGAACTGGGACAGAGAGTAAAGGCCCAGTAGCTACAGCCTGTCTTAGGACCCAGCAGAACAGGGGAAAGGAGCCCAAGAGAACCCTCTGCCAAACAGCCTCCTGCTTTTGCCCCTGTGATTCTCCAGTTTCCTGCCTGTCACAGGGACTTCACCTGCTGGGCCTTGCTTGCTATGAGGCCCCACTACCCAAAGTCATACCCCTCCCACATTCAGCTCAGATCTGGTGAGGGTGACCCACACTTCCCCTGCCTAACAGCTAGGGATACTACTGGCTTCAACAGGGGAACAGGTTCAAAGCCACAATCACACTGGTTGGGGATTGGAAGTTCATTTCCTCTGAATAAAATCAGGACCCTGATACTTCCTCCCCAGAGCTCGCTGCCTGGCTCCCTATAATCTCAGGGACGCTGGGCAGGGCAGGTTAGCCCTGAGCAGTGGCTGCTAGGAGAGCTCTGGGACTCCTAGAGAAGGTCAGAAGAGCAGCTGGGAGGACTGAGGTTGGAAGTGTCTGTATGGGGTTGGTGTTCCTAAATCAGGCCCCCATTGGGGGAATAAACTTGGGCTTATGTTCCTAAAGCAGGGACTGGCTGTGCACCTTTTATGGAATCTTTGAAGCCAAATTAGAAATGGCCTCATTTGCTGTGGGAAGTAAGTGCATGAGCCCAGAACATGTGTGTGAGTTGAGAGGCTTGGTCAGGGGAGATGTACCATCTATAGAAACAGCCTGTCACAGGCCCCTGATCCTAAAGCTCCCCCTCCCATGCTGAGGGTCCAGCTTTGGGACCTCAAAATGAGTGAAAGGAAAGGCACTGTCTAGGGGTTGTCATGAGGGATAGAAGAAACAGAGGGTGGCTTTGTCTTTAGCCTTTGCATCTCTGGAGCCCAGCCTGCACCCAGCCATTCCTTCCCATCCCCTAGTCACAAGTGTACACTAGGCCTGCCATTCACACCCTTGAGCACACTTATTCACACATCAGCCTGGAACAATTGGAGTCTCTGCATCAGGGAAGAGCTTAGCTGGAATGTTCTTCCACTTAGGCAATAGCAACCTGAGAGTCTTCCCATGGTTCCAGAGGTTCCCAGGGTGTCCCCTGGGCAGAGGGGCACACAGGGCAGGAGGAAAGAGCCATTGGGATGGGGGAAGATTGAGGGAGGATTCTCTCAGCACCCAGTTCCCACGAAGCTGGGAGGGGCAGGGGCCCTGCTGTGCTAACACTGTCTCAGCTGCATGAGCACACTGGCTGAGGGTACTAACCTCGCCTCTCTTTGGGCATCCTGGTGACCAGTAAGAACTGCCCCTCCCCCCACACACTAATGAACTCTGTATTTCTTGGCATGGAAAGAAATAAAGCTGAACGTATGTGCTCCGTGTGTGTGTGTGTGTGTGTGTGTGTGTGTGTGTGTGTGTGTGTGCGTGCGCATGTGCACACGCGCGCGTGTGTGTCTGCTGCTGAGATCCGGTGTTCCAAATAGCCAAACAGGAGCTGTCAATATGTCAATCCATGGATTTGGCTGTGGCTTGGGGACCCTGTAGTCTTTGGGCCTCCATCGACAATTCAAGGCATCCCTGTGGGTAAACCACCATTCTCTCCAGGCCTCAGTTTTACACACTATAAGACAGGTGGGGAGGGAGACAGGATCCTAAGAACTCAGATGCACCAGAACAAAGTGGGCCAGGTCATGGTGCTGGGTTCAAATTTCAAATGGTTATATACTAATTGGGGCCCCCTGGGGAAGTTCCCATCTCCCAAGTCTTATCAGATCTTAAGTATGACCATATGTCAAGAGCTCGGAGGCCTTGCTTCACTCTGCTGTCCCCAAAATAAGTGACTATTCTACCTACTCTATACACGTGTGTGGGAGAGCTAACTGTCCCTAGTCCCAGCTACCTGGGAAGCTAAAGCAGGTGGATTGAAAGCTTAGGACTGGCCTTGATTGTTGCATGAATTTAAGGCCACCATCCTAGGCAATTTAGTGAGGTCCCATCTCAAAATAAGAAGCCTGAGGGTACAGTTCAGCAGTGAATCATTTACCCACAACATGTGTTAACTTGGGTTCAATCCCCAGTAACACACACACACACACACACACACACACACACACACACACACAGCCTTTGTAGTGCCCTGGTCATGCCCCATTTTTGGTACCTGCCTCCTATGGGGTCAGTAGGTTAGCAATTCCCTCTCCTTCATTCTGGTCTCATGTTTAGTCCTCATCTGTGTAATAGGCACCCGCCTATATGCAACATGAATGTGGGAAGTCAGGCTCTGCAAGAAGACACACAGCATATACAAATGAGGACATGTGTGGGTGTTTCCCAGAGCAGGAGGAAGTCCCAGGGTCCGCCTGGAAGGGGAAGGCAGGGGTGACTTCCTTGAGGGGTCCCTCCCTCTCTCTCATCACAAACTTGTACTAAAGACCTACTGTGTGGCAGGGCCAGCATTGGACCCTGGAGACACAAAGATGAAGAGGACAGGTTTCCTGGATCATGTGGTCTTTGATCTCAAGGAAAGTTCTAGGTAGGAAGGGATGGGTTTGTTGTGGCTTGGGGAGCTGCCTGGATAGGGATGGCAGCAATTTAGAGGCCTGTCCCAGGAGATCAGGGGACACCAGGAGAGTGGACCCCTCCAGAGCTCCCCCTGGTATGTGGGGGACAGGCAGCACTCTGTCTTGTTGAGTGGTAAATTTCACAATGGGAGTCATTCTTGAGACTGGCCATTTGTGAAAGATGCCCTGGTACTTGGGGGTCAGGCTCTAAATGTCTGTGTAAAACATCCCGGTCAGGCTCCCGATGGTCATGGCCTGATTGTTACAGTATGGACCCTTGCCTTTATGTCTGCCTTTTGTCTCTGTAGCCCTAATAATGGTGCCCATACTTAGTCTGTTGACTATAATGTTGCTGGTGACATCACCCTGGTGGCATTTCTTCTTACTGTGGACCCTGAGTCAAGTAGGGCTGAGGCTAGCACTTCCTATACTCTGAGTACCAGCAGCATCTTAACCCTCCTAATACCTCTGAGAAGGCTCGTTCTTCTTCCTGAGATGAGGCAGGACTCAGAGCCGCAGGGTTAGACAGGGAGTGCTGGGATTAAAGGAGTGTGCCACCACTCCAGGTTGCTGCTTCCTCTTCCTCTTCTTCTTCTTCAAAGGAAATAAATGCAATGTGGGCAACAGGGGCCTCTAGGCCTTAAAAAGTCTCCATAAAGATTGGTGACTTCAGCAAGGTGATGGTGTCGCACACCTTTAACCCCAGCACTTGGGAGGCAGAGGCAGGTAGATCTTTGTTTAGGTCAGCCAGATCTACAGGGCAAGTTCTAGGACAGCCAGGACTGTACAGGGAAACCATCTGTATGTGTGGGGTGGGGCGGGGGGGGGGGGGAGATCAACAACCTCTATGATGGCAGTTTCTTTCTCACAAAAGCAACTTAAAACAAAGGCCTGGTGGGCTTTCCTTCTAGGAATAGGGCCCCTTCTGACAGACTGGTCCAATAAATTCAAAGTCTGATCAGGACACATTTACTTCAGTTGTGGCTCAATCAGCCACCAGCCAGACTTTATTCAAAACAATCAGCCCTAAATTAGGAGAGGAAGATCCTTCAAAGACTTCAAAAACCAAACCAAACCAAAACACCAGCCTTCAAGGAGAGGCCAGGCTTCCTGAGTGTGCCCTCTGCTTTGGGGAGGTCTTTCTCTCTGTGTACTTGCTGTATGTGTGTGCCTTCTTTCTCCTAATAAGACACATTTACAGGCTGGGCAGCAGGGGCATCTATAAGCCTGAACTTTTTTTCCCAGTAGAACTGGTCAATTGAATGTGCATAGACTCTGCCATAGAGTTACATGACAGCCATCTTTTAAAGAGCATTAACATAATCCCCAAAGGTCCACAGTAAGAAGAAATGCCACCAGGGTGATGTCATCAGCAACTTTATAGTGAACAGACACTTACATGGGCACCATTATTAGGGCTACAGAGACAAATGGCAAACATAAAGGCAAGGGCCCATACTGTACCAATCAGGCCACGACCATCTGGAATCTGAGTGGATGCCTTTCACAGATATCTAGAGCCTGACTGACCCCCTAACACCCAGGGCACCTTGCACAAATGGCCAGTCTCAAGAAGAGTGACTCACACTGTGAAATTCAACAAGACAGCCAGAGGGCTGCCTGTCCCCCAGATACTGGGGTGCGCAGCAGTCCTTGGATGACAGGAATGGGGAGTCACCTCCTCAACTGCTATGAGAGTACTGGCACCCCTTCTCGGTGGTGCTGTCCCCTCTCGGTGAAGTGACCTCCTCTTGGAACTGACCCATTGCCTTCGTACACTGTGTTTCAATAAACTCTCTGGTCCATTTGTGTCTTAGTAAACTCTTTTACTACCCTAGTCATCAGTCTTCTCTAAGCTTTCTTATATTTATGGTTGTGAGCCTAGCCTTTAACGGCTGAGCTATCCCTCCAGCCCTTCTCTAAGCTTTCTTAATGACAGTGACCACACTCCTTTTCAGCCTGGCTGCCTGGCTGGAAGGCCTGAAAGTGTCTCTGGTGTCATTTGCCTAAGACAAACTGATTTCAGAAATTGAAGATGGACCAGAAGGAACTTAAGCAAGGGGAAGCCTGGAGCCCTCACACCACAGGAGGCTTCAAATGACAGGGGCTGTGCTGAGGATAAAGCCCCCGCCCCATCTCCTGTGGGCTCTGGGCTTTGAATACCCCAGTTGGTGGTGCTGTTTGGGGATGCTTAGGAGATGTGGCCTTGAGGAGGAAGTGTGTCCCTAGAAGTGGGCTTTGAGAGTTTAAAGACTCTTGTCACTGCTAGTTCTCTGTTTCTCATTGCAGTTCAACATGTAAGCCCTCAGCTTCTAAGTGCCTGCCACTATGCCTACCCCCTACTGTCATGATGCCCTGCCATGATGGGCTCTTACCTCTTGGAACTGTAAACCCAAATAAACCCTCCCTTCTATAAGTTGCCTTGGTCATGGTATTTTATTATGCCAATAGTGCACAATATGCAACTGTGCACAGGTGATGGTTCCCCAGCAACCCAAGGGTATGGAAAGCTAGGAGAGAGGATGAGAGCTGTATACATATGAGGGTCATGGCTGGCAATGTCCTGAGACACAGCCTGAAGGCCCATGCATCCCAGAGCCTGGGAGATTCTGGTCCCTGCTGCCTGCCCCCAAATCCCAGCTGTCTTTTACTCTTCCTCCTCTTCTGACCTACAGGCCTGTGTGCTTAGGAGCCATATACTGGCTGAGTTGAACAGGTTGCTCATCCTGGCTACACAGGAGAATCACCTGGTGGCATTAATTTTTGGTCTGTAGGACATCTGTGTCCCAGAATGTCTATAAATGAAGCTAAGCACATTTGTAGATGATATCATGCCACAGTGTCAAAAGGTTAGATATCCCTGATTGACAAGACCCTGATACCAGGTTGCCACTCCAGGGGAGTAGTCTGTGCGTCCAAGAAGACACGATGGTCACTTGAGGCTGTGACAGGTCCAGACTCTAGAGTCTTGATTCTCAAAGTGTGGACCCTGGGCTATTAGCATGGGGACATTACCAGAGTTGTCATAGATAGTCAAGGCCACACCACCCTACGCTCTCACCTGACAGATGCGGAAACCGTTCATGTGTATTATTCGTAGGAATGTTGGTCCAGATGCCCGGTCACATGTCTCCAGCTCTCAGTCCTGCCACCCTCTGAGACCTGTTCACTTTTCTGATGGTGCTGGGGATTGAACCCAGAGCCTTGTACAATACTAGGCAAGAGTTCTGCTCCTGAGCCACACCCCAGCTTCCACTGGTCCCTCTTATCCTCCTTCCTTTCAGGGATTTATTATAACAACCTGAGAACACTGAGGCGATCTTGTTTGTCAGACATCTTTCTTGCTGGAAGTGACCAGGGAAAGACAGGATAAACTCCAGCTCAGCTTAGTCGCTGTTTTCTAGCAGTGGAGATCTTCACCCCACTTTCTAAAGTGTTTGCCAGTGAGGTTGCAGCCCAGGTGTAAGGGTGGGAGGCTCAAGGTGGGTATACCCCCAGAGGGATGGTAGGCCTTCTGGAAGCTTCCCTGGGGCAGTAGAAGGAAAGCCAAACCAATGTCTGAATAGAAATTTCTACTTAGAACCAAAAGAAAACTGTAGGCGCCTGAGGGCCTTTCCCCTCAACCTCCAGGACTAGATGGGGCAGGTGGAGGAAGGCACCCGGGAGACTCACCTCCTCTTGCATTCCTGGCTACATCAGCATTCCCATCCCAGAAAGTGTCCAGGTACCATTCTCAAGTGGCTCCAGGTAGGCAGAGCAAGTAGGGAGGTTGCAAAAGACCTTCCTTCCTGTCTGCAGCCCCTGACATGAACCTGAGCCACGAGGGCAGCTGGGTTTCAGAGGCCTCAAGTAACACCCCATGACTGGAGCACAACTCTTTCCCCAGAGCCTTTAGCAGCTGAGTGGGTCAACTGGAATCTGCGCCCTGCCCAGGCTGCTGCCTCCTGCATTATTGATGTGCTGCCTGGCCATGAGGATGAATAATTCACCAGGACAAGGAAATAGGAGGTTCACCAACTGGAGGCATCCCGGCTCCTCCCCACCCTCCCCTGGTTTGTCTTAATGGGTCTATCTGAACCTTAGGCTTTTCCTCCCACCTATTGGGGAGGCATGGGAATGATGGCCTCCTACACTTGAAATGGGTCTAAGCCAGGATGGAGCTTCCAGCTACCTGGCCACAGGGAGCCTCACCTCTCTGAGGCCCTGAGCCTCAGGGCCATATTGGACACTATGCTGTTATATGGGTGAGTGGTGCATCACCTGCCCTGGAGCACACGCTTGTGAAGTGCCCATGTTGTTTATAATTAATGCTGGTTCTTGTCAGTGTCACCAAGGGCTTGGGAAGGGGGACACACTAGACAGCTTGTTGCTTCAGGAGAGTGGGTGCCTCTGAGAGTGGGGAGCCCTAGCCAGAGAGTCCTGGGGTGGGCAGGAAAGACATGAAGAATTGCCCAGAGTCCTGCAGTGATTTCTCCTACCTGATCAGTTTCTGAAGTCCAGTCTTAGGGGCCTCTGTGGAGGCTGGAAAGTTGGTGGGACATGGGGCTTCAGGAGGCTAACAGTGGAGCTGCCAGCTCCATCTTGATACATGGAAGACCCTAAGCTCAGTTCTGGTCAGCAGAACGTAGCTACTGAAGGCAGTAGAATGCCCGACTCACAGGCCAAACTCACCTGTCTGTGCAAGAGGATTTTCCTCATAGTCTAATTTCTCCTTTGTCCCCATTCTGCCAGGTAGATGCTTTGTCTGACTCAGACCCCTGAGGGTCACAGCAGTGTCACAGCAGGCTAAGGTGGAAGTGATTTGGCCCTTACTTAGGTCACTGAGATGTCTCCATCCCATTGTCCTTAATACGTGCAGGTGGTGCTGAGTTGATCTTCAGTCCCTGTTGTGGAATATTACTTTAACATGTGAAAGTGTGTTACATTTGTTTCTGCTGCCTTTGTTCACGATGTAAAGATGTGTTGCATTTGTTTCTTCTTGCCTGCCTAAAGCGCCTGATTGGTCTAATGAAAAGCTGAATGGCCAATAGCTAGGCAGGAGAAAGGATAGGCAGGGCTGGCAGGCACACAGAATAAATAGGAGAAATCTAGTTCAAGAAGAAGGAGAGAAAAGAGAAGGAAGACAGAATGAAGGAGAGAGGGGCATGCCTAGGGCCAGAAGTCAGGCAGCCACCAGCCAGACACAAGAAGCTGTGAAAGTAAGATACACAGAAGGAAAAAAAAGGTAAAAAGCTCCAAGGCAAAACGTAGATGAAGAGAGACAGGTTATAAGAGCTGGCAAGAAAAAAGCCTAAGCTAAGATGGAGTATTCATAACTAATAGTAAATCTCTGTGTCATGAGATTTATTTTAGATGGCCTAAAAGAAAGCTTAGTACAAGTTCCCAAACTGTTGTTCTGCCCTCTCCTGCTTAGGGACAATTTAGCGGAATCCATTAGGAAACATGTTTGCTGAGCACACAAAACACAGGCCCTCCAAACCCTGGTGTGCACAGGCTAGGATGGTTCTGTGGTCACTTAACAATGCCGTGGCCAGGTGTGTGACTCAGTGGTAGGGACTTTACACTGAGCCTTAGGTTTGATCCCTGGCACTGCAAAGGGAAAGAAAAAGAGGTTCAGACATGGGCAGTTCAGGCAGTTCATGATGTCATCATTCATGTCCCAGCCACCTCTGTGGCCTTTGTCTATGTGCAGACTATCTCATGGCCACAGGATGGCTGCTACAGTTCCAGCCATTGCATGCACCAAGAAGGAAGGAAGGGGGATGGCATAAGTGGGTGGCCCTTGAAGAGCTTTACTGGAGGTTCCAACTAGTAAATTTTGCTTTATGTTCTCTGACCCTGATTGGCCATGGATCCAACCCAAGATGTGGGTCAGTCACTAAGAGAAGAGTTGCTAAGTGTGACAGCCTGTGCTGAGCTCCAAACTCACAATCCAGTGTTTGGAGAGAGTCAGAAGGATACATCACAGTGTGCATGGGGGGTGGTGAGTGTTAGGAGGCATCTATAAACGTGTTCTGCTCAGTGACCTGAGAAAGATGCTTATACCAGCCTGGTGTGTGGAAGTGCAGGTGTCCAGTCAGTGCCAAGACAAAGGTCAGGGTCCAGTCAGAGCCAGGCCAAAGGTCAGGGTCCAGTTGGGCCAATGTGAGGGTCTTCCTACAGCCATGTAGGGTCCTGGCTTGTGCCCGTTCAGTGATGTAGCCTGGTGTACGTGGATCAATGACAGGGGTGGGTTGAGTGACTACTGACATGCTGTGATAAACATCATTGCAAGGAAAGGGACCGTGAGGTCCCCAGCAGCCCTGTCCTATAGAAAAGGGCTTTGTCACCCAACAGAACACTCTAAATTAAACCAAGTTGAGTAAGTGGCTGGACTTCTCTGAGCCTTTAGTGGGCCGATGGAGAGAATAGTTAGTATTCCTCAGTTCATGGGAAGCTGAACTTTCTTTGAGAGGCATTCTCCCCTACCAAAAACGATTTTAGATTTGCTATCCCAAGCATTTCTCTACTTTATTTAAAAACTCTTTGTAAACATCCTTTATTTATATATGTGAGATTACCTTATATGGGTCAGGTTGGCTTTGAACTTACATCCTCCTGCTTCAGCTAAGGGTCACATCCTTCTAAAGTAGCTGAATATACCATGTGGATTATACCTGTTTACTGACCTGCCTTTCCCCATGCTACTAGGCATTCCTGTGTCTAGCTCTGTTGTTCCCACTTGTTTGTCTATCTATAGGTTAAACACCAAGGGCATAAACTCTGAAGGCGCTTCAGGGCATCTCCTGCTGCTCACACCTGAGTTCTGGCCCCTTGTGGGCTGGTGATGACCTTCAGAGCACAGCTTCCCATAGGGGCAGCTGAGCTGGTCACTGTGGCAACCCAGGAGTCAGGAAGGGGGAAGATGCTCTTAGATGGGTCTGGAAGCCCATGCCAGGCAGCCAGGAGCCTGGAGCCGAGGATCCCCTGGGAATGATAGCTGTCATTTTCCTCATAACTCGGGAGAGTGCCAGGCGACCAGAGTCTCAGTTAGAAGCCCCATTTTTCCCTGAGTATGCCTGCTGGGGCAAAGGTCAGGCTGGGGTGTTGAGTGGTTGGGACTGAGTAGCCTTCACTCCCACTCAGGGCATGTGTGGTCCTAAAAGGTCTGCCCTGCCCCTGCATTTTTACTGCATGGAGATTTTCTTCTAGAAATAGTCGATCTGATTTAAGTTCTAGGTTTCTTCAAGAATTTGTAACCAAGATCCCCTTTTGCATAGTTGACTGTCAGAAGTTTCTGAGTGAGAGGAGACCTTGGTATTCTTGGGACACTTCTGGGAATGTAGCCAGCAGGGGACTAGTGTCCCCGAGGGCCCTGACTGGTGGTGCAACCCTCACCCTGACTCCCAGACAGCTGTCCAATGCTGTCCAAAGGTGGGATGGGGCTGCAGCTCAGATGCTTGCCTATAGTGTGTGAGTTTCAGGGTTCCATCCTAGCACCTCACAATGAAAACCAAACAAAACCAAGGCAAGCTCCATGCACCAAGCTACGGGCTATGGTCATGTGGGGTGAGCTTGACACTGGAGTCTGTGGGTTTTTTGGTTTGCTAGACAGGGTTTCTCTGTGTAGCTCTGGCTGTCCTGAAACTCACTTTGTAAACCAGGTTTGTAGCTCAGAGATCTGCCTGCCTCTGCCTCTGCTGGGATTAAAGGTATGTGCCACCACGCCCAGCCTTTTATTTTTTTATTTTATCCTTTTGAAGCCTTTGGGTTTTTACTCCAAATACATCATATTGTTAGAAACTTACAGCAAGCCTTTATTCCTACATTGCTTTTATAATTCATAATTTAATTTAAGAAATAAGAATGTATGAGAGAGGAAGAATTATTCCCCGTGATCCATTAGCCGAGGCAATCAATGTGAATATCTGCGCATTTGTCTCCAGGCTTTTAAAGGGGGATTTGTTTTGAATGTACAGTGAGAGTCACTTTGCAACAGGGCTTGGCTAAGTGCTCTCTGGCCGCTGGACTTTACAGAGCTTTTAAGCTGCAGGCCTCTTCTGTCCCAGCAGCCGGACCCCTTCAGATGTTAGCCTCCCAACCTGAAATGCAGGAGTCCTGCGAAGTCAAACAACCTGGGAGAGGTCAGAGGGACTAAGTGCCCTGGGGCCTGCTCTACCCACTTGGCAGAAACTGCAGGATGGTGCCACAGGAGGCCATCCTCATGTCCCGTGCTTTAAAGTTCATGGTCCTGAGACTGTTAGCACCCCAGACCTGGAAGCAGCTATTAGGCTCTTGTCTCCAGTTTCTCAGCCCCATTCTGTCTTTCTTTGTCTTAATGCTGCCCTCCTGAAACCCCAGATGCAGAGGCCCAAGTCTGAGTCCCTTCCCCTGGCTAAGAAGCACAGTGACTAGGACAAGGTTAAGGGCAGTCGAGGCTTTCTTTCTCCCATGTGAGACTCCAGAGACCTGTCAATGTTCACATCACCTTCCCTGACTGGATTCGAACTCACTATGGGTACACCTCTGGGTCCATCTGTGTGTGTGTGTGTGTGTGTGTGTGTGTTTCCAGAGAAGGTTAACTGAGGAGGAAGATCCAATGGAAATGTGGGCAACACCGTGTCCAGGCTGGGATCCCTGACTGAATAAAGGGGAGCAAGCAAACAGCACCAGCATGCACCTCTCTCCAGTGGCCTAGCCCTCTTGCGGCCATGCAGTCCTGTGTCATGATGAACAGCACTAGCAAACTGAGCCAAAACAAACCCTTTATTCCTGAAGTTGCTTTTTGTCAGTAACTAATGTACCCCCCCCCTTCTGTTGGGGGTTGGGTAGACTGGAAGGCCCTAGCTTGGCTGGGAGGTGGAGATATTCCCTAGAGAGGGGAACGCACAGTTCCAGGCAGGCCAGGCTGTCCTCTGGGGGAACCACACTGGATGAACTCATGTTTTGATAGTGGCTCGTGGGAGCTGCTCTTGGGACGGTTAAACAGGCAAGAGGTAAACACACGCCAGGGTGAGAGAGGAATGGCCCCCTGTGCTGAGGGTATAATCATAAGCACAGTACAGGACAGCAGGGCAGACTTGGGGACACAGAAGGGGATGCTGTCCCTGTACTCCGTGGCCTCCTGGTTGTAGGGCAAGATGTTTCCTTGCATCTCAGTGCAGCAAACTGGGAGAAAGCAAAGCGCAGGGAAGGGAATGACACTTTCCTCACTTCCTTGGCCAGACTGCAGCACACTGGGAGCCCACAGCTCTTCCCACCTGCTGGCTCATCGCGCAGACTTGTTTACTGCAGCCTTTAAAGCCCCTGAGAGCAGGGGAGTGGGGGAGCATCTGATAGAACACACAGTAGGTGCTTGGCTGCATGGTGAATGATGAGGGAGTGTTTGTGCTCAGGTGTGATCACAGTTCCTGCCCTTTTGCACATTGATTCCTTCCCTTCCTACTTCTTTCCCTCACCCCTCTCATCTCCTCTCCCCTTCCCTCTCCTACTTCCTGTGCAGGCTAATCTTATGTCTACTTGACACAAGCTAGAGCCACCTGATAGGAGGGAGTCTCAACTGAGAAAATCCCTCCATAAGATTGGGCTGTAGTAAAGCCTGTAGAGCATTTTCTTCATTAGTGACTGATGTGGGAGGACTCAGCTCATTGTGTATGGAGCCACCACTAGGCTGGTAGTCCTGGGTTCTATAAAACAGGCTGTGCAAACCATGGGAAGGAAGCAAGCCAGGAAGCAGCACTCCTCCATGGCCTCTGCATCAGCTCCTGCCTCCACAATCCTATCCTGCTTGAGCTCTTGTTATCATTGCTTTTGATGATGAACTGTTTGTTGTGTGGGAACGTGAGTGAAATAAACCTTTTCTTCCTGTTTTAGTCATTGTTCTATTGCTTTGAAGAGGCACCATTACCAACACAACTCTTTTGTTTGTTTGTTGGTTTGTTTTTTGAGACAGGGTTTCTCTGTATTGCTTTGGAGCTTGTCCTGGAACTGGCTCTATAGTCCAGACTGGCTTTGAACTCAAAGAGATCCACCTGCCTCTGCCTCCCGAGTGCTGGGATTAAAGTCATGTGCCACCAACACCCAGCTTACCAACACAACTCTTACAAAGAATTTAATTGGGGCTTGCTTACAATTTCAAAGGGTGGGTTCATTATCATCAAGGCATGGCTGGATCATGGTAGTACTCATGGCAGTAGAGCAGTAGTAGCTGAGAGCTACATCCTGATCTACAGGCAGAGAGGGAGAGAGAGGCTAGACATGTCATGAGGTTTAAAACCTCAAAGCCTACCTCCACTGGCACACTTCCTCCAACAAAGCCACACCTCCTCCAATAAGCCACACCTCCTCTAGCAAAGCCACACCTCCTCCAACAAGCCACACCTCCTCTAGCAAAGCCACACCTCCTCCAACAAGCCACACCTCCTCTAGCAAAGCCACACCTCCTCTAGCAAAGCCATACCCATTAATCCTTCTAATCCTTTAAAACATTTCCACTCCCTGGTGACTAAGTATTTAAATATATGAGCCTATGAGGGCCATTTTTATTCAAACCAGTACACCTCTCCAAGTTGCTTTTGGTCATGGTGTTTCATCACAGCTATAGTAACCCTGACTCAGGCACTTCCTTTTGCAGGGTCTAGGTAGTCACTCTGGCCTCAGACTTGTCTTAGCCTTCCATTTGTGGGGGCTGCAGGTGCGCATTACCCCCAGCTTCCTATACTAATTTCCTTCTTTTCTTTTTTTTAGTTTCTTTTCTTTCTTGCTTTTCTTTTCTTTCTTTCTTTCTTTCTTTCTTTTTTTTTTTTTTTCTGAGACATGGTTTCTTTGTGTAGCTTTGTAGACCAGGCTGGCCTTAAACTCACAGAGATCTGCCTGCCTCTGCCTCCCGAGTGCTGGGACTAAAGGTGTGAGCTACCACCGCCCAACCTAATTTATTTTCATCTTTTGTAATTTAATATTTATTTCCCATGACTGTCATTTTGCTGTTTTTTAATTTAAATATTATTGTTATTTGTGTGTGTGTGTGTGTGTGTGTGTGTGTGCCCCATATGTGTGCAGGCATGTGTCACGGTGCATGTGTGGAGGTCAGAGGACAAGTTTGTGGAGTCATTCTGTTTTCTTTCCACCTTTGTGTACGTCTCAGTTCGACAGGCTAGTGTGGCAAGTGCTGAGCCATATTGCCAGTCCCTATACTAATTTTGGTACCTGAAATGTCACTGGATTCTTCACTTCAAGTGGGATGGGGCTGAGGTGGCTTAGGTTCAGAATAGACAGGGAAGGCACAGAGAAGGTGGGTCCCAAAAGGTGATTTTACAGTGTGATGTTACCAAGAACTCCGCTGAGCACAGCCAAATGGGAGCAGGCTCCTGTCAAGTCCCTGCCTTATGGGGCTTCCATCCTTGTGCCCCTGGTGGTTTGCCTGCCCTGTGGGACCTTTGTCTCTGGGCCCCTGATAGTTCTGTACATAAATCACAGAGGATCACTGGACTTGCTTGAGATTTCACAACTGGTGAGTTGTAGAGTTGAATGGGAATTACAGATGCAATAATAAAAGCTACTGCTTAGGGAAAGCATCAAACCAGAAGTCTAGGCATGTTGTAAAGAGGCTTTCAATTACAAAGGAACTGTGAAGATGTTTCAGAGAGCTAAGTGCCCTTTGCGTTTGGACTCTGTGGAAAGCCTTAGTCTGGGCTGGTGAGGAAATGGGTTTCATCAGACTGACTTCTGGGGCCAGGGCTGGCCAAATGACTCATTAACTGAGGCAAAGTTCCCAGGGACTTTAGGATGGGGTGACCCTTGTTCTTACATGACGCATGAAGACAAGGACGTCTGCTGTCTGGTGTGGTGTGTGGGCTTTGCTCATCTGAACTGCAAAGGTTGATAGAACACAGGAATTGTAAAAACATGCAATCAAGGCAGAGAGGGCCAAACCCCCTCAATTACATTCACCAGCTCATTCAAACCCAATGTTAATTACACTTGCTAATTCAAAAGGAACTTCCCTCAGCTCTTGGTCTTCCTTCTTTCAAGACTACAGATTTCTCAGTGGCTTCAGAGATGGCCACTGAAATGGGCAGGCTCCATCAAGAGGTGACCATCCTCCTACAGAGAACCCCCACAGGCGGGGGCTGGAGGTGGCTTAGCAGAGTCACTGGCCTTGCAGAAGACCCAGGTTCAAGTCACTGTGTATGAGTGTTTTGCCTGCACATACTCAAGTGCATTATATGCATGCCTAATGCCTGTGCAGGTGAGAAGGGGGCATCGGATCCCCTGGAACTGGAGCCATGGATGGTTGTGAGTCCCATGTGGAGGCTTGAAACAGAGTCCAGGTCCTCCGCAAAGTTTGCAAGTGCTCTTAACTGCTGAGCCATCTCTCCAGCCCCCAAATAGGTCTTTAAGCACCCCCCCCACACACACACATACAGAGTCAGGCTTCTTCTTTTGTTGACCTTAATGGTGTCTGTCTCCTTTCTGGTTACCTACAACCATTTGTTACCCAGCCAGAGCTGTTTGTGGGCTGGATTTCCTTCCACAGTCCACACCATCACTTTGTTTCATCTTTTGGTTCTGGTTGCCTAACCCAAGGCTTTACAGATGCTAGGCACAGGCTTTTGCATTGAGCTGTGCCCCAGCCCAATTCTGATTTTATTTTGTTCTGTTAGAAAGGTTTTCCGCCCTCCTGCCTCAGCCTCCTGAGGGCTGGAATTTCAGGCTTGTACCACCAAACCCCGTTCCCACCTTTAATGAGAAGCCTTAGTGCTCACACCCCTGGATTCCTGCTCATGTTCCTAGCAGCTTGGAGCTCAGTCCTGGCCCAATTAGTGGCCCCAAATGGTCCATTCGAATCAGGGGCAGAGTCCTCCCTGCCCATGGGAGTCCCCAAGAAACTTGTGACGCAGCAGGTGGTGCCCCAGAGTCCTCTGCCCTGCCTCCCTTCCCAGAAGCTTCTCCCTAAGCAGATGATGGGGAAGCCGGCTCTGGAGGCTCATCCTCTGATAGACGTGTGGTCCTTCAGGGGAGGAAGTCTCCTTGGAGTGTTCTCCCTGATAGAAGGAGGGATTCAGTGACACAGGTAGACATCAAGAAGCACCCAGGATGGAGGCATGGCAGGACATGTGGTTGGAGAGTAGAGACGACATGGTCCTCTCTATTACACAGTGTTGGAGAGGGAGATAGTGGGCCTTGGGAGTCATGCCCATAGTGAGCCTCAGATCATTTTCACCAAGAATCCTATGGCTAATGCCATTCCACCCAAAAGCCCTGGTTTTCTTCAAATTTTATTTGTTTTTAATTTACTTTTTAACATTTATCTATTTATTTGTGAGGTGAAGGTGTGTGTGCGCATTTGGGTGAGTGTGGCATGTACTTGCCATGGTGTGTATGTGGGGGTCAGAGGAAACTTGTGAGAGGCAGTTGGAACTCAGGTCATCAGCCCAGCCTTGGCAGCAAAGCCCCATTACCCACTGAGCTATCTCACTGGCTCCAGATTGGAGAGTCACCTATATCAGATGTGGCAGAACTCAGTAGGCAGAGAAAGTGGATCTCTAGGAGTTTGGCACCAGTTTGGACTACATAGTGGGTTTCAAGTCAGCTAAGGCTAGATAGGGAGACCTTGTCTCAAAAAATCCAAAGAGAGAAAGGGAGAGAGAAAAAGAGAGAAACAAAAAAGCAATGTGTTATGAGAATCTAATGCTCTCAAGACTACGCATTTTATTTATAATTTCTTTAAATATTCAAATGTTTTGTTTTTTAGTGTGTGTGTGTGTGTGTGTGTGTGTGTGTGTGTGTGTGTGTGTGTACATGACCTGAGTATGGAGATGAAAGGACAACTTTGGGGAGCTATTTCTCTTCCACCTTGCTGATTTGGTCTCTCTTATTT
This sequence comes from Phodopus roborovskii, assembly GCF_943737965.1. Classification (NCBI taxonomy): domain Eukaryota; kingdom Metazoa; phylum Chordata; class Mammalia; order Rodentia; family Cricetidae; genus Phodopus; species Phodopus roborovskii. The sequence goes on along the minus strand of NW_026126407.1, from coordinate 6,000,052 downwards.
CTGTCATTTTTTATACTTCAGGTAATACTTCTTTATGTTGTTGTTTGTTTGTTTTGTTTTTCTGAGACAGGGTTTCTCTGTTTTGCTTTGGCGCCTGTACTGGAACTCCATCTGTAGACCAGGCTGGCCTCAAAATCACAGAGATCTGCCTGCCTCTACCTCCTGAGTGCTGGATTAAAGGCGTGCACCATTACCGCCTGGCACCCCAGGTAATACTTTTGTAATGATGTGTTGCAGTTGTTTATGCTGCATTTGTTTAACTATGTAAAGATGTGTTGCTGTTTTACCTTGCCTGCCTAAGGCACCTGATTGGTCTAGTAAAAAACTGAATGGCCGATAGCTAGGCAGAGGAGGGATAATCGGGGTTGACGGGCAGAAAGAAAGGGGAGCCAGCCAGCCAGACACAGAGGAAGGAGGAAAGCAGAATGGGCAGTAAGTAGATGAGGTAAACGAGACTCGTGGTAGCACATATATTAATAGAAATGGATTAATTTAAGTATAAAAAAAACTAGCTAGAAGCAAGCCTAAGCTAAGGCTGAGCATTCATAATTAATAATGTCTCTGTGTCATGATTTGGGGTCTGGTGGTTCAAGAAAGCCTGCTACACTTGCGTCTTCACCTTCCATCCTCCTGTAGAAGTGCTGGGATAACTGGTGCACGCCACCAAGTAGGACTGTTCTGGTCCCAGGCTTTCAACTCAGGTCATCTGGCTGTGTGGCAAGTGCTTCTCTCTACTGCACCATCTCAGATTAATTTAGCTAACTTATTTATTCTTATCACTTCTTGCAGCATTGGGATTGAATCCAGGACCTTGTCTAAGCTAGGCAAACATTCTACCATTGAGCTATATCCCCACCCCAACAATACATTTTATTTTATTTTATCTATTTTGAGACAGGGTATTTTACTCTTGTGGCCCTGGCTGTCCTGGAATTCACTATGTAGACCAGGCCGGCCTTAAACTCAGAGAGATCCACCTGTCTCTGCCTCCTGAATTCTGGAATCAAAGACATGTGCTATCACATCTGGTCCCAGTGTCCAAGGGCTTCCGGCACTTGTCATTTATGTCTTTTGATATCAGCCATCCTAGTGAGTGAGTTGTAAGCCCATGGTTTTATGTCTTGTCTATTGTCCCCATGGACAGGCAGCATGTTAAGGCCAATGAAAGGCAATGAAATATTACCAAGATTTAAAAAGGGGGAGAGAAATACCATGTGTGTAGATTGTAAGTGGCCAAATTGCAAAGCTCTGATTGATTCATATATCCAGGCAGGTCCAAACCAGAATCCAGCAGAGGTTTCTAGGGACCTAAGATGTTCTGAAATGTATATACTATTGCAAAGGACCAAGAAGTATCCCAGACAACCCTGAGGAAGATGAACATATCTGTAAGATCTATGCCCCTACATGTCTAGATACATCATACAATTTTAGTAATTATGATAGTGTGGTACTGAGTCGGGAGTAGAAAATAGGTCAGTGGGAAAGATGGGAACATCTAGAAGGAGGCAGATATACAGTTTACTGAATGCACAACACAGTGGGTGGTCCAGCCCAGTGAGAGCAGGAAGATTCTCTCCACAGGAAAGTGAGTCTTGTCTCCTGTCTCACATCATAGACAGAAATCAACAACAGAAAAATAACACCCCTAAACATGGAAAACAAAACAGAACAGCTCCTGGAAGAACACACTGGGGCATGTTGGGGCTGGAATGTTCACTCCTGGGAGGTTGAAATGGAGATTGGCATGACCATCTAAAAAGACCTGTTTAATACTATATCGTGAAACTGAATATCCACATAACACTTCTCTAGAATGTTCAGAGCAGCATGGATTATAGCAGTTTGGATTTGCAGCCTAAGGAATGGTGGCTTATGACTTACACTAGGCACTGGGAGGCAGAGGCAGGAGGATTGCTACAAATGTGAGGCCAGCCTTGGCTACATAGTAATACCCTATCACACATACACACACCCACTCAACAAACAAAACAAAACAAAACACCCTACCAACGATCAACTAACTGAAAAAACAACTAAGCAATCAAGAATGTCCCCAAACTCCTGCTCCTCCTGCCTCCATTTCCCGAGTGCTAAGATTACAGGCATATGTGGTCCCGGGGCTTGAACTCAGAGCTTCATGAACTCTATACACTTCATTAACTACCTATTTGTCTTTCATTTTAGTTATTTTTGTGACAAGCCTCACTATGTAGCCCAGGCTAGCCTTCAACATCAACTTCCCAAATGCTGGAGGCTTGGAGTTTAAAAGGAGCCTGTCCCTTTAAATAATTACTGTAACAATGATCTCTCATCTGACTGATTAATTAACCAATTAATTACCCAACAGTGTTGGTGTGCAGTGGAGGTTTGATTTGTTTTACTGTGTAGCCCAGGTTTGCCTTGAACTCAAGACAAGCCTTCTACTTCTGCCCCCAGGTGCTGGGATTACAAGCATGCATCATCACACCTGACTTTCTGACCTACTTTGAAAGGGGGCCATGCTTATCTTTTCATTTTGGGGCCCTCCTCCTTGGCCTTTGTCAGTATATCCTCAAGTTAAAAAAAATAGCTAAGTGTTCATTAGTATACTGGAGAGCGCCCCTCAGTCCAATTCATAAAACAGACAGAAGGAAAGAACGGGACTGTGCACTTAGCAGTGGAGGAGTGAACAGAATGGTCTGTTTTCAGGATCTTTAAAAGGAAAAGCCAGTGCGGCTCATTTATTTATAATGGGCTAAAACTTGGCAACCATAGTTTAAAAGTGTGTGGGGAAGGTGGGGGAGGGTGTAGACTTGAAAAATTAATCAGACTCGGCCATCTGCGCAAGGAAACTGCAGCTTTTGCAAAACACGATGCATATGAAGAATTAATGGCTCGGAGAGTTGTGGGCATTGTTATGTGAAGACACTGGCCACAAGGCAGTGTGGGGCTGGGGATTCTCAGTGGCAGAGAGCTCACGTGATGTATATGAGTGCCCTGTGTTTGATACTCAGCACTGAAAAGATGGGGGGGGCACGGGGAACATTTTCTTATGATTCATGATCCAATTTTGTAAAGGAGGAGGAGGCTGGAGACATGGCTCACTGGTTAAGGGCATGGGATGCTCTTCCAGAGGACTCAGGCCTCCCACATGGCAGCTCACACCCATCTGTAACCCCAGGTTCCAGGTTCCAGAACCCTCTTCTTTGGGCACTAGGCATGCACATGGTGGACAGACATACTTGCAAGCCATACACCCATACAACAAAATAAAACGTAAAAATGGAAAAAAAAATGTGTAAGGTGAGTATAACCATTACAAAATGCCTTTCCTCTCCCTTTTCTACTCACTCCACGTATTCTGCCATGAATAACCACAATTTTTTTTGTTGGAAAAAACGTAATTTAAAATAGTCAGGAGCTGAACAGTGGCCTGGCCCATAGCAGCTTGTCATTTTTAGCAGATTACAGGGAGCTTCTGGCTGAGGTTAAATGTTGCGATACAGTCAGTGCCATACAGTACTGCTTCTTGGACACAAATATAGTAAAATATGACTGACAGAAGTCCATCTAGGGGGGTGGGGATGTAGCTCAGTTGGTAGAGCATCTGCCTTGCCTTCAGGAGGCCCTGGTTTCAAGCCTCAGAACCATGTACACTGGGCCTGGGAGGGGGGCACCCATGTATCCCCGGCACTGGGGTGAAGGCAGCAGGAATACTCAAGGCTTCAGCTTGGGCTCCATGAGGGCCTGTCTCAAGGAAAAGAAAAGGGCTCAGCCTAGGAGATGGATTTTAATTTATGTGAAATTTTTATGAACTAATTAATTAATGGATTGGATCAAAGAGCAGGGCCAGGAAGGAGGAGTCCCAATGAAGTCATAGATGAGAAAACATCCCTGCTAATTCTCCGTTGTTTTCTTAAAAGACCATGACCTTGCATGAGGTGCTTGCATATTCAGGGTCTCCCACACTCCCCCAGGTCTGTTGCCTCTACAAACCTGCACTGTGCCCCAGGCAGGAAGCAGAAGGAAAGCAACACAACCTTCTTTTTATTTTATTATTAAGTTTTAAGTTGAAGCAAACTGGGTCTCTGAGATTTCAAAGGTCATCTTCAGCAGGGACAGGTCAGGACATCACAAGGCTGGAACAGCATTCCCTTCAGGATAAATACCACGTCCTGCTTAGAGGGATCCTAGCCCAGACATCTGCCAACTGTGCACCACCATAAATGATTGAAAACAATCGGATGCAAGATGCTCACGGTTCCATTAACGGCTCAGCACTCCAATTTCCTACCAGAGAGGAGTTTCTGAAACGTTCTTGGCTAAGGAGACAACCTCTGTACATCCATTAAGAGATACGCCTTCAATGCTGATGTTTTCAAAGCAGTCTATTTCTTTTTATAAAAATATAATTTAGGAGGATGGAGAGAGAGAGGAGAGGTGTAGTGAGATAGTTCTGTGGCACTGACCACGCCCATTGGGGGTGGAGCCATGGGCAGAGTGACCTGTGGAAGGAGGTCGGAGGGGGCCAGGAAAGGCGCTCTCTTTCTGGCGTGACTCGGACAGGAGAGGATCGGGTTGAATTTCTTGGTGTTCATCTGTCTAGGTTGTAAGTTATTTCTCCCTGAATAAACATCTATTCGGCCTATTTGTTTATCCTGATCCTTATTTAACCGTGTTAGAGAGGGAGAGGGAAAGGGGGAGAGAGAGAGCGCTCAGTGGTTAAGAGCATTTCTTGCTTTTGCACTGGACCTGAATTTGGTTCCCAGCACCCAGATGGTGGCCCATAGCCCTTTGTAACTCCAGTTCCAGGGATATGACTACCTCTTCTGGCATTTTCAGGCACTGCACAAACACGGTGCATAGACAAACATGCAGGCAAAACATTCAAACATATAAAATAACATTAACATTTTTAAAGTTAAAATACATATAATTTAGATTATTAAAAATATACTATCTGTGTTGTGTATAGGGAAGCAAGGCCTCCTGGTCGGTTTGTGACCTCCAGACTGTCATTCTTTTCCCCCAGGCCACAATGCAAACCATTTTCTTGAATATCTTTCTTCATATTCTACACATAAATCTGAAAATTAGTAAAATATTTGGTCAAGCAGGCTGTGGTAGCATACACCTTTAATCCCAGCACCCAGGAGGAAGAGTCAGTCTGACCTCTGAATCCAAGGCCAGACTGATCTACATACTTGAATAGTTATTTTTACCTAAAAAAGATACATAGATGATAAATAAACTCATGAAAATATACCCAACATTCACAGCAAACAGGGAAATGCAAACAAAGACACAATGGGCTGTCATTACGCATCTTATTCAATGTCTCAAACTTAAGATTAGACTAAACACTGGTGAGGATGAGGGTGAACCCCAGCTCCCTGTGGGAAATGGTACAAGCTGAAGAACAGCTTGGCATTTCTTGCCACCATGACCCAGCTGTCCCACTCAGGCATGTATCAGAGCAAAGGAAGTCAGTGTCTGATGGGAGATGCCATTATGTATATATGTTTCTCATACTGGTTTAATAAATAAAGCACTGTTGGCCAATAGGAAAGCAAGATAGGCGGGACAAGGAGGAAAGAGAAAGTAGTAAGGAGGAGAAAAGATGGAGAGTCTGGAGAAGGCAGAACCGCCAGCTGCCTCTCCCTGGTCAGACCACGTGGAAATACATATGGCGCCCACATGGCTAATAAAAACTTCCACTTAAAATTTAACAAAAGCTTAAAAAAGGGTTTTAGAAACAAAAGAACAGAGACAAGCAAGGTTTCTTACTAACAGCATTTTTCTCAGACTCTACTTTGCGAGAGACAAGCAGAAATTTCCACGGCTCCTTTAAGGGAAGATTCCTGACTCAGCATAAGCGGCAAAAAACCACAGGGCTTTAAAAAAGCACTACTAACAATTCATTAGTGTGTATGAGAGCTGGCAATGGCAATACCACATCTCTAAGCCGACAACATGCGACTGGATGGCAGCATAGACCAAGACAGTAACCACAGCTCTCATTGCTGGCGGTAAAATAGCCGCCGCCATCTTTGATAAACTGCGGCAGGAACAACTATAACTTTCATTTCAGCAATGTTGTTGTTTACCAGATAAAAGACTCATGGCCAGACAAAGATAAAGATTTACAATAAAGACAAATTCACATTAAAAAAAAAGCACTGCAGGTTTACAATGTGTTCTCATATATATGTAGACTTGGGAGAGAAAAGAAATAAAATGGTTTTAAATAGACAGAGAAACTAAATGTAGTGACACACGCCTTTAATCCCAACACTTGGGAGAAAGAGGCAAAAAGATCTCTATAATTACAAAGTAAACCTGGTATACAAAATAAATTCCGGGACAGATAAGAGTTACACAGACAAACCCTGTCTCAAAAAAATAGAAAAGAAAAAGAATAATAAAAAAGCCACAGATGGAGAGAATCTGGATTCTGTATGGTATTATGTTGTCTTTGTATTGTTTGACTGCTGAGGAAACAACTGTTAAAACAAATGCTGCTGGATCAATTCAATTTATATATTTTAAAAATGCTTTGACTCCAAAATTTAAGTCTAAGGACAAGTTACTGGAGAAAAAGGATTTCTATTTTTGTTTCCACAGAAAATAAAGAGCTGTGGATTCCTACCAGACTAATGTGGTTTAATCAAGCCAGGCCCCCTGAAACAGAGTCACAGGTGATCCAACATTCAAAACAATTGGGACATAGCAGCCTTGCAGACTACAGCCAGGATATCTGCGTCTTCTTAGGATCCCAATGACAGCGCCCCCTGTCAGCAGGAAGTAGTTTGGAAAGAACGACACCCAAATTCCCAAATATTGTTTATAAATGTTTGTTTTCATTTAATGGACTTGCTTATAAATAATTAATGATCACAGCCAATTTTTAAAGGTAAAAAGGGGATTATGATATAGATATGAATACTTTGTTTTGGAATGGATTTTCATTTATTGATACAATTTAAGGTCAATTTTGTGATATGTATATTTCTCCTTTTGTTTAGGTATTGTGATTATATAGCTCATTTAGAAATGTAATGTATAATGTAGTACAGATTATAGATAATTACCTATGATAGTCAAAGCTTAGAGTTAAGTTAGTTAGGTTTTTCAAGATACACAGAGATATATTTAAGATGGATAGGAATTCTTCAAACCTTTCAAAGACCTACAGAATGTGGCATTTAAAATGGTTTAGGGTTTTTCTTGACAGTGAGACATAAATGCTCCTGGCAACACCACCTATGTCAGAAAGGAAGATGGACGTATGGAGTTTGCGTCCAATAAGGCAAGACTAGCCATTTGGGCAAGATACTGCTCTTGTCTGGACTGTTTGACTTTGTGATGCATAAACTAGATATGCAGGACCCACAGAAAAGTGACTGCTGATTCAAGATGGACATTGCTACAGAGTTCCTGCTTCATGGAAGAGTCTGCCAGACAGTCTGCAGCTTATAACAAATTACCACATGGATTAAATAGTTTCTCACAGTTTAGAGGATGAGAATTTCAAGATGGACGGTCCATAGATCCATTGTCTGGTGAGGAGCCACCTCCCAGCTTTCCGAAGGCCATTGTCCCCTCACCTGGCAGGGAGAGCAAGCTCCCTATTACTTTTCACAAGGATACCTTTTTTTGGAGGACCCCTCCACCAACCATCATGTTGGGGGCTCAATTTAAATATGTGAACGGTAGTTGTGAGACATCAATATTCAGCTCATGACACACCCAAATGGCCATTGGCAGAAAACTGCCTGGCCTGCTCCTCCTCTGTGATTCTTGACTTCTGTTGTGTTCCCTGGACTCCCCAACATAGTGCTTCGTCCCTTGCTGTTCTATTCACTGGGTGCCTCTCCATCTCCCTATCAGGAACTATTTAATCCATGTGGTAGTTTGTTATAAGCTGAAAAATGAGACAAAGGCGTTGAAATTGAGCTGAAATTCACATAACAGAAAATGAATCACTTTTAAATGAGTGTATAATTCTCTCCCATTCAGCACATCCCTATTATCCCCAAACGAAGCCCAGTGCCCATTCAATGCTTGGTCTTTACAGGTGGGTTTTAAAATGATACACTTCACAGGCAGGCTTGGGAAGAACACTCTGGAGGGAAGGATAGTGAGGTGTCTGACTCACGGGGAAGGAATGACGGGACAAGGAGGGACAGAGAGTAGGACAATGGCAGTGGAGGCCTTACATGCCCAGCTCTATCATGAAGAGCAAGGCTGAAGGGTGGACCTGGGACCCACTTGAGGAATCTCATCCCTGAGCTTTCAGCTTCCATATAAATTCACCCTGTGGTCAGGGGTCTAGTGTGGACCTGATGTCTTCCCCAAACAGTCAGGGCTGAGAGAGTGGGGAGCTCTACACAGCCCAAAAAGCAAAGGCCAACAGGCTCAAAGAAACAGAACACAGAATGGCTTTGAGATGTGGCCCTGGCACCAGAGAGACCACAGTTTTCCTTAGAAAATCGATGAGCCAATGGCAACTACTGCTCTATGCAGGGGCCCCTGCCAATTTGAACAAAGTGTTTAATTTTATATTATTTCTGGTCTGTAGGAGAAAGCAATTCCACTGAAAAAGACCAGTGTGTATGTTAATCAGGTGTTAGCATACACTTTGGGGTTAGCTCTGGTCATCCAAGACTCCTCCCAGCTAAATTACAACTGATATGGGATGGCCCTCTGTATGCTGTGAATATGTTTTATTACCATTGGTTAATAAAGAAGCGGATTTGGCCAATGGCCAGGTAGAATAGAGCCAGGAGGGAAATCTAAACAGGGAAATGGAGAGAGAGAGAAGGCTGTGTGAGGGAGACACTAGCCACTGAAGGAGTAACATTCCAGAACATTACTGATAAGCCACAGCCTCATGGTAATACACAGATTAGTAAAAATGAGTTAATTTACTTGTGACAGCTAGTCAGTAATATGTCTGAGCCATTAGCCAAACAATTATAATTAATATTAAGCCCATGAGTATTTATTTGGAACTGGCAGGCAGAAGAGAAACCTCCATTTACACACCACCATCTTTAGGAGTTCAGCTGGATCTGCTCACAAAAGGTCATCATGGCTGGGCTTGCTGACAGCTGTTGTTTCCTCACAGAAGGCAGGGTAGGAGAGGGTTGTGGGACCCTCATGGGAGCATCCAGCTACCCCTCGCGACCAGTTGGATGCAATTTTGTTCTAATTGCTCATGGTCTTGGGGCGCAGTGGGAGAGTGGCGAGGGTACAGAGGCAGGGAATGTGTGAGGAAGGGGTGTCATTCTCCATGCTGGGGGCAGGTCTTCCAGCATGGCTGCTTTATGGTCGCCCCCACACTCCTGCTCATAACCTCTTACTCCTTGCTCCGTAAATGAGTCCAGCAGGTCCTTGGCTCCCCAGAGTGAGCCTCAGTGGAATCCTACTGGGGTTTGACTGTGGAGTACAGAAGGAAGAGTTGTTTCTGTCTCTCCCAGGGAAGGGATTTTAGCATCACTTGGCATGCAGTTTTCAGTAGCCAACAAAACCAAGGATGAGTTTGGAAAGAGCAATAGTGGTGTCCATGACAAACAACAGAAGTGAGGTCGCATAGGATAGGGGTAGGGTGTATGCAGAGGAAGTTTTGGCATGGTGGTCTGTCCCTGTTGGGCTTGTGGGGGTACTGGCAGACCACATGGGTGGGGGATGTGTATGTGTGAAATCCTGGATGACAATCTTCATCTGGGTCAGTGTTTCTCAACATGTGGGTTTCCACCCCCTTGGGGGTCAAATGACCCATTCAGATGGGTTCAAAGGGGTTACCTAAGACCATCAGAAAACACAGATACTTACATTATGATCCACAACAGTAGCAAAATCATAGTTATGAGGTAGCAATGAAATGATTTTTATGGCTGGGGGCCACCATGACATGGGGAACTGTATTGATGGGCCAAAGCATTGGGAAGGTATGGAGTGGCACCTCCTTGACGGGTAGGATCCACCCTGGGAGTATGGAGATACTTTGACAACAACTCAATGTCTTCAGCAGTCAGGCCCTGGGAGTGGTACATTGTGGGCAGAGGTACCGGCCAGAGCTGAAGAAAAAGCCTGGTTGCTGTTATGGATAGCAAGAGGACAGGCAGAGGTGGCTGTCCACAGGGAGATGGTGCGTTTACAGAAGGAATCGCAATAAAACCACATGTAGCCAGCTTTCTCCACATTAGCCTCTGAACTAACAGGAAAATTGGGTAAACGAGGATGAAGTGGAGGTTTTACTGCTTCTCGAGACTGGGAGGTAAAAGGGTGAAAAGAACAGAGAACATATCTATATTAATGAGTCCTTTCGGGAACCCTTGGGAAGAGGAGGTGACAGGACGTATCCCTCAGGTCCAGGCTTTGGTGCAGAGGAAGGGAAAACATATCCAAGATTAAGCACGCAGTCAGGGTCTTAAAGACGGCCTTGTGTGAGAGACCATGGTCATCAGAGAAAGACCAGAGTTGGAGCTGTGGGAGTTGGGAAAAGAGCTCCAAAGCAATGGCTGACTCTCATGCTGGTTTGGGATGGGAGGACTAGAGCACGTTGGACGAAGCAAACAATATAACCTAACCACACACCGGTCCTTGACACAAGCTATGAAGCCTGAGGTTAACACAAGGGCGATTGATGGGCTGGCTCATAGGAGCTGTTAGAGATGCTTGGTCATTAGCAGTGGATGTCGCCATGACTGACAGGACCAGAGGACAATAGGAGGGACAGGTGGCACTACTGAGGGAACTGGGTTGGAAGCAGTGCATGACACCCAGGTCACAGGACCTGAGGGGACAGTGTTCACCACAGACTTACTGAGGAACTGGACCCGGCAAGACCTGAGTGGCTGGGAGCTTTTGCAGCTTTGCTGAGCCCTTCTGTGGGGCAGGAATAACTTTGGCAGCCCTAAGTGACTTAGACTAGTTATGTCTGTAGGTGGGAGAGCAACGTGGAGGAGCTAAACGTTTGTCTGGATTACTTGAAGGTACATGTCAAGAATCGCATGGAGGCCAAGTTAAGAAAACAAAAACAAACAAAAAATGGACAGAAAAAGCCAAATCCTATGCCAATGAGCATCTGAAGACTTCAAAGCTGTTAAGTGCAGCTGGCAGAAGGTGTCCAGGAGAGGTAAGACAGGTGTGGCGGCCAATCCTATCCTGGGGCTGGGCAATTATCCCATCAGACTAAGCAGTTTCTCCTGCAGAGGTTATGCTAGGTGCAGAGACACTGATGAACCAGGAGCTCCCTGAATAGCGAAGTGTAGTGGATGGAGAGGCACCGGTTGGGGCTATTGCCATAGCTCTAACCTGCCCCAGGAACCAGCCTGGGCAGCAGGGGCGGGCCCCAGGGACAAGCAGTGGGGCCTCATTCCCCTTTGGCTCTGGGTAGGGTCAACAATGAACTCAGGGTGGCAAGCACATGTAAGGAAACTCCATGGTAGAGCACAGAAGTGGAGTCTTTTTTTTTTTTTTTTTTTTTTTTTTTTTTTTGAGACAGGGTTTCTCCGTGTAACAGCACTGGCCATCCTGGAACTCATCACTTTCTTGTAGACCAGGCTGGCCACAAACTCACAGAAATTGGCCTGCCTCTGCCTCTCAAATGCTGGGATCAAAGGCGTGCACCACCACCGCCCAGCCAGAAGTGGAATCTTTGCATGCCAATAAACTTTAGTATCTTAGCTGTGAACTTCTGAGATCTCACACTTGCTAGGAACCCACGACTGGGCTTTCAGAGTGCTTCATCAAGGTTGTCTGTGTAACCTTACAATTCTTCCTCTGTTTAAAAAAAAAATCGGGGGGTGGGGGAAGTTTCTGTTGTATAGGTAGTATAATGCTAACTATTGAGGCTTTTGCAGATTTGAAAACTCACTGGAGAAGCATGAGTCTTTAGTTCACAAAGGTAAAAAGGCCAGGTGGTTGTTGAAGTGGAATTCTTGGGCACTTTATGGTTGTGGAAGGTACAGGTGATTGTCCCCTCACCCCCACTCCAGATGACTTGGAGAAGTCTGCAACAACTTGGGCCTGCAAATGCTAATTATGAAGAAGGGTATCTTATCAGACCCTCCCAGAAGGCATAAGGGTGTTAAGAATTCCAGTACTTGGGGTGGGTGACCTCCCATGGAGATTTTTTTTAAAAGGGCTCCTTTAAACATTTTTTATTTTTATTAAAAGATTTATGTGTATGAATGTCTTATCTGAATGTTTGTATGTGCACCATATACATGAGGTGGAAGAGGGCATCTCCTGGAACTAGTTATAGACAGCTGTGAGCTACTTGAAAGTAAACCTGGGTCCTCTGCAAGAGCAGCCAGTGCTCTTAACTGTTGAGCCATCTCTCCAGCCCCTCCATAGGAATTTTTGGCCCTGGGTGCCTTTAAAACAGCAAAGGTTATTGCTATCACTGCAAGCCCCTGTTACTGAAGACACTATCATGCTTTGATTGTAGGACTTGGAGAAATAAAAGCTAGGATTGGGCAGGAAGTATTACCTCCTTGTGGTCTCCCTCCTGTAGGACCAGAAATTGCTACTAGGGTTGCTGGACAGAATTAAGGCCCAAATTCCTACTCAGTTGTAGATCCTGTTTGCTTCATACTGAAAGTGCCAGGCAAGAGGTACCAGCCAGTGAGATAGTGGCTCAACCATGGACAGAACCAACTTTCTGATTGGATCTGACGCCTGATTCACAGTGGCTAATTTACATCTGGTACTGGGAATTTAGACAAAGCCTGTGACGAGTGAAGACATAGGCTTGGATAGAGAAGCAACTACTATTGCTTGGTTTAGTGATGTGAGGTGTTCTCCCCACATTTGTGTTTATAATCACAGGTTATTACTGTAGTCTGTGTCCATGTGGCTACCTTTCTGTTTTCATCCTCTTCCTTACATTGGGTTCCCTTCTCCAAAAATATAAGATTCACCAATAGCTACATTCTAGAGACAGGGTTTCATAGAGGGCCTCAAGCTTTTACTTAATGTCCTTAGAGGCTCGGGATCCCTTGGGGAGACTGGAAATATTGGAAGAACAAGAGTAGTCTGTTTAGGGTAGCGGTTTTCAACCTTACTAATGCAGCGACCCTTTAGTACAGTTCTTCATGTTGTGATTCCTCAAGCACAAAATTATTTTCATTACTACTTTATAACTATAATTCTGCTACTGTTATCAACTGTAGCATGAAAGGGTTGTTCAACCACAAAAGGATCTTGACCTACAGGTTGAGAACCACTGGTCTAGGGCCATCTGCTGATCTAAACTGTTGCCATTTTCAGTTCTTCTGGACCTGATCACAAAAGACCATCACAGCTGGGCCTGTTGACTGCTGGTGTTCCCTCATAGAAGGGAGGGTTCCAGAAGGTCATGGGACTCGTCTAACCAGTTGTGTACAAGTCTGCCCTAGTTACATGTGACCTAAGGGACGAGCCAGAGTACACAGGCTGGGAAGAACGAGGGGAAAGGACTCCATCCATGTAATCACAGAGGACTCACCATTCATGCTGGGTGTGGACTGTCCAGTGTGGCTGTTTTAAGGTCACCCATGCTCCTGGCCCCTGCTTTCTAGGCAGGTCTAGTATACTCATTGACTCCCCAGGGTCAACTCTGGAGCAATTGTTCCTCAGTTTGTTGTTGAGATCACAGGAAGGAGTAGTAGACATTGTTGTCTTGTCCAGGGAAGGAATTTTATCATTTCTTTACACACTGTGCTAAACTAGGGGGTTAGGGATGCTCTTCAATAATGAACAACATGGGTTGTTCAGGGAGCTAAATGAGGCTGCTACATGCAGGGTGCCAAAGAAGTTAGCCAGGGGCAGGGCATGCCCACAGCAGCTGCCATAGTCAGGCAGTGTGGACCAGCTGGTTTGTGAGACATGATGGGGAGAGGGAATGGAGAGGATGGTGGACTTAATTGGCACTGGGTTAAAAGCAGGCACAAGCCATATTGGTGTGTGTCTTAAGATGTAAGAAATTTCTGCAAAAGGTTGGGTTTTTGAAAATATCCAAAACAAATGGGTTAAGATAAGTGATCATTTACTAAAAGCCCCATCTCTTAAAGGAGGCAAATGGAAAACCACAGAGATGTCAGAGAGAGTTATCAAAGGACCATGTGGGAGGAAAGAAAGTCTTCCAGCATCGTGGGAATTCTTCTAAGCAGGAAGTTAAAGCCTCAGCACTCGGTTCTTTTAGATTCTTGTGTCTTCTGAGAGCACAGAAAAGAGCTTTGCACACTGAATGGCTCTGCTGAGTTGGGAACCTGTGAAGAATCCTGTTGGCCACACAATCTGTCCTCTGGAGTTTTGTTTTTTTTTTTTTCCCCCCTGGTTTTCACACTAAAGAAAATGTCCTGATGGCAGGCGTCTTTAGTGAGCTTCCAGCAACGAACAGGCTGCCTCTAGTCATCTCTTGCTATGAGACCATGGTGCTCTGGGCCAAGCTCAGGGCCTTCTGTGAGGAAAGGGTTGTGACAAGTGGCAACAGCAGTCTTCAGAGGGCTCACCTTCAGAAGGGCACCACTGCAGTCACTTGGATGGTCTTGATCCTGGCCTGGAAGGCTGTGAAAGTTGGTGCAAGAGGGTGGAGAGAAGGTGCACTCTGAAACAGCGACCTAAGCATTTTCTTTGACTTCACTGAAGTTCACCAGGACTCATAGGTGAATGTAACTCACACACGGGGCCTCAAAATAAGCATTTGGATAATGGCATGCCTTTGAATAATAAGGCTATAAAAATTCTAAATGATTACTTTTAAGCAAAATCAGTGATTTTTATTTCCCTTATTTCTTAATCAGGCAGCTAGAGTGAAAAGATTTTGTAAAACTAATGTTAAGATTTGACATCAGAGCTGTCACGAACTAAGGATATAGCTCTGTGGTAGAACACTTGCCTAGCATGCACAAAACCCTAGCTTCTACCCCCAGTGCAGGGAAAACAGCCCTCAAGACTCAGTGACTGAGCAAAGCTGCGGTCCTTTCCTCTCCCACATGCTCTTCCTCTGGAAGAGCAGCCAGTGCTCTTGACTGCTTAGCCACTTCTCCAGCCCTCTTTCCTTCATTCTTGAGCTCAAACACCACCCACATGTTCATTCAAAAGCTTGGAGCATCTTGAGAAGTCCTTTGCAGCAGTGACATCACAATCCCAGAGGGGTGCAAGGTTATCTCACCAGTACAGATAACCACAGGCATGGCTATTTAGATATTTAATTTATTAAATTATATAACAAAGTTTTTTCTATACAGTCAGAAAATGCACATTTAGATGAGAACAAAAATTAAGTACAAATACAATAATATTGGTTCCAAGAAGCTATTTTAAAAGCAAAAAATTAGAAAGTGCATTTGGAAAAGAATAGATTAAAAAAAATCAGTATTGGCATTTTTCATGAGGAATAGTCTTCCATCAGAATAAAGTGTGATCAGAACTGATTCTGCTCCCATCTCTTAAGAGCTACTAGGGTGTGGTACAAGCATTTTGGTACTATGATTTTAGATCAAATTCCAAAGAAAGAGAGGGGAGAGAGATAGACCCCAGCTTCTCACCCAGATACCATGCTCATACCCTACTTCTTGTCCCTAACTCCCTGAGAAAGGGATGTGTGGACACACACAGGAATGAACAAGCCAAGTTTGGGACCACAGTGGGAAATTTTACTTTTTTCTTTTTTTTTTTTTTTTTGGAAGATTCTACTGTAAAGGGAGAATGGAGCACACACAGTCATTTGAGTAGGTTTGTTTTCTCTGTCACATATGCCACAAATGACCAGGGCACAGCCAATTATCCCAACAACTTAATATTACAAGCTTGCAAACTCAATGAATTTCCAAAAACCGTATCTAGTTAAGGACAGAAGGTGAAGTCAGAAAGGTCAGACCCGTTCTTAAGAGCCACTCCCTTGGTTCCAATCATCAGCAATGAGACAGTAGTGGTGGAGGTGAAGGCCAAGGTCCCTCTACTCTATGGCCCCAGGTTACAGCATCAGGACCAGTGAGCATCTCCCTTCAAAGATCCACACCCAGCATGTAAGTGCTCAGGTGTCTGGTTCTAGGAATTGAGTATCCTTACTCATCTCCATTCTTAGAAGATCCCCACATTTGGTTTGAGTGCCAGAAGAAAGGAAAAAGACATTCTTAATAAAAGTAAAGTTGGTACCAAAGAGAAGGGAAAAATAAAAGGTAACAAACACAGGTGGCAGAGAACCCTCTAGCATCATTAAAGTCCAGGAATTCTGAGGGTAGGCCATCCCCCACACTTGAAGATCCCAGTAAAACTAAGTCACTGGTACACAGTAAGATAGAATTGTAGAAATTTGCTGTTGGGGCTAGGCATGGTGGTATGCATCAATCAGATAGCAGCCCAAGGTTCTCAAGAGGCTGATGCAGGAGTTCAAGGCCAGGGAGGCTACATAGTAAGATACTCTCAAGACAAACACACACTGGGAATTTTCTGCTGCTTGTTTCCATTTTTCATATCTTTTAGTGAAGTGGGAAGTTTTGAATGGTTACTAAAAAATAATTCTATAAGAATGATGGCCATGGAACAAATCTTTCCTAAGAAGCAACATTGCATTGGAATCACAAATAAAAAAACCCTCTGACCTCAGGCTCTGACCCAAAATTCTTAACTGCCACCTCCCGAGCCTGAAAACTGGGAAACACGAAGATGACGTGAAAAAAATTAAATGTCCTAAAACTGAAGTTCCAATCTGCAGCTACAGGGTCCTGTAAAGGGTGGAACTGGGACCGTAGTAGCAGCCTCCCTCAGGGCAACACACTGGGAAGTCAGCAGACTCCGACCCCAGCACCTACAGCAAGTGTTCCCAGCATCTCGGAAGAACTGATTTACTTTCAAAAAGAAAACAGCAACATAATTCTATTCCCTCATCTGAGCAGCTTCCTGGGATGGCCCACCTGGCACCAGCTGTGTGCTGTGCTGGGCTGTGACCACCTGGCACCAGGCCCTGTCCTAGCTTATTCTCCCACATCAGCTTTAGTGGACAAACCAAATAATCAAACCAGTAGAAAAGACTGGCAATATATTTAAATAAATAACTTTATTTAGCATACTTCAGGCTTTATATATGCCCACTGTATAACAACCAAAGTCCCATAAAGTCTAGCTGAGGCACAACCACCAATCGAGGCCCTTTGAAAAAAATCAAAGATAACAAAGTATCAGAGAAGTTCTGTTCTCCCAAAGAGAATTTAACAAACAAAAGTCCCTGATTCTTTAAGGTCCACAGTGGGAAATTTAGATTCCTTTTAAGGGCATGCCCAACAAGCTGATTAACCCATATTTAGAAAAATAAACCCCATAATTAAGAAAAATATATTGAATGCCTTTCATACCCAGAATGTACTAACACTTCAATATCAGAAGACAAACCACTCAGTCAGTCCCAGACCAATGTCAGTCTGTCCATGAGCATATGTATATCAAGTCCTCCCAGGGCACCATCCCCACACCATGAGGTGGCGAAGAGCTCCACCCTAATACCCTCTCATTGCCTGTGGTGCCAGAGGACGTTCCAGTGGGGACTAACAGCCATCTCTCTCCCTTGGTGAGCACAGACGGTAGAGGTCTTTAAATATCTGCTAGCTCAATAAGCCAAGTTTTCAAGTTCTGATGCTATGAAATGGCTAACCTCAAAAAGCACTTGAACTCTGTCACTGTCCAAGCAATAAATAGGTGGATAAGAGTTACAGGCACCTTCAGTGGTGGGACCATGGCCTGGGGGTGTAGAGCCTAACATGAGGAATGAGTAGGTCCTCACATCCTTCAAATCAGGCAACAGTAATTAAGCCTCTGTTCCAGGCTGCAGAGCACTGTCAAATGCAATGACATGGAAAGCCACCCTTCAATGTCTTCTCACATGTGGCTCATGAGCAGATCTCACTGAGAAACACAGTGCCCTCCCTCAGTTCCTAGTATTAATCTTCACATGATGAGGGACCACTTGGGGCAATGATAGACGCTGGCTATTTGTCTGTCATGTAGAAGCATATATTAACCCAATGGGAGAACTAATAAGCAATGCCCAGCTCCTCAGTGCAAAGCCTGCATTCTTGATATTTCCAGCTGTACAGTCGACCCAGGGCTCACAAGAGCTCTCCATTTCAGAGAACCTCACACATGATGAAGCTGGACTACCAGTATCTTACAAAATTGGTGCAAAATGGAATCTTTCTTGACTGCCAAGAGTTAGGGACACAGAGTAGAATCTAGATCACCGAGTATCAGCAAAGGACAGCTGACTTCTCATTACAAATGTTACATAAAAGGACAAGAATTATTTTATTCACACCCAATCTCATGGCTGAAAGCAAAGCCACCTTTTGGATGTGGGGAGCCTGGCACTGTGAGGAGCTCCAGCTGGTCATCAGGCTTCACCAGTCACTGAAGCCCAGCTTCTCAGCTTCTGCTTGCTTACCTCCTGGGGAGACACAAGCGACTGAAAACCTTTTGTTGTTTTTAAAATTAAAAACAGAGTAATGTGTATTAGAAAAGATAGCACAGAAAAACTGTGGCTTCAGCTCAGTCCGACCAGGTCCGAGTCATGGTGCAGGTTAGAATTCATCTGGCTGCCAGGCTCATGGCCAGGGTAGTCTTTCTCCTTCCTCATTCCCCACTCCATATCAGGGCATGAAGGCGGTGGGCAGAGTCCTGGGGCCGTCCTTTCAGTGGAATGCATACAGCAGCAGCAGAATGGTACAGATGCCGATGACCCCTCCAAGGATGAGCGAGTCGCGTCGCTTCCTAAGGTTGATCCTTTGGATCAGGCTGTTCACAGCAGGAAAACGGTCTTTGGGAAAGCTTGTTAAGGTCATACTTGAGAGAAGTCTCTTTAATGAAAAGTCACAGGAACCACAAACAGCCATCGTGGGGAAGAGAAGAGCAGACCGCATTCCCAAACTGAGGCAAACTCAACCCACCCAGGCTGCCAGTGCACAAGCAAGAGAATGGAAAGAGAATCAGTGGAGAAAATAAGGATAGTGCCAGAGTCCACCAGGGGTTCTGGGTGGCTCTGCAGCTCCTCTTTCTGTCCTGTGCCCTCCCCTCAGAGACAGGAGCACTGAAGAAAACCCGGACCCCTCTGCCCCAGGAAGGACTCCTTCGTGGACTCAGGCAGTTGAGCATTATAGTGAATTACTGAAAATTTTAGGTTTACTTTGCAGCGGTCAGAACTCTGTAGCAGGAAAATGGGCTAAATGCGCTAGCTGCTCTGAGAGAGAGAGAGACAGACAGAGAGAGAGAGAGAGAGAGAGAGAGAGAGAGAGAGAGAGAGAGAGAGAATGAGAATTAGGAGATTTTCATTTTTGGGTTTTCATAACCCAAAAAAGGACTTCAAGTCATTAACACACTCCCTGCATATATAGACCAAAGCAGCTGCACTGTTCCATATTTCTGGCAAGACACCCTTTCTGTTGGTAGAGTCATTACATCAAGTTCACAAAGACCAATGACCATGCATGTTTTTGAGAAACGTCCATGTACTTCCCCTATGACTCTTACAGGAACACATTTACTTGTGTATGTACAGATTCTACATATTGTATGGCCATGACTCTAAAATGTCTTCAATGTCTAGAGTACATACTCCTAGCATTAGTATATTTCTGAGTGGGGAAAAAAGGAACTGATAGAGAAACATTTAAAAATCAAAAACAGGACACACATATTAAAGTGACAAAACGTTTTACAAACTAAGACCTTCCCAAAGAGAAAATCCTTTGCTTTTTCTTGTTCAATGCAGGGGGCTGGAGAGATGGTCAAAGTTAAGAGTGCTGGCTGATTTGCCAGAAGACTCAAGTTCTGTTTCCACAACCCACAATGGGGAGTTTACAGCCACCTGTAACTCCACCTAAACCTTCGTTTGGCTTCTATGAGAGTGTACACACACACAGATTAAAAAATAAAATAAAATTGTGGCATCAGAAAACCTTGATTGCAGTGGCTACATTTTTTTTTTTTTTTTTTTTTTTAAAGCTTATCATGAGGACTATTTCTCTTGCCTCTAATAATCCAGTTTAGGGGTAAGGCTGAACTCAAGCTCTGCAGGCAGAGACAGCTATACTTAGGAAGTAAAACAGTCCTCCCCTTGGCTTGAGGCTTAGCTAGGAATGGGTACTGATTTAGGGGACTTGGTGACAGCAGCTGTTAGAAAGTGTGGGCTTTCCCTATGCCCTTCAAGCTGTGTTGTAAGGACGGAGGCAGGCTAACACAGAGAAATAAGGAGTTTTGTGATAGGATAGGACACTGGGAAATTACAGCCTCCTCTGATAGTTACACTGATGCAATCAAACCCAGGCCCTCATGCTTGTGAGGCAGGCACTTTATCACTGAGCCATCTTCTAAGGGCCTGAGCACACACTTTTGGAATGATGGGGGCTTTATTTACAGTAGGCAATACAATGGGGTTGGATACTGCTTCTTTAGAACAACTTGGGGCTTAGAGGACACATACATTCAGAGGGAAGGCACAAAGCACAGTGGTAACAAATTTGAATGGACAACTCAGTTTCAACTAAAATATAAAATAACCCAACTATCCAGCTACCATTTCAATTTTTTTATTTTATTTTATATTTTGAGAGGTCTCACAGGTATAACCCTGGCTGGCCTGGAACTTGCTCTGTAGACCAGGCTTGCCTTGAACTCAGAGATCTGCAGGTCTCTTCCTCCCAAATACTGGGATTAAAAAGGAATTGTGCTATCACATCTAGTTTGTATTTTATTTTCAATGGTTACACAAAATGCAAACACTTTTGCATTAAGTTGTCTCTGCTCTTGCTAGTGACTATACTTACAGTTTATAGTAAATATAGTATGCCAGCTTCTTCTGGGGCTGAGACCTAACCATCACCTGAGTACCCGAGTCTAGGAGTTTGTACTAGCCTGGGTGTTATATAACAATTTCCTGTGAGATTGAAACATTCCATCATGCAGGGAAACTCCTTAAGCCAGGGGCTAAACAACTCAATAGCTTCAGGAAGTCCTGGAAACTGATTGGCATCCACTAGGCCCCTCACTGCAAGCAGTGAGTAAGCAGTGAGTAAGCAGAACTAGCAAACAAAGGAGACACTTTAAAATCAGACCCGATGCCTAGAAGAAACTTAGACCAAAGCCATGTGGAAAGGACACTTTCTACCTGTTGAGTTGCCTGCAAGTTGTGCAGTGTGCTCTAAGTTTCCCAACTTTTGTGAGCTGTCACTCATGCTGGGGTGGGTCTGGTGATCCAGCTATCTATGAGTTACTTCTGCTCCTGTAAGTAACCCTGCATTCATATTTCTGTAAATGACAATAATAAAACTCATTGGTTCACCAAGTTGGACTCTGGTAGTATTTGTACTTTGGTCTATAGTGGTCTCTACATAGAGGGTAAGTAGATGAGTGTATTGCATCACCTCAGAAATGACTCACTATGCATTGACCCTTTATGTGAGTCCTTGAGATGCAAACTCACACTGGGCAACAGAGAAAGACATCACCTGAGGGGAGGGGGCAGTATGGTATGGTCTGATTTCATAGAAATGCATGAAAAATGCACTGGGGGCTGCGGAGATTGAATCAGTGGGTAACAGTGCTTACTGTACACACATGAGGAACTGAGTCTGCATACCCAGGACGCATATAAAATGCCCATACATAGTGCAAGCATCTGTCATTCTGGTGCTCCTGGGGCGGGGGGGGGGGGTGGGGAGATGGGAGGTAGGGATGGGTGATCCCCTAGAGGCTTAGGGACCAGCTAACCTGAGACACATTGCTTCATACAAGAAATCCTGTCTCAAACTAGTTGGAAAATGAAGCCAACACACATGTGGTGTGCTACAGAAACATGCAATGGATGCATGCATATACACACAGAGAAAGGAAAACCATAGGAATTTAAAATATAAACCTTCTATTTGCCATATATTTACTAGCAGTGGTTCTAGGCCAGGCCACTTTTCTGAGCCTAGTTGTTTATCTGAAAAGTAAAGAAGTTCCTGTTTTTCCCCTTTAATGGGAATGACAAACTGAGATATGAGTAGAATAGTACTGTATAAACTGTACAGTACTGTATGAACTGAGTGATTTGGGATTGTGGTTTTTGTACTAGACTAGTAAGAAAATTGGTAAAGGGCTGGAAAATGCCAAGCAAAATCCTTTTTTTTTTTTTTTTGTGGAGGAGGTAATAGATTGTCAGGATAAAAGTGTTGCTATACTAGCATTATGCTGACCCCGCCCTATGACAACTGGCAGGGTACACAACCAGCCTTCAGGCAGATACTTAGCTCAAAGGGCCCTGTGGTGCATGGCTACATAGTGCATTAAGTGGCCGCATAAGGACTCTGTAAACAGAAACCAGGAAAGCTGGGCCACACAGAGTTGGATCAGTGGCAGCTCCCAGACTCTGGTTTCAACCACCCCAACTGCTAAGCCTCATTCTAAACTGCTCCCTTTCCTAATAAACTCCACGTGGGTTTGCTGAGTTGTGTGGTTTGTGTTTCACTGCCCGAAGCTGCAGCTAAAAACAACAAAAAGTACCCTTGCATTACTGTGGACCAGATGATACTCAACTTTTGAAAATCTTAGGTCCTTCCTCACATCCACCTAAGAACCCTCCCACCCCCTGCTTTGAAGCAATCCTATTTTGAGTAGGGAAGAGTTTAAAACAAGTAGAAATTCTGCTCTCAACTTGGTCTTGTGTAGTCACCACATTCTACCAAAACTCACAAACAGGCACACCTAGGGTCCTCTCCCTTCCAGGTACCTGTGACTGACTTGTCCTCCAAAGTGGCAAATTAGAAAACGTGTGTTGGGGTGGTTAAGAACAACACATGCAGGGAGTACTAACCTGGACCCAGAACTTTTAAAGACAAAAAAATTGTGAATAATTTTACAAATCTAAATCTTTAGTGTTAAATATCTGGAGTGCTGTCTCCTAGAAATGTTGCTAAATAGAAGTTTAACACAAAGTAGGAAGTCATCACGGGATGTAATTGCTAAGGGGTTCTATAGCTACTGGTGACCTGCATCCCCCATAAAACAGAAAGAAAAAAACAAAAACAAAAACAAAAACAAACAAACAAACAAAAAAAACCAAAAAACTTCATCCCACCAACAGATTTCAAAAAGGATACTGGCCAAAGTGTTCATTTTGCTGTGAATTGACTTGAGCATTCCTCTCTGTGATGTCATATTTTCTTTTGTTGCCATAGCAATGCTTCAAGTGGGGTGAGGGGGGAGAGACAATTGAGTTGACACTGGGGAATTACCTTGCTCAATTCATCACATCTCTAAAAGTACAGTGAGCAGCCAATCCTGGAATGACCAGGCAGGAAATGGGTACAAATCAGTGCCCAGCTACCCTGCCATTGTCTTTTTCTGACTTAACCCAGTTATCCAATGAAGGTTTTTTTGTTAGTAGTCATATTGTGTTTTCTTCAAAGCAACTAATGAAATGAGACATTAAGAGACAACTCAAACATTACAAAGCTGCTTCTTAAATTAATTAAAATAATTTTAATCAGGAAAAACTGCTTATGAGGAAAGCAAAGAATCACAATCATAAAAACAGAGCCCAATTATGTATCCACATTTAACCAGCTCTCAGCATATAAGCAAACAAGGTTTCAAAATTCTAGAGAATCAATAGGGAGATCTGGGGATTCACTAAGCATAACTGTGAAAGGGGAAAGTCACTTTTTCACAGAACGCAGCCTCTTCCTGTGACTACTCTATCCTATTGAGACTCCGAGATAAAACTTTTTGTTATCACTTCCATGATCATGCATTTTCAAGTCTGACTGCCACAGACATTAGACTCCTACAGGGTAAGGTTAGTATCCACTTTGATGTAACACATAGAATAATGCTTTAGATATTAACATTAAAAAAAATTGAAAGGGGAAGTTTTTGGTAGAAATTAGATAAAGAATCATTGTACATATATGAAAGTCAAATAAAAGATACCCTAAAATTTATTTTAAAGAGTCACAGAAATTGAGCAGAAATGGTAGCTAGACATACTTTACCCTTGACCTTTTTCCTCCACAGAGTTACATCAGAACAAAAACACTCATGCTGGGAAAGGGTCATCTGAAGCCCTGGTCCCCTTGTAGACTCTAAGGAAGATAGCTGGCTGAAGGGGATACATATACCTTCTCAAGCAAGAGACTCAAAGAAACACAGGGAGTCTGGCAGTAGGAACCCCTGAACTCTGTGTCCTGAGGTTGCAGTAATGGACTTAATTGCCCTGTACTTGCAGAGAGACTTATGGGCTATTAGTGCAATGCTCTGCTACTGAAGGGGACAATCTTTGGGACCATCCTTGCGACCATCCTCACTAGTGAGTGGCCAGCTTCATGGGAAAAGCCTCTGAAGAAACAAGGCATTCTTGATGGGAGATGTCATTCTGTAAATACATTTTTCTTATTGGTTAATGAATAAAGTACTGTTGGCAAATAGGAAGGCAAGATAGCCGGGACTAGGAGACAAGGAGGATCCTGGGAGATGTAGTAAGGAAAGTCAAGCTGTAAGGACTTGAGAGGAAGAGGTCCAGACCCTCTCTCTGGTAAAAATAAAACCATGTGGAAACACTCAGATGAATAGAAATGGGTTAATATTTAAGACAGAGCTAGCCAATAAGAAACACTAGGGCAGACCTGGCTCTGGGGCCAGCTGGCAGGAAAACTACTCATAACAAAATGGCGCCCAACATGGGGCCATATTCTAATGAAGAGAAGTGCTAGAGGGATGACAAATTAATCAATACTTCAATCTCACGATTGAGAAGACAAAGATGTGTACAGAGAGACCTAAAAGGATATTTACTGAAGCATTTTGGAATAGTGGCGGGGGGCAACAAAATATCAGAAACACTCCACAAAGCCAGCGACCTCAAAGAACAAACTCAGAAAGAATGAGCTCAGTTTGGCACAGGCTGTTTGGAAAAAGCTAGGAGTAGCTGTCCAAAGAGCTGGTCAGAAGATGGTAACTGAGGCCAGGAAAAAAAAATGAGAGTTATTGACAGGCAAATAGGCGATACATAGAAGGAAGCAGAAGAATGAGATTATCTTTTACAATACTGCCAAGAAGACCCAGAAAACTAGCTGTGGGGCTCTGGCCAAGGAAGGCTAGGAGCATATTTTGTCCCTAAAGCACACAAACTTCACACTTGTGGTCTTGTCAATAGCAGAGATGAAGGCCAGGCAGTGGCATGAAGATCCTGGAATCCAGGCCATCATCTAGGAGCTGAGGCCTTAGCTTCCCAGATGCTGGGATTATAGGCATGTGCCCCTCACTGGCTCAGAGGATCCTTTGGAAGTCTCAGGAAGAAAGGAAAGCAGCAGAAGAAATGGAAATTGACCAAATTCTGCTTGAAATGAAAACAAGGGCCTTGAACAAAGTACTCCTACTTTAAAATAGCTTTATGGTCTTACAGAAAGTAAAAGAATTCAAACACAGGCTGAGTAATGAGGACACTCTGAAACATATAGGCCTGTTTTTTAAAGGGGGACTACCATTATCTCATGTGCACTCTGACTCACAAGTGGATAGACATTAAAAAATAATTTCCACAAAGCACTTTGTATTCCTTGGAGAATGGATATTACTTTAAGTTATTGCCTTGTTGAATATGCATGATTTCCAGGACCACATAAAGTCTATCTAGACATACTTTCCCATCTCATCCCATCATCTGGAGTTGATGAGTGAAATGTAGGCTATTATTTCAAGTGTCAAATATTTAGAGTTAAAACATAAGCTTCATATAATATATAATGCTTTAAAATGATAAATCATTCATATGCTAACCGAAACTTCAGTTTTCTTATTATTATGAACTAAGCTTAATTACCTATCTAAAAAATTTAATTTACCTTGTGTGTCTGTGTGCTGCATGCATGCATGTGTTACACGTGCATGCTTCTCTGTGTGCCATGTGTGCATGTAGACAGACAGAGGTCAGAGGATGATATCAGGAGTTGGTTCTCTTTCTTCTACCATGTAGCCCCCGAGGGTCCAGTTGTCAGATTTGGTGGCAGGCTCCTGTATCTTTTGAGCTATCTCACTGTCTCAGAGCAGTGAGCCCTCAATATTACTTAATAGTCATGTGACCACAGGCAAAGTCCTTAATTTCTTTTCATTTTGGAAACAGTATCTACTGATGGATGTCTATCTCATGAACCAGTTACTAAGAAGATTAAATGTCCCTATAAAAGAAGGGCACAGTAGACATGCATTACCATCTAGTGAAATTCCTATCTCTAAGGAGCATCATGACTTGACCTTTACTCTAGTGAACAGGATTGGCATGATTTGTTTATTAAGTGTACAAACAACAATGAAATAAAAGAAAAACTATTCCTACCTTATTGTTTCTTCTATCAAACGATCAGAGCTGGGAAAAAAAAAGAAAATTCAAATTTTGGAAATATTAAACTTATACTTAAAATATTTATTTTTTCTATGTATATAAACTTTAGAGCCTTTTCTGTACATAGAATAATTAAGACTTTTTTAAGCACATGCAGAGAAAATTCTGAACTCAGAAATTAATTCAGCCACACATGAAGTAATTTACATTTTGCTTTTATTTGTCAGCTTAAATCTGTTTTTTGTGACATTCCTTATTATTAAAGTCTGGCAAGTTTTAATGACAACATCAAGAAATGAAAGTTCTTCGATCTAGATAATTGCCACTACTATCCATTCAGAAGCTAAGAATTACAACCAACTTTTTAAGACAAGATGACAAATGTAGTTCTGGTGCCTCTAAATAGTAGTATTCAAACCTCAAAGTTACCTCCTATTTGGGGAAATAGTTTTTTACAAACACACAAACAAACACAACTAAACCAAATCTCAGCTCCTGAAACTTTAGAATCCAAGAATGTGAACAAAAGAACAAATATGCCTCCAACACCACACCATGTAAGAAATACCCATTCCAGTAGGAATCATATGGAGAGATAAACTTGTGACTTAGTAATGGAACTTTACCAAACTTAACATCAGAAAACACAGAAACAAATTTCCAGAATTTGCCATTTATTTGGCAGATGTAAGGCATGGAGTAGCACAGAAATATTTGCATTTCCCCAGTCACTGCCTTCCAAAAGAATTACTCTGTTTACTCTATAAAACAGAACATTGAGGTTTCAATTTAACAGTGATACTAAATTCAATAAAGGTGAATTCCATAAGAATGCCATAAATACCTTGCATAAGTCCTACAATTAAAAATTCAAAAAGTAACAGAGATAGTAACTAAAAGCCTGGAATTCACTACAAAGACCAGGCTGGTCTCAAACTCAGAGATCCACTTGTCCCTGCCTCCTGAGTGCTGGGATTACAGGTGTGAGCCACCACCACCCAGCTTACTTCGAAGTATTTTGACCAAACATCTTAGTAGGTAAAATAAAGAATTTAGAATCAACAGGTGTGTTGAAGTATAGCAGAAATTAAATGCTTCAGAGTTTCCATTTATTTTCTGTTATACGAATGTTTTAAAAGGACTGGAGGGCTGGGAATGTAGCTCAGTTGGTAGGGCATATAAATTGGGTGCAGTGGCACATGCCTGTAACTCCAACACTTGGAAAGTAGAGGCAGGAGAATCGGAAGTTGAAGGTTACCCTCAGCTACAGAAAGAGTTCAAGGACAACTTGACATACAAGAGACCTTGCCTCCAACAAACAAATGAACAGGACTGGGAACCTTGAGATGAATCACAATATTCTATAAAAATAGAACTCTGTAATTGGTTTTTTAAATCCTCTTACATATGGAGTAAGAGCTAACTAGAAATATAGCCTACATTATGGTCAAGGTTCGAACGTGTGGCTGTCTGAAGCCATCTCATGGATTTTTCAGACTATAAAGCTCACAGAAACAATCCAAGAGAAAGTGGCTTGCACATGCCATGAACCTATAGGTATGGTTGATCCAGATCAAAGAATTTTGATGGCTCTTAGCTGATCTTTAGTTAAGGTCTCTTTTCACAGTTCTAAAAACTTAAAAAAGTGTATGTGTAAGTGTGTGTGTATTAGAGCTCCAGAGGATTTGATGCCCTTTGGCCTCCACAGGCACCTGTATACACACACACACACACACACACTTACACATAGCTCTAACCATAAACAACTTACACATCTCAAAGCTTAGCTAAAAAGCTGTTCCCTTATGAAGCTTCCCCAGATGCACTTGTCTACACAGGCAAACCCAACTCTTCTTTACATTACATTACGCCCTCACATCAATGCATCAGGAATCTAATATTTAAAGCACTTCAGATATTATTCTACAGAGAAAGAAAAGGTTTTCACATAAACTCTCACTATCTCAGAGGATATCATACTTATTTGTTTACTACTTCTCTAAGCAGAGTGAGTTCCCAGGGGTAGAGACTGGGTCTGATGCATATTTGATTCCCTAGAGTCTAGTACAGTACCTAGCACACAGGAGATACTCATTAAATGCTTAATAAATGAATGAATAAACGAGTAACAGACACTTCTTGCATTAACAAAATATCAATCACGATTAGCACTGAAATAATCCTTATACTCTTTATAATTTTTCCATAGAACACACACTTTCTATAATCATAATTTTATAACCCTTCATTATGACACAGTTGCTCCATTTAAAATAGTCTTTTGTTTAAGAAGGTTGCAGGCTGGCTGGGTGGTGGTGGTGCACGCCTTTAGTGCCAGCACTCAGGAGGCAGAGACAGGTGGATCTCTGATTTCGAGGACAACCTAGTCTAAGAGTGAGTTCTAGGACAGGCTCCAAAACTACACAGAAAAACCCTGTCTCGGAAAACCAAAAAAGAAGGTCATGTGCCAACTGAAGACAGACCTGATTTCACTATTGAACTAATAAGTTCAAAATAAAGAAAAATGAGCTGTGTATAATAGCCCCAACTATGAACCAGCTCTAGGGAAGTGGAGGCAGGTCATCCTTAGCTAATCAGATCATTCTGCTTTGCCATTTTTTCAATGTTGCAGGTAAGTGAACCACTTGAGACAAATCTGCAACAGGGAACCTTGAACTACCCCATGAACAGAATGAAAAACACACAATGAAATAAATGCCATCTGTTCGCATAACTTGAAACGCTAATGACCCGAGGGATCCCTTAGAATTTTTTCAATATACTTCCCAATTTTCACTTCAAAACACTGCTGTCTGAGAACTACTTAACTATCATCATGTCCTTATTGTCACATGGAATGGCATCTCTGAAGTCAAGAGCCAAACTAAGTTTTTTATTACCTTTGAGTTTTAACTGTCTATAGTGTGTGGCCATAGCAATAATAAACATTTTTTATCAAATACTACTTTGTAAAAGTTTTCCCTCTGCCTATGGCACTTTCTCCCTGGAGTAGCATTTCACACATGCAAGCACAAAAACAAAGAATATGTATGCATGCACACAAACTGTTTCCTTGTAGTTACATGTGAATAACAGGCAGCAAATATGAACTTACAACCAAGGCTGATGTATCAACCTGATGTCCAGATAGATCATGCCAGCCCAGTTTTCCTGCCAGCAACCCCACAGCATATAACATTCAATAACACGCCTCTGTTTCAATAAAACTACATAAGTTAATGGAGTTCATAAAAACTCAAGAACGCTAAGGTCAAAACCCTGGAAGCCAGAATTCTGTATTATTTCACTTACAGATATTATACCTGACCATTATATTGCTTGAATTCTATGATACTTACTAAACAACC
The DNA here is from genome assembly GCF_943737965.1 of Phodopus roborovskii. NCBI lineage: Eukaryota > Metazoa > Chordata > Mammalia > Rodentia > Cricetidae > Phodopus > Phodopus roborovskii. The sequence continues at coordinate 5,970,340 of NW_026126407.1, read as the reverse complement.
TACAATGCAACTTTTTAGAGGCTAATTTTTATTATATTTTAAAATTATGTATACATAGGTATGTGCCTGACTGCAGGTCCTATAAAAGCCAAAGGCATTGGTTCTCCTGTAGTGTTACTGGCAATTGTTAACTACTTGATGTGGATGATGGGAAATGAAACTCCAGTCCTCTGCAAGAGTAACATACACTCTGAACTGCTAAGCCATCTCTCCAGCCCCATAAACACACACACACACACACACACACACACACACACACACACACACACACACACACAAAACCATGTAAAAAGGGTTGTTGGTGTAGACCCTTTCTCTTTCAGTATTTACATTTCTTGTCTTTTTGGTTGTGAACCTAGCCTTCAGTGGCTGAGCCATCTGTACAGATATACTATGTATTTCTGCTAATCTTACATATGTACTATATTCTCATATACAGGAAGGGCTTACACAGCCTCGAGCATGCATTATCTTAGCAACCCTGTGCAATCTATGCCATCAGAATCACTTTGAGGAGCAGCACAGAAACAACAAATCAGAGGAGCTGGGCTCAAATCTCTGTACGTCCCAGACTGACAAGTACTACACAGTAAGACCCTATCTCAAAAAAGAAAAAAAAAAAAAAAAAAAAAATCTACTGGTGATCTAGCTAGGTTAGTAGAGTGCTTGCCAAGCATGCATGAAGTTCTGAGTTCAACTCCCAGTACTACATAAAGTGGGCATGGAAACACAAACCTGTAATAGGCAGGAGGATCACAAGTTCAAGGTCTCTGACTACATAATGAGTTCAAGGCTAGCCTGGAATATACAAGACCCTGTCTCAAAACAAATCGAGCCTACCTAAAATATTTCTGCAAAAAAACTTTAGACAAATAAAATTAAAAATTCCAAAGGCTTAAACATAACTGAATAATGTCACATGAAAAATAATCAACCATTAAAAAGCAATAAAACAATTCTTTCCTCATTCATAGACACGGTTAGACCCAAGGTAACACAAATAGACAATGTGTACATTCTCAGTATCTGCTAAGTGGTCAATAAATGAAAACAAACAAGATATCAACTAAATACTATAATCAATCTTATTTAAGTATGATATGTTTTGTACAATAGTTCTATATCTGAAAAAATACTGGAATTCTTCGAAATGTTTTTAATTTTATAAAATGACAACTTTAATGGCATTCATCTTTATGTAACACAAGCTCTTATTCCACTTTAAAAGTAAAAAAAAAATGAGAGAAGTCAAGTGATGTACTTTCAAAGTAACTGGTCTTCCAGTTCTCTATAAAATCAGGCCATGATGGTTCCTTGTTACAACAAAGATAAAAATTTAAAGAAACACTCACAGGAAAGGCAGTGAGTGCAGTGTGGGACAAATTGCAAACATTAGGGCTTGTGTGTTCAGTAAAACCTATACTATTAAACAGTTATGAGACCTCGACCTACATCCTCTCCAGGTCTTGTTTCTTCATCTGTATACAGTGGCAACCTTCTCAGAGACTAACTAGAGAGTTTAAAATTTCACTTTTCTCTGTGTGTATGTCTGGTATTGCACACATGTGTGCAGGTGCAGTTGTCAGTGCATATGTGAAACCAGAGGAGGGTGTCAGGTGCCCCCCTCTACCACTTTCTGCCCTATTCCCTGAACCTGGGGCTCATGTTTTCCAGCTAGACTGGTGGCCAGCAAGCCACAGTGACCCTGTCTCCATGCTCTAGTGCTGGGTCCCAGGCACATGTGAGACCACATCTACTGAGAGGTGCTCAGATCTGAATCTATGTCTTCATGGTTATGCACCAAGTGCTCTTAGCAAAAGCTATCTTTCCAGCCCCAGAATTTAAAATTTCAAAAGGAATCCATTTTACAAAGCAAAAGAACAATATTTCCTATATCCTTAAAACTGATTTCACATTTGTGTGCATATATTAAGTATTCAATAAATATTTGGAGAATAACTGAATGAGTAAAATAAGTCTTCTACATTAGGGTATAAAGTATATTCATGTTTATGAGAACAAAATCAATAGCCTTGCTTTGTAACCACTGATTCATACAACTAGGTGTTAAGTGTTAATGGTACAACAGGGGCTGGAGAATCAAACATGCTAATGGCAGACTAAGTTCTCCCTCATGAAATTTATATTTAAGTAACAAACCACTAGATGCTGTCCTAAGTGTTTTGAGGGAAACAAGAAAGAGGCTTTCTTAAGCCTTAGCAAGGGTGGTTCAGGCTGAGTTCATGATTAGGAACAGGCTCCATGAGGAGGGACAGGTAAGCACAGAACCTGAACTCCTTAACAAACAAGCTCTCTGGAAGAGTTAAGAAAATGTGGATAAAACAAAGCAAAGGCACAACAAGGATGACAGGGAAAGGGCTTGGTACCTGGGAAAGGAAACAGGCCCCTGTGACAAGCAGCTAGCTGCAAAGGGATAAGTGACAGGGATGAAGCAATGGAGTGAAGACAGTTAGGCAAGATGACCTCACATGGAGGGTATTGCAGACCCAGGAAAAGCTAATTCATTTGAGGGAATGGGGGAAGAGAATATTAAAGTAAAACTTCTTTCAGTAAGTGGATTAGGTGAAAAGGTTCTGCTTAAGCACACTACATCTGCCTACAGTTTGTAGTCAGTCTAGCAGAAAACAGGAAGCCCAAATGGATGCTAACAGCTGGTGAAGAGCTTTACTGGGGCCCTGAGCACACCACATCCTCTCTGGTAGTTTTTCAACTTGTCTGGCAACAAGAATGATTTATGCCTCACGTTGAGCTGATTACTGTGAGCCACCTACTGGCCCAGTGACAATCAGACTTCTTGCCCTTTATCTACCACAAAGGAAACCCTGAGCTGGGTAGACTCATTGGTAAACTCTACATACGTAAGAGGAAGCATCACTAAGCCTGCACAAACTCCTTTAAAAAATACAAAGGGCACACATCCCACGTCACTTAAAAGAGACAGTATCACTTGTGATTAAAACACAAAGACATCTCCAGAATAAAAAACTGTTATATTTCATAATAATGCAAAATCCATTAAAATAAGTCTAGCAGTTACAGAAAAGAAATTTCATGATCAAGTGGGATTCCAGGAATTAAGTACTGGTTTAACATAAAAAATAATGTAATTTATCATATTACAGTAATTAATTAAGGAGAAACAATTGTTTCCCTCAATAGTTAATTGATTAATTAAAAAACTGAAAAACAAAAACACACACACACACACACACACACACACAAACTGAACCCCATTTATGGCATTAGCAAGAAGAAGCCTGGAAACAGTCACCTTATTGGCAATAAAACAACAACAACAACAAACCCCTTATACCTAGATCTAAGTTTCTGAATAGCACTTGCTAATAAAAGAAACTGAGGCCACTTAGTAAAGTGGCTGAGCTGAGGGAAGGAAAATACAACACAAATGTTTCAGCTACCAGATGTTAAATTATCTGAGTCTGTGCTGAGGAACAGAGTAAAATATAGGAAGAAAGCTCTTCCTTACAGATCTAAGTCAATGTAGGAAGGATTAACAAAACCAAACCAAGCCAAGAAAGAACACTGCAATAAAAGTAAGATCAGACATGAGTGCTAAACTTAGTGAGAGCATTTTGAGGAGAAACAGTATTTGTGGAGTTTCCAAGTATCTTCTTTTATTTTATTTTATTTTATTTTTAAAGATTAGGGGCTGGGGATAGAGCTGGAGAGATGGCTCATGGTGGCTCACAGCCATCAGTAATGGGATCTGATGCCCTCTTCTGGTATGCAGGCATGCATGCAGATAGAGCACCACATACATAAAACAAATAAGTCTTTAAAAATTATTTTAAAATAATAATAAGGGATGGAGAGGACTCAGCAGCTAAGAGCACTTGATGCCCTTACAGAGGACTTGAGTTCAGTTCCCAGTACCAACATGGTGGCTTACAACCTTTTGCTACAATTTCACAGGTCTAGCACCTTCTTTTGGCCTCTTTGGGCACCAGGCATGCATACAGTACACATATATGTTGGCAAAACACTCATACACATAAAACTACATTTTAATTTATCCTGTGTGCATAAGTGCATGCATGTGTCACAAGCATATAAGCAGAGGTCAGAAGACAACGTATGAGTTGATTCTTTCCCTTTTCCGCACAGGTCTTTGGATCGATCTCAGGTCATCAGGCTTGGTGGAAGTACCTTTTCTCCAGCCCTGCTGCTTTTGGGGGACAAAGTCTTAATATGTTGTTCAGTCTTGCCACAAATTCATAAGCCACACATTTCAACCTCCCATATAGATCTCATTATACTTACAACAGGAAATACAGTTAGTATAATGCACACACACACACACACACACACACACACACACACACACACACACACACTCTCTCACACAGTCATAGGGCTAGGAGTGTACTAAATGATAGCATGCTTGCCCAGCATGCAGAAGGACCTCTGTTCCATCTCTACTGGAAGAAAAACAACACATTAATCATATCCACCTGTGAGCCTTGCAAGCTACAATAATGAACGGCCCAGCAAGACATGCCCACTGGTGTAACATGAAAACCATGGGACTAAACAACATTTTTCCACCACATGAAATCTATAAAACTGGCACCATTATGAGGGTATGTACCTATGGCTAGATAGGTCAGAAGCTATAGGAGAAAATTTACTACTAATATTCTGATAAAAGTACTGATAAAATTAAACCAATTCCTAATGGCATCATTATATCCATGGATTAAGGCACCTCTCAGTCCTCAAAAGAGAAGCTTCTGCTTGCAGTAGGTGATGATTAAAACAGACACAAAGCTGGCCAAGGTAAAGAGAATAAGAGATGACAGAATTTTCAGCCCTAAAGGGAATTATATACACCACACCCCCTCTTCCAAAAGCTCAGGATCACTGCGAAAGACAGGGCAAAAAGAGTGTAAAAGCCAGAGTTGGTTGATGATGACAAGGGAAACTTTTATGACTGTAGCAGGGTAGGCACAGATAGTTGTGACATTTGCACAAGATCTGTGTAAGACCAAATCCCAGCACAGAGAGGGGAACTGAGTGTAAAGTTCCAATCCTGAAGAGCAGCTATTGACAACTGTTAGCCAGTTTCCTCTAAGAGTGTAGCCCATGATAAACAGGCCACATTCAGGTGGAAACACACACATTAAGGATATTTGGGCTGCATAAATTGGTTTTGATGGGGGCTAAAAAAGACACAGAGTAGGGTGGGAAAGGAAGTGGAGGTATATCAAGGAAGAGCTGAGGGAAGGAGGGAAGCAGGGAGGGAGGGAGACCAGAACTCATTTGGAAAGTGTTCTGACACGGAGTAAGGCCTAAACACTCTAACTCAACATCAAGACCCTGCTCTACTCCACTCTGACTTGCCTCTGATTTTTTTGTTTTTGTTTATTTGTTTCTTTTTTTTTAATTACAAGAATGTTGAAAGGAAGACATAGAAAGTACTTTGAAACAAAACAATTGCATAGGCTAAGCTGGCCTGGAATTCACTCTGTAGCTCAGGCTGGCTTTAAACCAGTGAGGCTCCTGTCTCAACCTCCTAAATGCTGGGATACTTAAGCACATGTTACCATGCCTAGCTGACTGTCCTTTTTGAAGCAATAAATACAAAAACACTAATACAATCTAATTTTTCTTTTGTATTTCTTGAATATAGTACCTTTTGAATTACTCTGTATTTCGGAGTATATCGATATAGTTCTGGATGCAATGCAAAATTCTTTCATGGTGGTCTTTACCTAACACATAAACAATTACCAAGGCTATAAGGGTCTGTAACTACATATACTCTAGACCATATACTCTGTACCAATCTATAATATGCAACAAATAAAACAACTAGGGCTCCATAAAATGGCTCAGCATGCTGCCAAGGCTAAGGATTGAGTTTGATTATTAGAGTCCACATGGTAGAAGAGATTCCTAAAACTTGTTCCCTAACCTTCATGTGCATGCTGGCTGGGGCACATAGCCTGCAAATACAAAATAAATTTTAAAAAGTAACTTATGAAAAAGGAGCTGGAGAGATGATACATTAACTAAAATGACTGCAGTGCAAGCATGACCACCAGAGTTCAGATCACCAAAATCCATGGAAAATACCAGGCAAGGGGTAGTGGACCACCTAGAACTCAAGCTTCCGAATGAGGAGACAAAGGATCTCCAGAGCAAGGTGGCCAGAAAGACTAGCCATACTGGTCAGTGGGAAGAGGTGGAAGAGTGGAAGAGGATTAGTCCCAGCCTCAGGCCTCTGCACTCATATATACACACATTTGTGCGTATACACATAACACAAACACACAAAGATGGATAATAAAACCAAAACAATAACAATAGCAACAACAACACATACCCCAAAACAAAATCCAAAAACCAGTTCTAACACTAAAGAATCATGGCTCCTTAAAGAGAACTTAATAGGTCAAGTGGATAGTTCAGAGGTAGATCACTTGCCTAGCATGACTTCAATCCTCAACACAACATACAAGACTTGGTATCACATAGTGTGTGTACACGTACATGCATTTATTCATGTGTGCTGAGATATACTCTTATTCTGTTGCCCAGACTGGTCTTGAACTGTTGGGACAAAGCAACCATTCTGACTCACTTTCCTAAGTAGCTGGGATCGCAGACATGTACCACCACACCCTGCTCTTTTTTTTTCTTTCTATTTTATGTGTATTGGTGTTTCGCTATGTGTGCCTGGTGCCTGTGTAAGCCAGAAGAAGACATTGGATTCCCTGGGACTGGAATTACAGACAGTTGTGAGCCAGCATGGAAACTGAGCCCAGGTCCTTTGTAAGAGCAACTGGTATTAACTACTGAGCTATTTATTATTGCTTCAGTCTCTTGTGTTTTGATTTTAACAGTTTAAAGTGGTGGCCTTTACAGGGAAATAAATTCAACAGTATCTTAAGCTTATCAGACATAACCAATTAATGACAGTCAGTAGCAAATAGCAAACTAACTGTTAACATTGACCATTGTGGATACTCAAGGGTTGACAGACTGAGCTCAGAGACAACTATTCTGATCCTCAAATTCTACCACCAAATACAAACAAGGACAAAAAATCATAGCAAAAAATAGATGGCACAGGAGTAGGATGTGGGGGCTTGTTTTAAAATGCATGTATACTCCATCATTTCTGCTGAAATCTTGGGAAGCAATTTTTTTTTTCCATTTGATATATGGTCTTATTAACTTTTATAAATCTTCTTCAATAAGTAAGTGGTAAGAGACTATTCAAGCATATATTATCAGTATTTTTATTATGGGTCCCATTTACAACTTACAGTAAGGATAACAGCCGCATAGCAGTAGGCAGGCAGAGAGAAGACAGCCAAAAAGCGGAGTAAAATCCTCAAAGGGCATCTTTTAATTATGGCTGATAAGCTGCCATCCATTTTCACTACTGAACCCACTTGGAAAAGGGATGAATTCTCATCCACAAAGCCCTTACTATTAAAAAATGTCTTTACAAGCACAGTAAGCAGGTAGTACTCACTTTCGAAGGTGGTCATGTTCTTTTAAAAACAGTTCAGTTCTCCTGTTGTTTACTCCAGACCCACTTTTATATGACCTAGAATAATGTCAAGAAAAGGCAAGAACATTTAGTAGATATTGCACCATCAGGTTAAGGGACTAACCCTACTGTAACAGAAGAGACCGCAGTTTCCAATAAACAATCAGAATATAATGCATTCCAATTCCCTTAAAAAATACTATCACAGACATAAAACATAAATCTTCCTCCAGTTTAGATCTAGGGGTTTTTCTGCTTTTCACCAAACCAACCCAATCTTAAGAGGGGATCTGGTTTTTCCTTTGTGTATTGTCTTCTGCCTCATTTTCTCCAAAACTTTAGACTAATTAGCACATGGCACATGGGGCAAGAAAGCTACTGAAACCACTGTATACTTCATAGTAGTGTCAGCCACTGGCCAGCTGAAGCCCAACTGTTCCATCTCAGCAGACTTGAGGGTCCCATGTTCATTGCCAGCACAATAAAGTTAGCAAAAGTGACATTTACTTCTATTAATATTATCATTTTCCTGCTTCTTCCCACTAGTAATAAGAATCAAGAACACTTTTTCCCTTCTCTCTCTCTCTCTCTCTCTCTCTCTCTCTCTCTCTCTCTCTCTCTCTCTCTCTCTCGGCAAGATCTCCATGTAGCCCTGGCTGTCCTGGAATTCACTCTGTAGATCAGGCTGTCTTTGAACTTGCAGAGATGTGCCTACCTCTGCCTCCTGAGTGCTGAGATTAAAAGTTAGGCCATCACAACTAGCCTTTAAGAACAATTTTTAAAAATCCCTGACCTGTACCAGTGCCTACAAGAAGGACCATGTTGAAGGTGCAGAACAGAAGAGCAAGTCTGACGGACTAAGATCACTGTAAAATGCTGAAAGTCCTTAGTTTCACACAAAGCTTTGGTTTTTGTATTAAACTCCTGCCCACATGCAAATGTTTCAGAATTTCAGGGTGTTGATAGCTTCCTGAACATGTAAGTTCCAGGGCAATAGAAAGAAGCAAACAATGGGCAAATAGATGGTTATTGGTCATCATGCCATTCTTAGCGTGAGCAGGAAGGGATCATTTAAGCTGGACTAAGATTAAGGTTGGCAAGGGCTCAAGGGAAGACTGGGAAATGGCAAAGTAGATTTAGTCGATAACTGTAACAAGGCACAAAGCATAATGGAATGGAAATCAAAAACCCCAAAATTTAAATCCGGTTTTGCTACTCAATTTGCAATTAACCACAGATAGAGCCTAAATCCAATAAACATTCTATACAGTAACATGAAAGGTAACTTACTCAATATCTTTTCGTACTGATCCCATGAGATTCTCCCGTTCCCGAATTGCCATAAAGTTTGCTTTGGTTTTATGGAATTCATGTGTATAATCCTGAAATAAATCGACATCCAGTTTCAACATAAACTATTAATGTATGCTTATCCTTCTAAAGTAGTTGTGCATGGTCATCAGGTCACACACTTCAAAACACTTCAGCATTCTACCACCTGGTACTGTATCACACAGAATTACAACGAAAAATGACTTCAAATAGCCTAGGGTAAAAGAGGGGAGGGGGTTTTCTACTCAGTGGTATACTTAATAAGGCATACAGCTTATTTTTATCACACCCTTGCCCCTATCCCTACCTTCCCCTCAGTGTGGATCCAGCCCTGGTGTTTACAAATGCAAAACACATGCTCCACCACTGACCTATACCCTCAGTTCATTTCCAATTAAGTTTATAGTTTCTATCCATTTTCCTATTGTTCTTATTTATATTACTTCTGTGTATAGTAAACAAATGAGTCATTTGCTTTAGTTTCTGACATCAGATCTTCCTTAGCTCTTTACTGTTCAGAAACTATAAATTTCATCTATGCTGTATTCAGGACTTTGATTTTTTTTTTTTTCCTCTCTCCTTTCTTAGGCTTTTTCTACATTTAAATCTTTTGGGAGGGGTAGAGAGGAGGGAGAAAGAAGAAGAGAGAGGGGGAGAGAGGAAGAGAGAGAGAGATATCTATCGGTAAAGTACTATTTGATCCCAGTTAGGCTGTAAAATGCTGGGTGTTGATAGTGTACCCCTATAACCTCAGCAGTAAGAAAGCAGAGAAGGGAGGAGCCCTTGGGCTCACTGGCTGGTCATCCTAGCCAAATTGGCAGGACCCAGGTCCTAGTGAGAACCCCTCCTCAAAAACCTAACTTAATAGAGGTTGACTTCTAACACACACATGTATGCATGTACACGAGCACACATGCATGCACACACAAAACTATCTGTAAAGAATTTTTACAATTTGGGCTGGAGAAATGGCTCAGAGGTTAAGAGCACTGACTGCTCTTCCAGGGGTCCTGAGTTCAATTCCCAGAAACCACATGGTGGCTCACAACCATCTACAATGGGATCTGGTGCCCTCTTATGGTGTGGAAGTATACATGCAGGCAGAAAACTATATAAGTAATAAATAAATAAATAAACAAACAAACAAACAAACAAACAAATAAAATCTTAAAAAAAAAAAGGGAACTTTTACAACTATGTATGCATGTCTGTGTGCATGTCTGTAGGTAGAGGACAATTTGCAGGGGTTATTTCTCTCCCTCTACAATGTGGGGCCCAAGGATTGAACTTAGGTTGTCAGGCTTTGCAGCCAGTGCCTTTACCCACGAAGCCACTTGGCTGACCCCTAGAAACAAACTATCAATTATCCTAGTTTTTAAACAGAGCTTACCATCTGGTAGAATTAAACATTCATCTTCATTTTCAGAACTGTACTAAGCTTTATCCTTTGTTATTCTTATGTGATTCTAAACAGACTTTGGTATAATCTTGCCATTCTAAAATAAGTAAGGAAAGTCAGGCTTGGCTAGTGCATACCTGTAATCCCAGAACTTGGGAGGTGGAACAAGAGATCACAAACTCAAGGACAGTTTGTGGTAAAGGAAATTCTGTCTCAAAATAAAATTAATTAACAAAGGAGGAAAGAAAGGAAGGAGGGAGGGAGGGAAAGAGGGAGACAGGCAGGAAGGAAGAAAAGAAAATAAAGAGCTTGGTATGGGCACACACTTGTAAAGTATTTGGAGGCTGAGGCAGGAGGATGGAAGTCAGGGGCAATTCTGGATTACAAAGTCAGAGCATAAACTCTACCCTTTTTCCTTTATATATATGTGTATGTACGGTTTCATTTGCCCCACAAGAGGGCTTTGAACTACTGATCCTCTTGTCTCCACCTCCCAAGTACTGGAATTACCGGTGTGCATCATCACACCTGGCTTTGAATGTGGGTGTTGTCATTTTCTGGTACTGGTGACTGAATTAGGGCCTCATTTGTACTATCACTGTGCTGCTCCTGACCACAAGCCCCGTTCATTATATTTTCTAGTAGGACCTCGTTTATATAGAGGATAATGGCTTGCTTTATATATACCATCTTACTGAATTTGTTTCTAGCATTTTCATTTAACTTTTGTGGTGTATCAGAAATACATGATCTTATGACACATATTAGGAATTTTGCCTCTTCTTTTCAAATATTTATATTTCTGGCTCTGCTGTTGTTTTTATTAACTGCACCAACGAGAAACTCCAAAGCAGCATCAGACATTTATGGTGGTTATAAGTACCCTTTTCTTGTTTTGGTCTTTTTCTTTTCTTTTTCATTTCCAGTCAGGGTCTAACTTAATCTACTCTAGCCTTGAACTTCTGATTCTTTTGCTTCTTCCTTCTTCCTTCTAAGTGCTGAGATTATAGACCTGTACCAGCACATCCAGTTCTATGTAGAGCTGAGAATTGAACTCAGGGCAAACACTCGGTCACCTAAGCTGTATCCCCAACTCCCGTTTTCTTTAATGAAAATGTTTTCAGGGTTTTACCACTGGCCATAATCCTAGCGCTCAAACTGAAATTCACTTTTTTTGCATTGGGCAAATTATTTTTAGTTCTTCTTTGTGTATGTGGGAGCATGTGTGGTGGTTTGAAAGAAAATGCCCCTAAAGGAAGCAGTACTATTAGGAGGTGTGGCCTTGTTGGAGGAAGTGTTACTGTGGAAGCAGGATGTGAGGTCTCATGCATGTTCAAGCCACACCCAGTGAGACAGTTCACTTCCTGTTGCCTCTGCAGGATGTACAACTCTCGGCTACCTCTCCAGCACCATGTCTGCTTGCACTTCACCATGTCCCACCATGATGATAATGGACTGAGCCTCTGAACTGTAAGCCACAACAATTAAGTGTTTTCCTCTATGAGAGATGCTGTGGTCATGGTGTATCTTCATAGCAATAGAAACCCTAACTAATACAGCACAGGTGCATATTCACACTTCTGGAGACTGAACTTGGGGCCTTGTACATGCTAATCACAAACTGAATTATAATTCTATTCCTTTTTGTTGTTTTCCCTCAAGACAGGGTCTCATTATGTAGCTCTGGCTAGCCCTGAATTCACTACACAGACCGGGCTGACTTCCAACTTGTGGCAATCCACCTGCCTCTGCCTCCCACGTGCTGAGGTTATAGCTATGTGCCACCATACTCAGATTCCTTTTTGTGAACCAGCACGATGGCTTAGCAGGGAAGGGCATTGCTGCCAATCCTAACAATGTGAGTTCAATCCCAAGCGTTCACATGATGGAAAACTAGAACTAGCTCCTGTGAATTGTCCTCTGACCTTCACACATGTACCATGACTCCTGCACTGTGACACATGCACACGTGCATGTGTGTACACACATATACAAATATAAATATAAAAAAGAAAAGTTTCAAACAGATTCTTTTCTTGTGTGTGTGTGTGTGTGTGTGTGTGTGTGTGTGTGTGTGTGTGTGTGTGTGTATGCACATGTGTGTTTCCTATACATGTATGCAGAGGCCAGAAATGAATGTGGATATCTTCTTCTGTTCTCCATGTGCTTTTTGAGACAGGGTCTCTCAATGAATCTAAAGCTTGCTATGTTGGCTAGGATAGCTGGCCAGCATGTTCTTTGGATCATCTGGGTCCATCTCCTACAATGTTGGTGTTACAGGTACACATGGTCCTGGCTTGTATATGGGTTCTAAGGATGTGAATTCAGATCCTCTTGTTTTTATAGCAAGCATTCTGACCAATCAGCCATATTACCACTGCCACCACCACTTCAGACATGGTCTCACTCTGCAGTCTTAGCTGACCTGGAACTTATTATGCAAACCAGGTTGGTTGTCTTTGAACTCACTGAAAATTACCTTCTTCTGACTCCTGAGTGCTAGGATTTAAAGGTGTGTACTAATCTTTAAAGAGTTCCTAAATGGGCTGGAGAGTTAAGAGCCCTGGCTGCTCTTCCAGAGGACCTGGATTCAATTCCCAGTACCTACAGGACAGCTCATAACTGCCTGTAACTCCAGTTCCAGAGAATCTGCCACCCTCACAGACATACATACAGGTAAAATACAAATGCACATGAAATAAATAAATTTAAAAAGAGTTCTTAAAATTACCTGTAGAATGTCCCTATGTCGCTGCAACGTGTGCATGAGGGCTGCATTCAATGAGGGGACCCCTGCACTGTTGGTGTATTCTGCCATTTTATCATTTACCCCTGTAAGCTAGGAAGAAAAGGAGAAAATATTTTAAAAAGCACAAAAAACAGCTCCAGGAAATTGCTATGTTTGTGCTCTTGGCTGGCAGCAAACAAGGACTCAGTCAATCAGCATTTCCCACAAATAACATCTGTTACAATTTGGATGGTTTCAATAAATATAATGCAGAACCACATCTAGCAAATAGCAAACTAGCTGTTTAGCCAAAAGCACTTACCCTTGCCAAAAGCTGTTCAATTTCAATTGCCATTGTCTCAAACATTCTATCTTGACTTGATCCATTTAATAGAGGTGTTGTGTCAGAACTAAAGAGAAGTTTAATTAAAAAAAAAAAAAAATCCATTACTCAGTGCTTTAAAAACAGCCTTAAAATAACAAGGTAATTTTCCTTAAAGTGGTCGAATGAACCCCAAAACATTCTATTTCTTTAAAGATAATGCTTTTAAAATCAGCAAGATGACTCAGCGAGCAAAGATGCCCGAAGCCAGGCCTGATGCCCTGAGTTCGATTCCAGGGCCCACATGGTAGAAGGAGAGAACTGACTCCTGTAAGTCGTTCCCTGACAGTGCATATCATAGTCACTCTACATAAGTGTAATTAAAACAATTTAACTATGATTTCATTTTTCTTTTGAAAAATGTCCCACATGCCCTAAATTACTAAATACAATACAAAATATAAATCATAAAGACATTCCGAATGCTGTGTACTATTCCCCAAATGATAGAAAATAGTTCAAGCAACTTAAACCCTGAATCTAAAAACAAATAAGAAGCCAAAAATGCCTTATAATAGTGAAGGAAAAAACAGATTAGATTCCTTTATGGGGCTTGTGAGATATAATCTTTAGCTTTTCTTCAAAATTATGGTTTCTTATGCCTTAAATTCTCACTTCCTCTGATGACTCTTACTAAGAAATAAAACTGAGATTTAAATGACCTGATTAGATAACCAGTTATTAAGGAGTCAGGAGCTAGTATTCAGGCCAACAGAGAATGGCCAGCACACTTTCATACAAGCTTTCCACATCTTCATCATAATATACATTCATCTCATACTGTTTTACAAAAAGTCTTTAATGTCTTTTTAAATCTGACTTTTTACAGATGAAAGATGTTTGACAGACTCAAATTTTAAAATCACATATACTGAGAGTTTCATCTATCTCTTCTGGAAAAAAAAAAAACAGTACCTTTTATCAGAAACACAAGTAGTGTATGTATAATCACATGAGTGGCTTAATATAGATGAGTTATTTTTCACACAAATAAAATGGATTACACTCTCCAAAGTGTATGAAGAACTTTTCCTGCCCTTTTATAGCATCTGAACGTGGCAACTCAAAGAATCAATCATCAATTCAATGTCAAAAAGAACTTTAGCCACCACTGTTCCCCTATTTACTTTCCAACAAAAACAATCAGTGAAACAGCAAAAAAGTAGCTAATGAGAGGGTTCTGTTTGTTTGTTTTAAAGATTATTTATTTTACTTTATTTATGGGTATGTTTTCTGCCTATGTGAATTTACGTGCATCATGTGTATGTAGGAGCCAGAAGAGACCATTAAGAGGGCATCAGATTCCCTGGAGCTGGAGTTAGAGGCAGGAGCATGGCCATGTAGTTCCTGAGAGTCAAACCTGGGTCCTCTGCAAGAGCAGTACGAGCTCACAGCTGCTGAGCCATCTCTCCAGCTCCAGATTTTTCCCCCTTAAAGACAGAGGCCTGCTTTGTATACATAGGCCAAGCTAGCCTGGAACTTGTAATCTTTCTGCTCCATTCTCTTAAGTGCTGGGATTATAGGCATGTACCATGCCTGGCTTTAATAAGGATTCTTATTTTGGATGTTTAACTAGGTCTTAAGCTTTATTTCTTCTTCAAACATTCCTACTTATATGTCTTGCAACATGACATAAAAATATCTAGTTCTTAGCCAGGCATGGTGGTACACACCTTTAATTCCAGCACTTGGGAGGCTGAGACAGGAAAATAACAGGGTTGAGTCCAGCTTGGGCTACACAATGATAAACAAGAGTGGTGTTGAGGTTGGGATCAGCTCTTTACTGTGTCACAGCTGAGCCAAGGTTGTGAAGGTATCTCCTAAAACGTGCCACCACAAAAAGGCTGTATATTCTAATATAAGCCCTTCCCTACCATATACATTTAAAAGAACAGTGGGCCAATAGAAGTCAAGGAAGGAAACTGCCTCTGTCTTTTTCCTAGTTAAGTGCCTAGCACCTGGCAAATGGTGATTATTTACTGTTCTTTAAATATTTGTTGAATGAATGAGTAACAGGGCTATCTCTACTACTGGATATTTCATATTCACTATTCTTAGGACAGCATAGAAGCCCAGGGAAATGGTCAAAAACTCATTCTCTACAATATTAGAATTCAGTTAAATTTAATTCACTTGATAATGTGTGATGATCCACAGACGACCTAATTCTCAACATACAGTAAGAAAACCAAAATAACAAAACAGCCCAAGTCTCCTAGAAGAAATGTTCTGGTGATTGCTGACTTTATTCATGAGACATGCTTCTAATCTGGGCATTAAACACAAGACAAAGCATGCAGTCTTTATTTTTCCGTGCTGGAGATTACAGCACCCAACTCACACCCACCAGCCAAGTACTCTGCCACAGAGCCCAACCTCAGCCTTGTCCTCACAACCACAAGCTTTCTATCAAAAGCAGTCAGTCCCAGTGTGTAGCTGAATTCAGAATGTTCTCTTTTAAAGAGACTCTGAGCAGGGAACACAGAAAAAGCATCCTGCAATAGTATTTCCTGACAGACTTGTCACTGGCAAAACCAAATGTGAGCTTTAACAATGGGAAAAAAGCTTTCTGAACAGAAAATTTACTCACTGGGGGGGGGGGGGGATCCTCACTCTCCTTACTTGGTGAAAGTGTGCAAAGAAATGTCTTGCTCTGGAGTCCATGGGACATGCTACTAACATTTTTAGAGCCCAAAGTCAATACATTGGCCTTGCTAACTTTGCAAGCCATATACATGCCCTTATGAAAAAAGGAACACTTTGGCTACTATAATTAAAGGAGCTTTTGCTGGAATGTGTTTAATATGGCAGCTCTTAGAATATGGGTTCTGGAGAGAGAAGGTGTAAGTTCAGATTCAAGCTCAGTTTTGTTGTTTTCATTATTAGCTAAAATAAATAAATAAATCCATCTTCCACTAATCTTTGAAAAATACAGAAATAAGAGTTGATTAAAAACTGACAACTCTGTATACATAAGCATAATCTGGGTGGAAATATTCACAGTAGCATTTATACAAGGATCTAATAATAGAATTTGCAATGTGGTAATTATTCTATGCCAGCTATTAAAATTATTAGCAAAAATTAGAAATGTCCATCAAATAGCTAAATCCTAATGCAGTTGTTTTAATACATGTAACAAATGAAGACAGTAAAGTTAAATGCATCCACAACTGAACCTCAAAGATAATGTTAAACAAACAAACAAACAAAAAACCCAAACAGCTTTTGTAAGATACTATGACTTGCCTAGGAGTACTAAGATATGTAACAAAAATGTGATATTTATATGTAAATAGAAAAGACAACAATGTGATATGTTATTAGGGACTTCACTTGAATCTGCTGCAATCATTATTTCTTTAAAAGAGACACAAGCAAAAAAGGGTTCATTGTGTTATTCCTTATATATTTCTAAAAATCTCAAACATTTCCTAATTTTTTTTAAACAAGTAGATAACTTAAAGTAATCACAAGACTTAAAAATATGAATAAATTCCCTTGGGCTGCAAAATAAATAAATAAATAAATAAATAAATAAATAAAACAGTAAAACTAGCTTCCATGATTAACTGTGAGAGCCCTACATTAGATTCATTCTAAAAGAATAAACACCAGAAAAACAGTTCATATGTTTTGCATTTAGGTAGATCCTCAGTTTCATTCAGAAATTAGAAAACAAAAATCAGCCAGGTGGTGGTGGCACATGCCTTTAATCTCAGCACTGGAGAGGCAGAGGCAGGCAGATCTATGAGTTTGAGGCCAGCCTGGTCTACAGAGAGTTTCAGGACAGTCAGAATTATACACAGAAACCCTATCTTGAAAAACAAAAATAAAAGGAAGCAGAACAGAACTCATTGTGGACAAATCAGACACTTCTGTGGACTGAGACGGAAACTTCTTTGGATTTGCCACTGAGCCCAGAATGAGTTTACAATCAAATGTCTCTTATCTCAGCCTCCAAGTGCTAGGACAACAGGTTTACAGACCTGGCATCAAAAACGTTATTGATATTTTTAAACTCTAGAAGTTTCTTCCTGAGTTATCGCAATCTTTGTCTAAAGATCTCAAATAAATCTCAAGAATTAGAATTTCAGTAGGACATCCCCCACACACACACACACAGACACCCCACACACATAAAGAAAATGACAAAGAAATTAAAACATCAATAGTTCACCAGTAGACTGTCATAGAGTTCTGTGTCTCAGTTTACTTTTAAAAACACCATATAATCTAAGGTATAAGAGAAGCCAGTAGTACCTATACCTATCGCGTCCTCCATCTCGGGCGCTGCTGTGACTGTAACTTGTGCACAGTTTACTGAAGGAAACTAGTTTCAGGTCAAGTTCATTTTCCAGCTGTCGAGCTTGTTTCCTGAGATCTTTAAGGAAATTAAAAAGGCAAATCATTTTCCACCAAGAAACATTAAAATTACAAGAGTATTTTGAAGAAAGCCTACTATCACATACTGATCTCTGATCTAGTTGCCCAGAAACCAAAGTCTTACCCAAGCAAGTAAATTAAACTTCAGACAGGAGCACTAAGGGGAGCCTGGGTGGGAGACACACAACCTTCCACTTTTCTTTCAGCCAACCTAACATTCAGAGATTACTTTTACAGCAATAACCCAAAGTTGTAACTTGAAGGAAAACAAGGAGAATAGAAGTCTTCATACAAATATAAAGAAATGAAAATGGTTTATGACCACCACATCAATTTACCAGCTAACTTTATAAGAAGTCTACATTCTTTTGAAAGAAATTTCATGTTTCAAAGCTTTGTTAAGATTTTGGGATTCTTCTCATACAGGTAAAATACCTTAACAATTAAACACAAAGAAAAAGCCAATCAACAAAAATTAAAAATGGCCTTTTCAAAAACATTGAGGGGGATAGAGGTTAAAAACAAACAGTGCATCATGAACAAGGCAAAATACAAAATGTAACAGGTTTTTAAAGTATATATTTTGCCCGGCGGCGGAGGTGGCTCATGTCTTTAATCCCAGCACTCAGGAGGCAGGGGCAGGCAGATCTCTGTGAGTTCAAGGCCAGGACAGGCTCCACAGCTACACAGAGAAACCCTGTCTTGAAAAAAGAAAAAAAAGTATATGTTTTAAAAGTAGAAACAACAGATAAACAGGTGTAACAGCTTGGCTTCTAAAGGGCTGAATGAAGGAAGCCATACCTGGAAACTCCTATATATATCTGAGTATTATTATTCATGCTAAGAGTTCAAATGAAAGAACTAAAACACCCTACAGGACAGAAGAATCTGAATGCAATGGAAGGAAGGAAGCAGAACTATATGATGGATTATATTAACCTAGAGACCAAATCCCTCTTCGAATGTCAGCTCGGCAACTACTGTCTTTGAGATTTACTGAGGATTCAGTCCATCTAAAAGCTTCAGCCTTGTTTTTAAATCTCTACTGTCAGTGTTTTTCTATACATGCTTAAAGCATTTGACACAAGGTATACTACCAATAACGGCTTTATAGTGTTTCATAGCCTACTGACTATCAAAGACACCAGTAGCCACATCTGCATAATTTAAAAATAAATTTTAGCTATTACAAGTATTTCCAATGGGCATTTTAAATACATGTTTTAAGCTGTAGGCAGGTTTCCCTTTAAGTCTAGCTTTTTCTCTTTCTTTCTTTTTTTTTTTTTTTTTTTTTTTTTTGGTCTAATGGGAAACATCAAGTAGAACATATTTTGAAAATATGACAGACTGGAACTTAAAATTCAGTCTCTTATGTCAAATGGTTGATGACAATAACTATGGTGATACACTGTTTATGCTTAAAGCCACTGGAGACCAAAATAGCAAAGCAGCCAAGCCAATAGATCTTACCTATACTCAGGTGAAAAGGCAATCCTGTCTCCACAAATCTTCAGAGGCAAAAGTCTCTTAATTCCTGCCTCATCCTCCTCATATTCTTTTCTCTACCCAGCCATATCCTCTCTCCACCTCCCTAGTGCTGGGATTAAAGGCGTGTGATCCCAGGTGCTAAGATCACCTTTTCGTGTGTGCTGTTTCTTTTAGGACTGGTTCAATTTTGTGTAGTTAATGTGGCCTTTAACTAACAGAGATCAGTCTACCCCCCCCCCCCAAGTGGTGGGATTAAAGATGTATACCACCACCGCCTGGCTTCTATATAGCTAACTAGTATAGCTGCTTTGCTATTTTGACCTCCAGTGACTTTGATAAATCATAAACAATATATCACCACACCATATTTTCCAGGGGCTTCATCGGTCAGAAAGAGGGAATAGGGGAAAAAAAAAAAAAAAGCAAAGAAGAAAATAGTTCAAAGAAAATGTGAGCCATTTCTGATCTTTGTGGCTCATAGTGTAGTCTAGGAATGCTTTACATGACCCTCACTTGATTGGACCAGATTTTCAGGAATTAAACACACTTGAATGTTCTCTTGGGAGGATGATAACAAATGTATCAATTAGAACCCTTTATCATTTTAACAATATGATCCTGAACTCCAGGACAGAAGGTAAAGTTATTTTCAGTATTCTGTCACCCAATCCTCGATGAAGTCTCAATCTTAAATTGCCAATAGGGGTCCAGGAGGTGACAGTCCCCGTAATGTCTGGGAACCCCTCAAGGCCGGCCGGGCTGACAAGTTCCTCTCAGTTTTCTGACAGTGGCCGTAACTCCAAGGCTCTGCCTACTGTCTTCCGGGCTCTGGATCTTCTGGCTCGACACTCGTCTCCTCCCAAGAGTTCGTCCCCAAAGCCCCATCGGCAGCCTCACCACTCCTCAAACACGTCCACCTGGAGCCCCAGGCGCCTCTTCTCTCCATCCCGGCTCCCTCCACTCCACCCAACCCCTTCCCAGATCCGGTTCACTCCGCCCCAGCCTCTTCCTCGAGTTCCCAGGCCCGGGGCGCCTTTCGGACAACCTCATAGCGCAGTGTGGCCGTTCCTGAGGTCTGTCTCTTCCCTCTGCTGCCTTCCTCAAGACCCGGCCTCACTCAGGGGCCCCTGCACCTGGCAGGACCCTCCCGGAGGCCTCGCCCTCACCTTCCCAGTAATTGCTGGTTCCCGCCGCCATCTTTGTTGCCCAACGTCAGTCGGGACAGCAGAGTAGAGGCGTTGCGGGCCAGAGAGTCACCTCCACGCCTTCTTCCACCCGGAGCGCCAGGGCTGATGGGATACGCGAGTCTCCGTAGATACCTCCACCTGGTGGACAATTCGTTATTTTACATCTTTAAGTGGTGCGTTTGAAAACTTCGGTTTAGCTTGTGACGCTGCCTGAATCTCTCTGTCCTGGGTGTTCATACCACCTTCCTGCGCCCTCAGTCTTCGATTCGTTCGCCTAGGCTTGTTCCTCCTTTCAGTAGGTGACTGAGAGGAGAGGAGACACACTCGCGGTTTCCCTCATGTCCGCTGCAGTAGATGTTTTGGGACTGGGGGCGGGTGTATAGTGAGTAAGGTGCCTGCCTAGATGTTAAGAGGCTCGGGGTGATCCCAGCATTCCATAAACAGAACATGGGTGACACATGCCTTCAGTCCTAATACTCAGAAGGTGGGGTCAGGAGGATCAGAAATTTAAGATCACCCTCGGCTATGAAGGGAGTTCGAAGCTAGGGATAAATGAAGCCCCCCATCTCTAGAAGAAAAAGAAGGGATGTGTCTTCAGTCAGCATTTTCCTTTTTGGGACTTTCAGCGACTCTTTTCCTCACCCTCCCTCCACCTGTGTCCACCTTCCACCCTCCCACATGTGAGGCTTTCTTCCTTATGTCTACAGCAGAGCCTCAGCCCTCTCTTCTTTTTAGTCAGCACGGGGTGCTAACTACTTCCCTCCTCTTTTCTCCCCTTCCCCTCCCTTCCCTAACATGCTCACAACCTGAAGCTCACCCATTTGGTTAGATTGGCTGTTTTGCAAGTCCCAGTTTTGCTCTTGAGTGTTGGGATTACAGACATGTGCACCTATGCCTAGCTATTCATGTTTGTGTTAGGGATCTGAAGTCACATCCTCATGCTCGTATGCCAAGCAATTCACTGGTTGAGTATAATCTGTATTCAACTAACAGAATGTTATGTGTGGTTTAAGTTCATTGAGAAGTAGGTTGTGGACATAGGGTTACCACCCCTGCCCTCAGAGTCACACACTTTATACCCAAGCATGTCTCTCTGTGTCTCACAAGATCCCTTGTCTGAGGATGGGCTGGCCCAAAGAGTAAAAATGCCATGTCTGTGGAAACAGAGGAGAGTGAAGTGTTTGAGTCTAAATACTATGTCCTTGATCGCAGCTGGAAGGCCAATCAGTCCCAGTCACCTGGCCAACATAAAAACAGCTGTGGTGGGAAAGGCTCATTGGCAGTCTCACCTAACAGAAGACATTCTTCCTGGAACCCTTTTGTGGATCATGGGCTCCAACTGATTGTTCTTGTTCTCCATGCTTCCCCAGTTGCTTTCTGCTGGATAATGTAAGTGTCTGATTTCATGCACTATGCACTACTACCTCCTTCCTGTTTCATTCTTTTACTTCTGCTTGATGTATTGAAAATAGCATGCTGTTGCAGATCGTTCTTCATACAGAACACTGAGCACTCTCCCAGGTCCCCAAGTACTCATTTTTAAAATTCTATTTCTCATTGTTCTGGCTGGAGAACATCCACTATTCTATCTTCAAGTTGATTGACAAACAAATGGGTTTTTTGATGGGAGATGTCATTCTGTATATGTTTCTCATACTGGTTAATAAATAAAGCACTGTTGGCCAATAGGAAAGGAAGATAGGAGGGACTAGGAGACAAGGAGGAAGAGGAAGTAGTAAGGAGGGGTCAGGATGGAGAGCCTGGAGAGAACAGAACTGCCATTCCTCCGCTCTCGGTAAGACCACGTGGAAATACATAGAAATGGGTTAATAATTAAGACAGAGCTAGCCGATAAGAAAGTAGCACTTGGCCAACAGCATAATATCAAATACAAAGTCTCTGTGTATTATTTGGGGCTGGCGTGGCGGCAGGACAAGACTCGGCGGTGGGCAAAAAACCGTATTCCTTACAAATGGCACCCAACGTGGGCCCGCTCCATTTTGCTGCCAAACCCATCTGGTGAGCCGATTTCAATTACTGAACTTTTCAGATCTGAGAGCTTGCGCTCACTCCCTCATGTTTGTGAGAACTGCCTCCTGCTGAGACGTTTTTAAATCATGGGTTACAAGTTTGTTTATAGCTGGACATGGTGGTACACACCCTTAATTCCCAATGGCTGGGAGGCAAAGCAACATGACCTCTGCATTTGAGGATGGACTGGCTTACATAGTGAGTTCCAGGACAGCCAGGAGTGTCTAGAGAGAGTCTTATCTCAAAGAACAAAACAAATGAAATAATAAAAAAAGAGTTTGTTTATAAATACCAGGCTATTTTCTTTGTGGGTGCTTTTAAATTCTTGTCAGATAATTCTGATATCTAGATGTTGGCGTCTGTTGGTTGTGGTTTTCATTAATTGCAATTTCCTGGGTTCTTGCCATATGAGTGATATATGTCTTTCTATGTATATGTCCTGAGTATTTTAGGGTGGGGGGGAAGATGGATCCATTGGTAAATCAAACATGAGGCCATGAGTTCAAATCCCCTAGAATCCATATACCCATGTTAAAAAAAATTTTAAGCCAGGAATAGCAGATTGAACCTGTAACTCTAGTGTGGAGGTTGGGGTAGATTGGGGAGATGGCCAGAACACAGGAACTCATTGGCCTCCCAGCCTACTGGAATCTGTGAAGCTCCAGGTTCAGTGGGAGACTGTTTTCCAAAAATAAGGTGGAGAGTGATTGATGGAGACATCCAGCATCCATTTCTGGCCTCCACATGGATACAAATGCATGCATGCCTGCATGTACATATGTACATACACACATAAATGTACCACTCACACAAAATACAAAAATTTTTTAAATGTATTGTGGATATTTTAGGTATTGTAAGTACAGTGATTTGAATGTGGAATGCCCTCCCACAGGGTCATGTATTTGAACACTTGGTTTCCAGCTGGTGGTGCTCTTTAGGTTGTAGAACCTTTAGGAGGAGGAGTCTTGTTGAGGAGGAGGAGTCTTGTTGAGGAGGTGGAGTCGGTGGAGGAAGAGGAGTCTTGTTGAGGAGGTGGAGTTTTGCTGGAGTCTTTCCAAGCAATAACATACTACAAAACATTTTTTCTCTAAATGAGCCCATGTTCCCTAGTTACTAGGCCTCTGAGCTTACTCTCCTGTGGCAGGTGGGAAGAGGCCCACAGCAGCTCACCTCAGCCAAAGATCAGCAAAACACTTCCATGTTCAGACTAGACATGTATGACATGGGAGAGTGAATCAGGAGCTAGGGGAGATGGCCCTGTGTGTATAGTGTTGGGCAAGTGTAAGGACCTGAGTTCAGATTTCCAGCACTCACATAAATGCCAGGCAAGTGTGGCTGTAATCCCAGCACTAGGGTTGCAGAGACAGGAGATTCCTGAAGCAAGCTGGCTAGCTGGGCTAGCCAATCAGTGAGCTTTGTTCAAGTGAGAGAACCTGAAGAGCAGTGAGGAAGACACTTCACAGGAACCGCTAGTGTACACGCGCGCGCGCGCGTGCACACACACACGCACACACGCACGCACACACGCACACACGCACACGCATATATGCTTATACAATGCAAACATGCATGCATATATATATGTGTGTATATATATATATATATATATACATATATATATATATATGCCCAGATATCATACAAACATAGGCATGCAATAAAGAAGAATGAATCAAAATCCATGGTATGTTTTGGGGTGTTAGAGGATCAGCTCTTACAGACTGGGCCAACATCTTAGTCTCCTATTACTGCTATTAGTGGAAATTGTGAATTTCAGATTTCTTGAGGTGCTCCTAAAGGGAGTTGCCAGTAGATAGCTTTTCTTAACTGTTCAGAAATATGCCATGACTTCCCAATAGAGTGTCTTCTTGGAAGAGACAACAGGGCATTGACACTGGGTCTCCTACAGTCTCTGTCTGCATTGAAAGGCAGGGTTCAAAACAAAACAAAACAGATTTTACACAAAGAAACCAGGTTGTTAAGGATAGCATGTGTGACAAGAAAGCAATGCTGACCTAGTGTTGGTGGCACATGCCTTTAATCCCAGCACTCAGGAGACAGAGGCAGGCGTATCTCTGTGAGTTTGAGGCCAAATTGGTTTACAGTGCTAGTTCCAGGACAGGTTCCTAAGCAATATAGAGAAACCCTGTCTCAAAAAACAAAAAACAAAACAAAACAAAGAAAGCAAGCAAGCCATTTAGAACCCAGCTTGGAGGACCTGAGAGATGAACAGGGGAATGAATGGGAAATGTGTTAGGATTTCTATTGCTATAAAGAGACAACCATGACCATGGAAACTCTCATAAGACATTTAACTGGGTGGCTTACAGTTCATAGGTTCAGTCCATTATCATCATGGAGGGACATAGTGGCATGCAGGCAGACACAGTGCTGGAGAAGGAGCTGAGAGTTCTACATCTTGACCTTTAAGTGACAGGAAGTGAACTCTGTCACTGGGTATAGCTTGAGTGTAGGAGACCCCAAAGCCCACCTCCACAATGACACACTTCCTCTAATGAGACCATACCTACTCCACAAAGCCACACCTCCTAATGATGCCACTCCCTTTGGGGGCTATTTTCTTTCAAATCACCACAGGAAATGATGTGTAAAGGGGAAACTGGACTGTTTTTAACTAGGAGGCAAGATCTCCAGGTAGTAGCTGGGGACCAAAGGCTAGACCACATGACAAACAAGGTTAATAATGGGGAAAATCCATTGGCAAGAGCCCAAAAGAAAAGAGGGCTCTGACTTGAGACCTATTTCTCCTGCCTTGGCTAGTTTCCTAATCTATTATGTAGATAAGGTATAGGAGTCAAAGACTTTACACTCACCATGTAATGGAAGCCTTGTCACACGAAGACAAACAGCAAGGATGCTGCCTCCTAGTTTAAAACACAGTGAGTCTCACTAATTAGCCCTGGCTGTCCTGAAATTTTATGCATAGGTCAAACTGGTCTGGAACTCAGGGGTCCACCTGCCTGTTTCCCAATTACTGGGATGAAAGGTGTCACCATTCCCAGCCCACCTTTTCAAATTGTTCTTAATAAAGTATGTTTCACCTCAAACCACCCAGAGTTACAAGACAAACTATATTGTTTGTAATTTGTAAATTGTTTTGTATTTCCCTACATAAACATACCACCTGCAATTAAAAAAAATGTTATCTAGTTTTCAAAAAAAGCTTGGTTTTATATGAGTGTTTTGCCTGCATGTATGTGCAGTGTGTTCATACTTGATGTCCAAAGATGGGAGTGTCAGATCCCCAGGAACTGGAGTTAGGGATGGTCAACCACCATGTGGGTACTGCAAACTAACCTGGGTCCCTCTCCAAGAGCAAGTGCTCTTAACCACTGACCAACTCCCAGCCTCATGTATCCATATTTATTTTCATGCTGAGCTTTCTTGTCACAGAGGAAAGTTCAGATACTTTGGTGGGTGTTTGTTTTTGGTGACAGAGTAGACAACTCCAACTCTGCAGTTTTCATCTGACAGACCTAAATCATGTCTTGCTTCTCTTTCGTCCCCAATTGTCAATAGGGCTCTTCTCCTTTGTGTTTTGTGTTCCACTAGAAGCTACAGCTCAAAGATGGTCTCAGGTCCCATGTACCCAGTTCATCTCACACTTACTTTTTACTTAGAAGCCCTCACTCTCCAGTTTGTGCTCTGATCTACTTTGACATGTTTTAGACCACATGATGATTCTACATGGGGCCCAGTAACCCAACATAAACTTTGTAAATTTGGCAGTGTTAAAGTTTTTGAATATGCCACCACTAAGAATTAATTCAAAATCAAATATATGCTGGATAGTGGTGGCACATGCCTGTAATCCCAGTATTCAGAAGACAGAAGCAGGCAAATCTCTGAGTTTGAGGCCAGCCTGATCTACAGAGTGAGTTCCGGGACAGCCAGGGCTACACAGTGAACCCTGTCTCAAAACTCAGCCCAATAAAATGTGCAATGATTCCAGGGCATCCTGGGCTTTGCTTGCCTTTTCTCAAAATACTTCACTAGTTTTGGTTCTGGGTACACTACCCAGACTTTGCACTGTGCATGACATCACACCACACAAAGACAATGAATGCTGCCTGCAACACCCAGCTCAGAGATCTGCCTGCCTCTGCCTCTAGGTGGATCTTTGTGACTTCCAGGCCAGCCTGGTTTACAAAGCAAGTTCCAGAACAGCTAAGGCTATTACAGAGACACAGAGAAACCATGTCTGAAAAAAAAAATTGACCATGCTGTGTCAGTATTGCATATTCAGCTAAAATTTAGGTAAAAATATGCAAGTATATTTATCTCATTAGCCTGTAAATGTTTTCATCTTTAATGGTGAAATTATGTGTACCAAAGAATTAAAATAAATTTTTTATGGTTCATTACCACTGGATGCTTGATTTGTATATTTACTCTTTATTCTCATACACACAGGATTGTTTAAAAATTCCTTAGGCTACAAGTGGATGTGGTCAACAGCCCTATTAGACCCTTCAGACCGCAGCAGGCTTGTCTTTCTGGCAGTAATTCTAGATCAACACTGGAGTGACACATCCATTTGCTGACATTCCTCTGTCTTCCTTGCAGTTCGATTCCTAGCCTGGTGGTGGGACTGAGGATGGGGAGGGTAGAGGGCATTAGCAAGTACATGCTGTGATGTTATTTTTCTCATTTTATTAGATTTGATTCTGAATTCTCTACTTCCAAATTTTATCAAGAGTATGGTTTCTATACACATTTTCTTTGAGACAGGTTCTGCCTATGTAACCCAGGCTGGCCTCAAACTGGTGATCTCAGATTACTGAGATTACAGGTGTGTGCCACCATGCCCATCCTTTTTTTGTTTTGCATTATTCTATAATGAAACACTGGGAGACAGTTAGGCTGCTTAACAGTGTTTTCAGCTATCTGAAAATTCATCTTCATCCTTGAAGAATGTGTTATATATTCAATGTTAGAATCACTCAGGTATTAGTCAGTACTCTGAAAACAGACTTTTGGCATATGTTTGTTTCTGTCATATCTCTTTATTTCTTTTCTTTTGTTTTGTTTTTGGAGACAGGGTTTTTCTGCATAGCCCTGGCTGTCCTGGAACTCACTCTGTAGAGTAGGCTGGCCTTGAACTCAGAGATCTGCCTGCCTCTGCCTCTAGAGTGCTGGAACTAAAGGTGTGTGCCACCACCACTTAGCTCAAATTTCTTAAGTCTCCTAAGAATATCTACATGTCTATCTTCTGGCCAAAACAACTCTCTAATGTCTGTACAGTTTCTAAATGTTCCACCTTAAATTTCTACAGCTATCACTCTTACTCTCCATTACAACTTTGACTTTATCTTGGTCTCTTCATAGTCTTCTATTTGAATACATTATTTTTGCAAAAGTTGAGGTATCCAGTCTATCCTAACCCCACCTTTGCAGATAAGGGGTCTGACTATATAAACCAGCTTCGCCTGTCTCTGCCTCCTTAGTGCTGGGATTAAAGGTGTGCACTATGCCTAGCTATAGAATTACCTTTACTTACCATGCTGCCTTCAATCTAATCATGAGACTCTTACCCTTTTGTCTTCAGTCTTCTTCCAGGATAGACTCAACATTGCACTATACTCTTAACACCTCTTAATCCCACTTTACTCCACCAAGGCCAACCTGTTATTTTTACTCATCTCATTCACATTTGTTTACACAGTAACATGGAACTAAATTCCATTTGACCCTAGCCAAAAGTACTAAAGAAGTGGCATGCTTGCTTAAACCTATTACTGGTTAATATAGGTGGAAACCATAACATTTAAATGCCATGCTTTTGCAGATTCCATTGCTTTTTAAGTTTTGGGTCACTAATGACATTGTTATTTAATGTTTATAATAAGTAACAGGGAATCACTAATAGAGTTGGATTTTAAATGAGACATGCAGACCTTCATGCTGGCCATTTATTTACAACTGACAAGCATATGAGCAGTAACCACTGTATTCCGTGCCGGTAACAGCTCCTAGACATCTGAAAACTGAACACAATCAGTAGATTGAGTTTATAAAACCAACCAAAAGACTTCTGGATTCAGGCATCACAAAAAAAAAAAAAAAAAAAAAAAAAAAAGGTAAAATTCAGGACAGTATTTCAGTTAGACAAACCTTTATCAAAGAAGTATAAATACAACCTAATCTCACCTAAAAAAAAAAAAAAAAAGTATAAAACATCTGTAAAATCAAAACTGAAAGTTCCAGCAACTTTCTCTATCTAAATATGTCTTCTAAATTGAAAAGATGACCTCTAAAAGATCTTTGTTCATATCACTGAAAAACTACTTTCAAATGGATCAGGAAACATCAGATGAGGGAAAATGACACTGGTTACTCCAAGTATTCAGTTTTGAGCCAAATATCATGCTAACTTATTCATCAGCCCACACTATTGTTCTATTGTAGACCGTTCCTTAACAGACATGGAACTGAGACTCTGAACCTGTTCTGAGAATCCTGCAATTCAAGGTCACATTGTAAATGACATCCATCACAGACTGGGCCAGGCTGAAACCTCTCAGAACTTCCTTGGGAGACTTTCTACTGAGATATGCTAAACACTACTGAAGCAGAGTTTATTGTCATTTCTCTTCCTCTAATCTGGGCTATGAGTTGCCTATCAGCACAGTCCATGTTTTCCCAAACACTTAGAGCAGGAATACTGAAGAAACTTGTTAAATAATAAGGGGACACTGATTCATCATCACCACACCTGACATGCCAGGACACGTTATTCTAACTGGGCTTTACCTGGAACAGAAACCATAATTTTAACAAGCAAGTTTAACATGTGTCTATAAACTACTGGTGCTTTCCTGATCTGAAAGATGGCACACAGAATAGTTGTGAAACGGGTACAGTGTTAAAACCTGGGTTGTCACTGTGTGTGGTGCCTCTGTGGAGTGGCTGAATGTATCATTCTAGACAAGCTACTCAACTGTGGCTGCTATATGATACCATCACTTCTGACATAAAACCTCTGTTAATTCATACAGACAGGAACATTTTTATAGGTGACTCCCTATATTCTGACTTTAGTACTATTTTCTTAAGTTAGATAGAAAGACTTAACTTAAAACTTTCAAAATCAGAGCAGTAACTTTCTTTGGTCTATTAGTTTTGAATAAAGATCATGAGACAACACACAAAGGAAGACAAACATCATAAAATAACTTTTATACAGGATTAGTAGATCTGTTTACATATAAAAAACAAAGGACCTCATTACAGTTAGATTTCACATAAATTACACAGATTAACTTTTAAAACTACTATTCAATTCTTTTAAAGTCCCTTTTAAAATTTTCATTTTGAAGGCACAGTGCATGAACTAAAACAAAATATCAAGCACTTAAGATGAATGGGTGTTAGGCATGTCACAGAAATAGCTAATGGATAGTTTTGGAGCTGGGGAGTTATTCTGAAGAAAAGCAGAGAGGTGAAAAGAACAGAAAATTCCATGTCATACCTCCAAAAACTCTGCAGCATAGAATGCAGCTAGTACATTCATGTTATGCCATTTATAAACATTGTAATTGTCTATATTTACATAATTTTTGTCCAGTTGCCTCAAAATGGTAACCTACTTTCAAATTTCAACTAGGAGAGTACTCTGAGAGTCAGTGAAACCATTAATGAATTTTTTTTTTTGGGCAAATATAAAAAAGTGAGTGTTGGGAGGGTTTTTCTTCAAGAACTAGAAATCTTAAATTCAATTGACATTCATCAAATGCTCTAATCACCCTCCCCCAAAACTGCTAAAATTAAAATAAACCAGAAACCCAAAGTTATTAACAAGTTGCTATACAGCAGATCACTGAATATTTAACTATTAGTGAAATTTTAGTGATAATAAAGGAAACAATTGGGGGAAATGCTGGGCTGCTACTGTAAAACAATCCTGCCAGAGACCCACACCACAGGACATCATGACGTATTCACAGCCAGGAAGCTTCTAAGAGAAGAGGGACAAACCCTGTCACAAGTGAGAGTATGACAAGACAATAAGCCTATTTAATGCTGGGAGTAAGTGGGAATAAATGGAATTGCAAGTCTTGGTTACTGGTAACCTGGTGCTAGCTGAAAAAACACAGTGAGTTCAGACATAAGCACTACCTTTTTATTTTTCCACTCATAATTAGTTTTAAATTTAATATTCACTATTTCAGCAAGTCTCATTCAGATGAAATCACCAAAGATCAACCAAGCACACTGAGCCAAAAATATAATGTTTCCTTCCTCGAGGCCGACAGTCCCAAAGCCAGTTCCCTTCAGTGAGGATGGCAAGCGCTCTTCACTGGACAGATCCCAAACCACCCAGAGCTCCTCCACATACAACAAAAGCTTGCCAGTCATTACCAGTACAAGCACATGCTCACAGGCAGACACATTAAACATCACCTACCACTCATGGTCTTTTATTAAGGAGTAGGGAGAGAAGAAGGCTTATAAACTCATCACCAGGATGAAGCAATGCCTGTGAGCAAAGGGAAGGCACATCTCAGATGGGGGCAAATGGGTCCATGACTCTAGAGAAATGGAAAGTCTCCAGGAGAAACACTGAAGAAATGCATTCCCCATTCCATATGGCTTCAATACCCTCTGCTGCCAAAGTGGTCCAAGATCAGATTAGATCCACAAATAAAAGAAGGCAGGGCTAAGAACACAGTCTTAGAAGTCATGGATCCCGTACATTCATGTTCATAGGTAACAGAGGATGGGGAAGGCTGGTTTTCCAGCTCAATGCCTTAGAAGTTCATTAAAGACTTAGAGTTTGGGTTTCATTTCAGAAAAAAAAAAAAAAAAAAAAACCAACAACAACTAAGAGAACTATTCTGTATATTTATCTCTAAAACTTCCATACATACTTTAAAAGGCATGGCCTTTGACTGCTGAGATGTACTGTTAAAGACACTTAATTCCAGAGAACAAGTGGAAAGGTGTCCTTTAGTGAACACCAACGCTAGTAAAGCAAAGGCTGTCACATGAACTTGGTTTCTAGCTGTAATGTCCCAAGCAGGGCCCAGCCATAAGCCCCTTGTTGGTTTTCTGACTTGGCACTTTATTAAAACTAAAGCTGAAAAAGAGCAATACACATCATTTAGAAAAACACAAAGTGTTATAAGAAATGAAACCATGTGCCCTTCCTTAGTATTAACTTCCAAGAACTATTCTGTTTGTGTGGCAAAACAAGGATTCAGACCTGCTGATGCCAGTACTCATTCCAGAATGGCCAGACCTAAGCCACCTGACTGACCACAGCTAACAAACATCATGATCTCATTATCCCTTCCACTAACCAGGATCTCCATTTCATACAGCCACTTGACGCATTCCTCACAAAATGTGGCTGACTGACTTAGGTGAACTGAGGTTTTGGGGTAACTGATACATTAATGGTATGAATACAGTTTGGAAAGTTAAGAGCTAGTTTTTTGATCCCCTGATTTAGTACAAGTTCAGCAGCAATTTGGCCAATAAAACATTCAAAGATATTAAACTGTTAAGTCATTGGTAAGACTCACACTTACAAAAAGCATCATTCCACTGAACGGCATTTAGAGACACAATAAGATGCAAATCTTGCAGGTCTTTGCCTGACTGGCAGTGAAGAGGACACCTTCGCACCACTGTCCCATCACACAGCAGTCCTTTAGTTGACTTTTTTTAAATGGAGGGAGCCATATTTAAAAGCTTTGAACTGAATTTTTTAACATAATTGCTTGATTAAAAAACCAAAAAGGACTGTCTAAGGAATCAGGACTTTTGGAGGCCTGTATGCACAGGGCCACAGTATTTCCATCACAGGGTGAAGGCTTGGGCTGGAGCATCAAGTGTAGACATTAAGGATCCAAACGTATTAAGAATGTACAAGTAGGTCTCTTCCACTCTTAGATATTTTCATCAGTAGAATTCAGGGCCTTTAGTGTGGGATCATCTGGAAACCGTAGGTGTACAACACGGAAAGGGCTGAGATTTAGGAAACATTAAGGAACAGGCATTCCTAGAATGAGTGCTTCACAGATAAAGCAGCAGCACCTGTGGGTTTTCCCAAGTTAAGACAGGCAAGTCCTTGCTTCTGCTCCATCTCCCTCTCAACTCTACTCACGGGACCCCTGGCACCTCCACAGCAAAGCCAGTGAGTCCCCCTTAAGATGAGGGTATTTAGAGCTTTGATAACCCTTACAAGAGAGGTAGTAAAACCCTGCTACAGCACAGCCCACCAGTTCTGATCCAGCTTGGAAACAGGTAGAAAAACAAATACGGAAGCCCACTTATTCCGTTTTCTAATGTCATACATGTTTAAGAATCATCCAGCCTCCATTACCTGAATAAGAGAAACCCCAGCTATTTGCTAACTGGAGAAGAGAACTCCTCAGTAGATGGAGAAAAATCTCGAGTTTTTAAAGCTTTATGTCAGAGTCTGACTGGTGTCCCTGCTTTAATGTTTCTGGGTTCTTTTGGCCTTTAAAATAAAGAGAAACAAAACTAAAGCCACTAGTAAACACCTGATGTGCAAAATACAACATCTACTAGATGGCTTTATGCTGTTACTACATAAGCTCTGAACAGCTCATCTTAAATAAAAAAGGAAAACAAAGTGGCTGTCCCATCATCTGCTGTATAAATAAAAATCAGATTTTAGAAAAGGTTAAGAGTACTTTAAGGGAGGGAAGTTCAGAACTGCCTGTGATATTCAGAGAATATGCATTTAGCAGGTTCATTTCCCAAAGCTCTTTGAGGAAGGAAGGAATCCCTCTTCTTACTGCTCCCAAGAAGAGCTATCACTTTGCTTGGTGCTTATGCAGGGACATATGCAAAACATGGTTTTCAATGTTTGCTAGAATATAGCGTTTCCTCCTCTGTGTCCGTTTCATCCTGGAACTCATGGCTTAGGAGGGACTTCTTGGAGCCAGTGGACATCATTCGTATTTCATCTTCATACTCATCATGATGCTGTCGGAGCCGATGGAAGCCATCTTTGTGTCTGTTAGACTTGATGGAGCAGATGCACCAAATGATGCAAGCTGTTAGGATCAATGCTGACATTGTGGCACCTGTCCAATAAGACCACATGGGGGTGTTATGAATAAGCAACTACCTCCAATGGCACTTTTTAATAATCTGTCAGTTACTTTAAGTTCATGCAATAAAGAGCAATTTGCTTGGTCTAGAGATGTTCTTCTGTAGTAGAATGCTTGCCTGGCAGGCAGGAAGCCCAGGCTTCAATCTCTAGTATCTCAACAAAAACTATCCCCGTTATCCTGGAAGCAGCGCATATACAGTATACAAGCTGTAAAACAGTAAGCAAACCCAGCAAGAATCAAAGCCCAACACTGTGACATTTCTACTACCTGAAGAGAGTTTTTAATTGCTTTAGTGTTATTTTCCCAGGTCTTCTTTCTTTCTTTTCTTTTTCCTGGGAATTGATCCTAGGGCAAGCTTTCTACCACTGAGCTGCACTCTCAGCCCCCCCCCCCCAGACAGTTTCCTTTTTTCTTTTTTTGTTACAAACTTAAAAATAGTTAAAGTACAGTTTACTTATATTGTGTGTGAGCACATATGTGCACACATGCATGCATATGGAGGTCAGAGGACAACTTGTAAGCACTGTTTTCTCTACTGTGCACAGGCTTCAGGGATTAAACTCAGGTCATCGTCAGGCTTGAGCAGCAAGAGCTTCTGTCCACTAATGCCATCTCAATGGCATATTTATCTATTTAGACTGGGTCTCATTGCATCTCAGTCTGAGACTTGCTATGTAGTCCTGACTGGTCTCTTAGCTTGCAGTGATCCTTTTGCCGTAAGCTCTCTTTTATTTTAAACTTGTATACAAGATTACCAAAACTATTGCTTAGCAATAACAACAGAAAATAATAGTCATGAAATAGTCATGAGTTCACAATAGCTGATGGCTGGCAAAGTTAGATTTGACCCACCACTTAATCCAGCTCTTGTGCCTTTAACCACTAAGTTCTTTGTATTTTTCCAGGTTCAAATAAGAACACTAAGAACCCCACAAGAGGTCCTGTGACCATACCATGTTCCTAACATTTGCCCTAGACCCCTCACCTCTGCAACAGGGCTTGGGTTTTTGCTTTAAGTCCAATTTGAACTGAGAAGTGAATGGAAGGTCATGATGTCAAACAGATGCAATTCAGTGGAATACTGCTTTCCCCATGTATTTTCCCCTTAAACTCTCAGTAATTCATCACAACACAAATTAACCCGGGGAGAAAATGTTTCCTCTTCCCTGGACGTTGAAAAACCAAAATGTAGGGGCTGGAGAGATTGTGCAGTGGTTAAGAGCACTGGCTTTCCCCCCATAGGATCCAGGTTCAATTCTCAGCACACACATGGCAACTCACAACTGTCTGTACCTCCAGTTCTAGGGGATCTGACACCTTCACACCAATGCACATAAAATAAAGTTAAATAAATTATTAAAAAAACAAACAAAAATGTAATTCTAGCACCCAGTGTGATCTTATTGATATAGAGCAACATTTGCTTGTTTAACAATATCCAGTAAGATCCATTTGTGCTACCTATGGCGGTAGGGTTTGGGGATGCAGAGAAACTCATTGTTGCCTAAAACTCTTGTTTTGGTGGGGAACATTAAATGTAGACAACACAGTAGACAGATAAATATGGTATCAGTGATGACTATAACAATGGGACAAAACAGGGTAGAGATAGTAACAGCACAACTGTGTTAGCTAGAGTAATGAGGGAAAGTCTCTTGGTGGAGGTGAGTTTGAATATGGACCTGCAAGCCAGGAAAACATAACAGGACAATAGCTTGGGGAAACCAGGTTGAGGTAGGTAGAATCTAGGGAAAAAGCAATTGGCCAGAGGTTTGTGGGGGCTAGCTACTCTCAAATCACAACTGGTTTTAACTTCAAGTAGTAAAAACTGAAAATCTTTACCTGACACAGTTACCACAAGTTCCCTTGGCAAACCAAATATCCGGTTATCTGTATCAAAGACTATTACCACAGAACTGGCTGCATCATGATGAACAAAGACCTAGAAGGATAAAGTGTAAGAATTATAAAGAAGTCACCATAGGCCTGGAGAAATAGCTCTGCAATGAAGAGCACTGGCTGCTCTTTCAGAGGACTTGGATTTGGTTCCTAGCATCCTCATGGTGACTCACAACCATCTATAACTCCTGTTCTACAGGATCCAGGAATCTAAACCCTCTTCTGGCTCTGCTGGCATTGCATATGCATGGTGCATAGACATATATGCAAGCAAACATACATACACATCAAATATTAAAATTTAAATGAAAAAACACTATGGTATACTACAGCCCTGCTTCACTAAATACTTTTAGGCCTATAATGCAAACCAGGAAGGTAAATGAGTGTTATCTAAACTACAAAAAATTCTATGCAAGTTTTTCTTTTGTTGATAAGGAATAGAAAACTACCTTTTGGCAACAAAAAAGATAATAGATGCTGTAATCAAGAGATAGGCATACTTTTCATTTCTTTATTCCTTTCAAGCTCTCTAACAAGAGTTTCAAAATGTTATTAACAATAAACACATAATTTGACTTGAGTTTCTTACCTGTGAATGTTGCTGCTGGTACCCTTCAGCAATGGCATTGATGTTATGAACACCAGGAGCTAAAAGCACATGGAAATAACCCCCCTCTTTTGTGTGCACTTTTATTCCTTCATTGAGTACAATGACTGCTTTAGAGATCGGTTTACCAGTCCTGTCTTTAACTAACCCATGGACTCCTTTGTGGACCTGGAAAAAAATGTTAATATAATTTATGTTTTTACAATGTCAGCAGATATTTTGCAGGCAATAGTTTGAGGCTTGATCAAAATTAACCAAACTCTCTCTCTCTCTCTTTTTCTCCACAAGACAATAAAAACCTCGTCATTATGGGTGGGGCACATCCTATAATCCTAGCTACTTAGGAGGCAGATGCAGAAAACTGAGTTCAAGGCCACCCTCATCAAATTACCTAGCCTGTCTTTAAAACGTAGGGGGTTGATGGTACATTATAGCTCAGTGGTAGAGTGCTTAACGAGCATATAAAGGGTTCTTGGTACTGCAAAAACCAAACCAAATCAAACATGACCCTGTCAGCCTGGCTTACCCTTCATCCCACTGATCCTAACCACATTTGCTCATCAGTCAGTATGTCAGAGCCAGAGGTAAGAGAAAGAACTCTGATTCTGAAAGTCTAAAGCATTAGAAGCCAGTCTTCAGATGCCTTGAATTGCTTCCTTCCATGGTACAGTGACTGTAACTGTGTGGTTCTCAGATAGAAGAACATGAAGTTCCCAATTATAGCAGATTCAAGATATGTGCATGCATACCATCTATTTTGGCAACAAAAAGATGAGCAAAATTTAGGCTTGGGAGATGGCTTGGGGGAGGAGGTGCTTTCCACCCCAGTGAGGACAGCTGGCACTAGATCCTATAACCCATGTAAAAGGACAGGTGAACATAGCAGCCCACCTGTGACCCAGTGCTCAGGAGGCAGAGACAGGGGTGCCTGGGGCAAGCTGACTAGTTAGACTAGCTAGATTAATAAGCTCTGGATACAGTAAGTCCTGTTGTCTCAATACATACAGTGGGAAGTGAGCTCAGCCTCTGAGTTCCACATGTCCATGCACACGTGTATGATGGCCCATGTGTTATCAGCATGCACACACATACCCCAACACCACACACACACATACACACACACACACACACACACACACACACACACACACACACAAAATCTTTCGATATACATTTTTAAAATGTTTTAATAAAGATTTTCATTTAATGCCTTTCATTGAAGCCTAGTATGTATGAGGCTTTCAGTATCAGAGGGAAACAAACAAACAACTCAAAACAAGCTCACCTCCACCAACATGCTAAGGAGAGACTTCTTATTCTCTGCCCACAAGGCAGGGAGTTGAGCTGCACTAGGAAAGTAGCAACAACTTGTGTATACTGTGATTTCAGGGCAATGGCCATAGGTAACACTATAATCCTGAAATGCAAAGTTAAAAATCAAATTAATACATGCAAAAATTAAGTTTTAAAGCAAATGAAATAAGAAGTCGGTGATGTAAGCAGAATTTGTGATGTACTTTACAACAAATATAAGTAAATCACCATGTATAATAATGGGTCACATACAGGACAGTGACTCTGTCTAGTTCATTCTGATGTGGCGGTGCTTCCCACAGAGCCTGTAAGTACAGATGATGCTTATTGGGGTCTGCTGAATGAATGAATGAGTCCACATGGAGAGCCACCTTGCCTCTCAACTCTAGAACTCCACTGTTGCTCCCACAACATTGGAGGTAGAAGATAAGCCTGATCCCTTCAGTCTGAGCCTGTTGTGACAATGGCCATGGCCACAGTAGAGCACTTAGTCAAGTGCAGGAACCACTTGTGCAGACAGATTTCAAACTTTACTTGCCATCAACCTTCCTCAACTGATCTTCACATTTACCGAATATTAACTAACTTTTTAACTGTCTCACATTATCATGAAACTTCATCTTTTTTTGTTACATTTTTCTGATTTTTTGAGATTATAATGTAATTATATCATTTCTCCCTTCTCTTTTCTCCTTTCAAACCCTCCCATATACGCCCCCCCCCCTTGGTCTCTTTCAAGTCCATGACCTCTTTCTTCATTGATTGTTGTTACGTATATTATATATATGTATATATACATTTCTAAATATAACCTGCTCAGTTTATATAATGTTACTAATATGTGTGTTTCCAGGAACAACTACTTGGGATTATAACCAGTTGGTGTGGTATTATATAACCAATGGGTATGCTGTTCCTTGGGGAAAACTGGATCTTCCATTGTAAGTAAGTATTCCTCAGTTGCCTATAGTTTAGCTTTTTTTTTTTTTTTAAACAGGGATTCTCTGTGTAATAACCCTGGCTGTCCTGGAACTCATAGAGATCTGCCTGCCTCTGCCTCCCAGGTGCTGGGATTAAAGCTGTGCACCACCCAGTGTGGTGTCTATAGTTCTTTGTATAGGGCTAAGGCCCTGTGATTGTCCCCCCATCCACTTTAGCATGTTTATTGGAGTTGTCCTTGTTCAGTTCATGTTTGGACAGTCATGTTTGTGAGATTTTTATGGGTGTAGCTTCTGACATTACTAGGAGAAATAATCTTATAGCAAGCTGCTTGAACCTCTGGCTCTTGAAGGCTTGCCCTCTATTCTGTAATGGTTCCTACACCTACAAGAGATGTATTTGTTTTTATAGGTTTGTCTATTGGGATTGGGCTCTGCAGCTCTGCACTTTGATTGGTTGCAGTTTTCTGTAATGGTCTCCATTTGTTGCAAAGAGAAGTTTCATTGATGAGGGCTGAGGACTACACTTATCTGTGGGTATAAGGGCAAATATTTAGAATGTAGTTAGGGGTTGTGCTGGTTTAGTAAAGTGGTAGTTGTAGGGTCTCCTCCAAGATCTTTGGCTAGGTTTCTAGCACTAGGCATGGTTTCCCTTCTGTTGAAACAATCTTAAGTCTGACTAGAGAGCTGTTGAGTACTGCCAACATATTCATGCCACTATTGCATCCTAGTGGTTATTGTGCTAGAAACTTCATCTTGGACTTGTCTCACTATCATCCATAATTTCCAAATTCTTTCAACACTACAAATACCAAAACTAAAACTTTAACACTTGATTCCTTTCCTATTGTTACTACCCCAATTAAAGCCCTTCTTTGATTACTTCTTGTCTAAACTTTCAAAGCCATTCCTTATTAAAACATACTAATGGAAAGCCTCTGAAGATTTTGAGCAAGGATATGGTGACATGATCTAAGTTGTGCTAAGGAGAAATTAAGTTCATAATAGTGGCCTAGGAGAGTTTGAATAAGAGGCTGCAAAGAAGCTGCTTTGGTAGTTTGTTCTAAATGTATGTGATAAGTGCTATAAAATGAATAAACTACAAAATTATGTTAATATAATAAGTTAGATACAAAAAGATTATCACATAAAGTCTTTTTTTTTTATGAGATATTTAGAATGGCAAATTCCGAAACACAGAAGTAGACGGGGGAATAGGGAGTCACTGTTTAACTGGTACAGACACAGTTTGAAGTAATGAAAAAAATTGGAAGTAGACTTGGTAGTGGTTGTACAAGACTGTAAGTATAGTTAATGTTATTAAATTACCCACTTAAGAATGTTTAATGGGAAGATCACTGTCAGATTAATTGAAGGTCTAAGCACGTTGAGAAAGTCACAAGGCAGATGCCAATCACTTCCCTGTCTTAGAAAAAGTACCTGTTCTTTCATTCAATGACTATCATTCTGAAACCCATTCTAACAGTGTTCTCTTAAACATACCTTCATGCTGCCCAGATGACTGTGCCATTCTGCTCCACGCATTACTCCTCCTGGAATGTTCTCATCTATAAAACCATTGGGAGATGTATGATCAGCAAGACCAAAAGGCTCTCTTCTCCCAAAAGCAATCAACCAAAATGAGTAGCATAAGGTAGGGGAAATGCCTACCTGACTTATTTGGGCAACCAGGCTGACCCATGTGCATCGATGGATGATTATTTGCATAAAGAGATGCCAAATGCTTTAAAGTTTCTTTGTTTTCCACTACCAAGAAGAATTTGAAAGTCAGTGAAGAAATTGAAAAGATTTTTGTTCAAGTTCAGTATTGTGCGTTTGAGTCTTCTTCCTCTCCTTCTAGTAAGTTCTGCACCCCTAAGTTTACTGAGTTTACCATAAATAACAACATTGTTTTGTTTAATCTAAGGTAATTATACTTAGGAGCAAACATCTTCCTTACATTAAAAAAATACTAAAAGTGAATTTATACAATGGGTACTATATTAAAATACAATCTTCTTTCAGTTTATTGTATCTCAATTATGGGCAGCTGGGACCTAATAACAATATCCCTTGTAACTGCATTGAAAATAACTCAAATTAGCTGGGCCATGGTGGTGCATACCTTTAATCCTAGCACTCAGGAGGCAGAGACAGGCAGATCTCTGTGAGTTCGAGGACAGCCTAGTCTGCAGAGTGAGTTCCAGGACAGCCAGAGCAACACAGTGAAACCCTGTCTTGAAAACAAACTAAGGAACAAAAAAACAAACAAAAAATGAAAAAGAAACTATGCTATGCTCTGGTGGAGATTCAACAAGCAACTCCTTAGCTTACCAAACTAGCTTACCCACTAGGCAAGGTGTCAAGGATGGGAGGGAGGCTTAGACATTTACCATGATCATTTGGCCCTTTTGATATTCTTAAATTCTGTAAACACTAATTCCTCAAAACATGACTGTAGACCACACTAGGCAGATACAAGTAGATGCTGCAACTCAGCTTGGCCTTCATCAGGCCTTCCCTCTTCAAGCTGCCCCAATGCTTCGACTACAGGATGGACAATTGTCTAGGATGATTATCTGAGCAGACAGCAAATCAAATACTCACTACTGAAAAACACTTAGAAGGGACACTACTTAGTGATTTGGAATTTCCTATAAGGCTTAAATACTACATGTGTGGACTGATATTCAGCATACCTGTCTGGACTGGCTTGTCATAGGGATATGTGACTAGCACAGAACCTCCATCTAAAGCAATGGAAAGGCTGAAATCCTGTTTTTGAATCAAGTTTTCAATGATGGCTTTGGTCTCAGGTTGGGAAGCATTACCTAAAAAAGAGAAAAGGAGAATATCAAGTTCTAAATTTTAGTGAAAGCATAAAGAAATATTCTATCTGAATTCTGTTATAGCTCTGGCTTATAAAACTTGTGGGTAATTGTCTGTCTACATGCTTCCCTAAGCAAAACAGACATGTTTTTACAGGAAGGTTATTCTGAGTTGTGCATAGTTTGAGATAATGTGTGTATATTAGTAACATTATATGTGACAATATGCAAATAGCCTATGTGCATACACATATTCAGAAGGGTAGAAAGAGGGCCTTTGCTACCTCTATATGCATTGCAACACCCCAAAAATCCTGTTTCTTTAAAAAAAAAAAGAAAAACAGAAAACATCAATTTCTTTTGCAAAGTGAAAGAAAAAAA
Organism: Phodopus roborovskii; assembly: GCF_943737965.1. Taxonomy (NCBI): domain Eukaryota; kingdom Metazoa; phylum Chordata; class Mammalia; order Rodentia; family Cricetidae; genus Phodopus; species Phodopus roborovskii. The sequence continues at coordinate 5,928,780 of NW_026126407.1, read as the reverse complement.
GTTTAAAATATTTTCTGAATGTCTATATTGATTTATACTTCACACCCATAACCTAGACAAGTACTGCCCCATTCCTCATCTACAAAGTGGAGCTGATCAATCTCCTAGTACAGAAAGAGTTATCCCCGAAGTACTTTAATGGCCTAAAACTTAGTCTTACTTGTGAAGTCTGTGTCCAGGTCTTTGCCACGGGCATTTGTTTGCCCATTCTTTGAGGTACACTCTTTCTCTTGTGCTCGCTCTCGTCCATCTGGATTTAGAGATGGTACAACCACAATTCTAGTCCTGTCAACCAACTAAAATGAAAAAGAAATCAAGAGTTCATTAGCTCTATGTGGAACTGACAAGTCCTTCCACAAATACAGTCTTTATTGTTCACTTAATAGTTATTTTAAAAGGCAGAACACTAAAACAAACTAAAATGTAAAATAGAATTCTGATGTGCTTCAGAAAAAATTTTTAAAAAATGAGACAACACTGTATAACAAATGTTCCTCATGACCTTGTGGTGACAAGGAGTCATAGACACACACTAGGCAGGCAAAATCCAGTTTGCTGGCTGCTTTTCTGTGTAAGTTTTTACTGGACTAATCAAGCCTGTTCATTTGGTTAATTCCTTTTGTGCGTTATAATGATAGGTCTGAGTAGCAACAGGATGTCTGCTCCTGAAAAGTATAAATATAGACTTATATACCATCTGACCCTCATAGAAAACAATTGCTGATCACTGACTTAATAATAATGATGGGACTCTTTTCTGGATTAAAAGTGGGAATGTAAAATCTGAAAATACCAATGCCTTTTAAGACTAGGACGTCTTATCTGCCTTGCTATAATTTGTCCTCCAGATGCTCCATAGGCAGTAATACCTACACATGCAACATGACATAATTTCTGAGGTGCTTCACCCTACATATTTCTAACAGTACAACACTTAATCTTCACTTTGACTAGATTTAGAATCACCTCAGGAACAAACCTCTGAACATGCCTGAGGGGGGTGTTTCTAGAAAAGTTTAGCTATGGACCCACCCTCAGTGTGGCACCATCTCATGGACCAGGGTCTTAGAATAGAAAGGAGGAAGCAAGCAGACCACTTCATGTCTGTACTTCCTGACTTTGGACCCACTGTGACTGGCCACCTTCTGCTCCTGAAAACTATAGTCCTTCACCATCACAATGGGTTCTTATCACCTCATAGCAAGAGGCACAATAAATCCTTTCTTCCTAAAAATACAAGAGACCCCATAACCTCTGCCTTTGGAAGATTCTAAGATAATTTATACTTCACCAGAGACCTACTCAACACAATCTCTGGATCCTGTCTGTCACCTCGTCTCTCTTTTGGCAGGGTCTACTGTTTCCCAGATTGGCTTCAAAAGTTTTGTGATTCCTGCTAAAGGATTTTACCTGTAATGTGGTCTCATATTATCTTAAAACCAGCAGGTACAAGTTTAGCTGTTTATAACAACAACCTGGGCTGGGGTATAACTCAGTGGTAGAGCATGTGCGTAACATGTACAAGGCCCCAAGTTTGGTCTGTAGTGTATGAGTGTACAAGCCTAAACCTCAGAGCTTCAGAAGCAGAGGTAGAAGTATTAGGAATTTAAAGCCAACTTGGCTATACAGCAAGTTCAAAGCCAACCTTGGCTGTATAGTAAAGCCTGAAGTTGTGATAGTTTTGTGAGGAGAGGAGGTGAGGGAAACCTAAGGCACTATAAAAGACATATTGATGCCTTCCAGGGATGGAGTCCAAGCATTAGTGTTTCTAAAGGCTCTGAGGTATTTCTAATATACAACCAGAGGTTTCACTATCTTATACTATCTCATCTTAAGAAAAACAAAAACCAAGTGAGACACTTTTGTAACCTTTAAGAAGTTGTTAGTGGGATTTGCTTTCTTGGAGGTGATAAAATAACTTTTTTTATTAAGTCTGATCCCGATCAGTCTCTTTGCGGAAGGAACAGCAGCACTACATGGAATTTCCACAAGATGCATGTGGTGTTTATTTTTCATCACAGGAAAAGAGCACAAACAGCAGGCTGTTGTTAAATACTGGCTTCCAGGGATTTTGTAAATTAGCAAATACCTCTACCTCAGTTTCCACCTGTATGGAATAGAGATTCCCATCCCTGAAAGGATGAATAACAATGTATACAAAATACTGGGCAATAGTCTGCTTGGCACAATCAGTGTATATTCAACAAGTACTAGTTCTTCCCACTTTGCCTAAATTCAATATACTCAGTGCTAATTACTGAGTGTTCTTGCCTCCCTTTCCCTAAAACAACAGAAAGCAGGGCTTCTTAATCATATATGCCTAAGCCACAGATGGCTCAATTAGATAATGCTGTATCAGTTTGTATATAAGTACTTGCAGCTAAGATTCCCAATGATTTTAAATATTACATGAAAAGATAAAAAGAATTATGTCTCTCTATTTTTCAATATATTAATTGAGAGTGGCAGTTCCTCATGTTAGAACACAGAATTGTGGGTAAGGTTAAAAGGAGCCTCTACAGAGCTAGAGAGATGGCTCAGAGGTTAAGAGCACTGGCTGCTCTTCCAGAGGGCCTGAGTTCAATTCCCAGCAACCACATGGTGGTTCACAACCACCTGTAATGAGATCTGGTGTCCTCTTCTGGCCTGCAGGCATACATGCAGGCAGAATACTGTGTATATAATAAATAAATAAAGTAAAAAAAAAAAAAAAAGAACCTCTGCTTAAAGAAGTATAGAATTGACTGCAAACTTTTATGACTCTTTTCTTCTTTGCCTTTCAACATATACAAAGAAATATACTAGAAAGACACCATGAACGCTGAGTATATTCAAAGATTATTCTTTATCTTATAGTAACACAATGTACTACAAGTGCTTCTGTATAAATCTAGTAAGAAATAGAAAATATTTAAATAGTGCCCTGATATCAATGTTCCTGGAGCCTTTGTCTTTAAAGTATGGCAAAATAGGCTATTATCTTACTTGGGTAACAACTGGGTTCTTTTTGTAATTCAGGCAAAGAAATTCTGCCAGAGCCAAAAGCAGTTCAGTTCCAACTGGAGCATTTCCATGGATACCAGCAACAAAACGGATCTTTGGTTCTTCAGGTTCTGATACGTTGGGTTTATTGGAGATTTCAAGAGACCAAATGTGACGATACTCAGCACTCTGTCCCAAACTTTCAGAAGCCAGAAACAAGAAGTCAGTAAGGAATCAACAAAGCACAAAAACCCTTTAAAGTCTTTTAAAGGGTGAGTCAAAGTGTCAGAAAACCCCAGGAGGAACAGTTTTCCTTGAGCAAAGGAAGTGACACAGGAGTAGAACACTGGCAGACTCAGAGCTGTGGCTCTGCCAGGGAGCCCTGCAGACTCAAGTCCTCATGCCGCACCAAACTGCTCTAGTTGGATCTGTCTTCCACACTGAGTCACTTCAATTCTTATTAAGGAAATATGCACTTAATATAGATTCATATATATTAGTATATATTATTTATACATGATAATGTATAAATATATTTTAAATATACCTAATGTAGGAGTCTCTCTTTAAAATCTAAATTAATCTATATGAATAACACATCTTATATACTTTACAATAAATGCAACATCAGTTTGACAGGAAAAGCTAAGTCAATAAAAACAAAATAAATTATCAAATTTCCACTTTCACAAGAGTTTTGAGCTCAAGGCTGGCTTTCCTTACTATGACAGAAATTTACCAGAGCTGGCCAGGAGTTATATATTAGCATTAAATTGAAAAACATTAATAGGATAAAGGTCAATGCTTTTTCATGATGCCATTCAATGAAACTTAGTGCCTGGTGACATACCAACTAAAAAGGCCTGTCCCTACCAATGCAGATATGCTGTATTTTAAGGAAATATCTAATTTTCAGGAGCACCTTGAATTAGAAACCTTTGAATCAAAAACCCTTGAATTAGAAGGGTTAAAAAAATTAAATGAGCTAAATTAGCTAGCAAAATAACATTCAATTTGAGTTTTATTTTAAATAAGGAGGGTAAACTGTATATGGTAGTGTAGTAGATGACTTTAAACCCCATCAAGGCAGAAATGCCAAAAAACAAACAAACAAACAAACAAACAAACAAAAAAACCAGTTGAATAAAGGAAGTTAGTTGGCTCTGCCAAATTATCAGTCTACATCTATAAACATTGTAAATCAGAATTTAAGAAGCAAAAGTTCCTGGAAAAAAATGCATTGAGACAAGTAAGAAAGCAAAAGGCTAAATGATGCTCATTGGGATCCAGAAGGCAGTTCATAAGCTTGTGGCAAAAGTAAACATCCTCCTTACAGCAGGCAAAGCACAACAATCAACTTATTATGGACACTCTGGAGTAATTGTAACAGGGCATGGAGGCCTAGAATGGCACAGTGAACCTGAGCAGAGAAGCCCCAGAAAGGAAGGAAAAGCTTTCTTAATCACATTTGACATGAGCTAGTACTGTGGACTTTCCCAGAGTCACAATCAAACATGTCTTTAAGTGTCGGGTGAGAGACATGAACAGACCAGACAGAGCTCAGCAGTGACAGCAGCCAGGCCTCTTTTCTATTCAACAAAAGCTTTATACATGATGATCCCCTGTGAGTGAGCTCAGCGTTCAAAATGCATCCACTGCCCTCAGCAAAATCAAATAAGCTAAACAACATTTAGTCAATATAAATTTGCAGCTGGAACGTGGCAAGTGTGTGAACTTAGTCAGAGGAAGCATTAGGAAGAGAAACTGTCACTTTCAGAAGGCTCCTGTGCAAGTCTAACCCAGCAAGTAGTCAATGCTCCTGAGACTCACTGTCAGAAAAGTCTCCTTGTGAAATAGTGAGACTGCCACTCTCATACATTCAGCTCCAAAATATCTTTAAGTAAGTCTAAGATCCATTTGGGTGTGGCGAAGCATGGATGAACCCACTTAAAGACAGTGAAAGAAAAACAAGGTGATCCTTACGTGGTAAGATTTGTAATGTGTGGATAGTTCATTACAAGTCCTCTCAGAAACTCGGATAAGTCTTTGTATGAATGATATCGATACAGAGCCAGGTCTGAGGACGAGCCTAACATGAAGCCTTCCAAACCATTCTCAGCAGAAAGGTGTTTGATTAATGCTTCAAACTCTTTCATAGTTGGGTCACTGGCATCATCAGTGCTGGTGCTATCCCCTTTTCCTTTCTTTGATTCATTGTTTGCATCTGTTGATGATCGAACAAGTGTGAAGTTGACCTGAATAGCACCTTCACTCCTGACGGTCACATTCTTGGTAACGGGATTATACCTATAAGAAAGCAGACAAATCAGTCCCATACTTCCTGAATATCTGAGCACTGGGAAATGGAAATGTGTAGAGAATCCAAAGAATAAATGTGATGTAGTTCTCAAAAGAGTCAAGTTTTCAACTTTGAGGCAACTTATTAAAAAAAAATTGACAAAGAACAAATATAGGTAAAAGTATAATATTAATGTGTTTCTAATATTTAAATTAGGATTTCATGGTTGGTAGGGTGGCACACAACTTTAATCTCAGCAAAGGGAGGCAGTTCTCTGTGTTCAAGGACAGCCTGGTTGCTACAGTGAGTTCCCCCACTATGTAGAGAGACCCTGTCTCAAAACAAACAAATAAACATAAAAAATAAAAAAAGATTTCAGTGGTTAAGAGCACTCACTGGTTGCTTTTTTATAGGACCTGGGTGCAAATCCCAGGACCCACATGGCAGCTCATAATCATCAGTAACTCCAGTTCTAGGGATCCAACATCCTCTTCTAGCTGCTGTGGGCAACAGGCATGCACAGACATGCATGCAGGCAAAATAGTCTTAATACTTAAAAGAATAAAAAATTAAAATAAGATTTCAAGTGAAAGTTTGAGCTTATTGCAGATACCCAGGGGCTGCTGGAGTCTGAATCCACTTGTCAGCCTTTAAGGTATATGGGTGAGAAAGCCTGAGGTAGCAACAGAGGACATTCTACCAAAGATGACTCTGCCTGCTTCACAGACACCTTAGTGCTCTAGTTTCTCTAATATTCTTCCCAAGTAGAAGAAAACAGAATAACCTTGTAATGCAATAGTGTGGGCTTCTGACCCTGTTTATGAGCCATTGGATATTTAAAAGCTCTGTTCTTTGTGTGGGGGTGGGGGGGGGGAAGGTACTAACAACCAAGTATTTAGCTTTCCTCCAATGGATTGTCAAACTGGCTTCACAAATATGTAGGCTAGAGAGAAGAGGGAAATGTTCTATGGTAGTGCCTAGTCTCACTAAATCAAGACAAAGAAAACTAGCTGAGTGTGCTGATAAGCCTGCTACCTTAGCACTCCAGAGGAAAGGCAAGAGGACCAGAAATGCAAGGCCAACCTCCAATACCTAAGACGTTTAAAGCCCAAACTGGGCTATACCAGCTCTTGCTTAAAAAACAATAACAAAAGAAAGATTCAGATTATATGAGTCTTTACAATTCTAGGCCACTGGTAAAGGCCTATAAGGAAAATCAGGTTGTTTAAGTTTTCTAAAGAAGAAAACAAAAAGACCATAGGCTCATTTTCTTCTTTTTAATAAATAAACATAGTTGGAAAAGCACTTGAGAGGACTAGGAGTTTTAGGGTCAGCTTGGGGTACATAAGACGCTGTCTTTCAGATAGACTGATAAAAAGACAAACAGGCCCTTACTCAGATCTTGCAATCAGCAGAAATTTCCACTGAAGCAATGATGTAAATGTATCACAAAAAAACGAATGCATGTGAGAGTCCGGAAGCTATAAGAGGGAACAAATATACAACTGTGTTCTCTGTGTGACAATGAACTTACTCAGCAGAGCGTGAGTATTTGCTCCCCTCCCCCCACCCTTCCAACAAGTCCATTCCAGAATTACTAACAGTGAGGGAAATCACAGGGAGAGGGCAGGTGGTCAGAGCAGAGTAAGGCAAAAAACATGACCTCAGAGAGCTATTCGGGGTGCAGTGACACAGGCAGCAAGTGGTCAGTAATGAAACTGCTCTAAACCGCCCTGCATTAAACTCCACATTGCAGGCTCTCTGGGACTTTCTGGAGATAAACTTCTAGAAGGGAGCCGTGTTTGTCTTATTCCCAAGCCCCCAATCTGAAAGCGTTTACCACTTACCCTCGAGCAGATGCTGTGATTTTGTAAGTCCCTGGAACCAAAAGGCGCCAGTAATCTCCAGCTTTGTAAGTAGTCACTGGGTGATCAATTTCAGCAACACTGATGGTAGCATTTAATATGCCCCTACCATCTGTGGCATCCAGGACAAATCCTTTGACACCCTGATGAACCTGGATAAAGAGCAAGAGTACCAGATTTTAAGGGGGAATGATCATTTAATTACTCTGGGAGCTCATATCCAAAATAACAGACTGCTAATAATGCAAACCAAGGAGCTACAGAACTTTGAGGTTCTGAGTAAAGCTAAATGTAAATGCTCATTAAAACATATTTCTCTTTCTGAGAGCAGAGGCCAAGTGAAGAACATAACAACACTTTAAATTTTAGGATATTATGACTACTTCAGAATACAGGATGCTGTAAAAGAAAAAACTCCAGGCCTGTTTTGAATGGACTGCTTTAAAAAGAAAACATGTTCTAAATTAAAAAGGATAAAGAGATACAGTAATCAAAAATACTATATCTTGCTTGTAAATATATCTATAAGATTACATATAGAAATAAACTCAAAAGAAGATTATATACAGGACACACAGAAGTTTGAATATAGACCAGATATTATGTAATATTAGAGAATTTCTGTAATTTTCTTAGGTGAGATAATAGCATTTAGAGATGCCATATAGGAAAATATTTTTAGGAAATAGATGTCCAGGGCTAGAGAGATGGCTCAGCAGTTAAAAGCACTGGTTACTCTTCTATAGGACCTGAGTTCATGTCCCAGCATCCACATGGCAGTGAGCAACTGTCTGCAACTCCATTTCCAGAGGATCTGATGCCCTCTTCTGGCTTCCACAAGCACCAGACATACATACACACATACATACATACATACATACATACATACATACATACATACATTTTCCTTTTCCATATATATATATAATATATATATATATGCAAAACATCCATACATATAAAATTAAAATAAGTAAGTAAATAGATGTCCAGGCATTTAAAGGTAAAATACCCAAACATCTCTAATTTCTACTGAGAAAGTTCAGCCAAAAACGTGCATCTGTATATTTTTTCACATAAATAAAACACAGCAAAATGAGAAAAAATTGTTAAACCTAGGTGTGTTTATTATACCAGTCATATGCCTTCTCTATATATGTCAATACATAACACAGAGTGTTTTTAATATTAGTATACAAACTCAGAAAAAGTATAGAAATGTAACATAACATATTAGGTTATTCTAATTAATCATTCACATATTTCTGAAGACTTTTACCTGTTGGCCACCATGAATATCCAAATAAAAGGAAATGGTTACACATTTGTGTATGTACACACATATACACAAACACACACTCACTCATTAATCAGTCAATGACAACAAGAAAAATACCCTTCCTATCACCTAACAAATGCTGGTTAGTAGCTAATTCATGTCAGCTATTTATAAAGGCAGGATAAAAAGTGACCACTAACAATTACAGCAAATGGTACCTTGTTTAATTACTTTTTTCATTTTCCCTAATCAGACAAACTCATCCAAACCCACAAATTTTCTAGGTAAATATACAAAACAAACTGGAATATAGATACAGAAGAAATATACTAAAACAGATTAGAATTAGAAAAGGTATATTCTGGGGCTGGAGAAATGGCTCAGTGTTTAAGAACACTTGCTTCTCTTGCAGAGGGCCTGGATTTGCTTGGCAGCACTCACATGGCCTCCATGGACACTGCACATGTGGTACACTTACATATATCAAGACACTCATAAACATAAGAATGTTGGCAGACTATAACTTCACCATATAAAAGCTACATGTACACAAAGCTCATCTTGGTCTTGGAAGGAATACATTTGTTCTTGAATAGTTACCTGTTTCATGAACTGAATTAGAGATCTTCGATTTTGTTCCCAGTACTTTGGCAGCTCATTCTCAAATGGATATTTTACACAACCTAATTCAATAGTTACTTCAAAGCAATTTGTCTGTAAATAGTTCCAGTCCTGCATACCACCTAAAGACAAGGAGTTAAAACACATCACTCAGAATACATTTTAAATAGTTTAGACTCTACAAGGTGAGACTCACTCCACGTAAAATGCTAAGTAATCTTGTTTCTGCAATAACTGAAAAACAGTAATAACTCAGGGGAGAGCTCTTTGATGCTGTGTTTTCATAAAGAACTCATTGTACTGCAAACAGTCTTCCCATTAGCACATGACAAATCTATAATGGATTGGAGGCAAAAATCTATACACGGGTCAGGCTATAGTGCAATTATGTCTATGCAGAACTCACAGAGTACCAAATGCAAAACAGTTGAAAAGGTTATTGAAATGTCTTAAATATTTGACCATTTTTCAAAAAACAATAGTTCCTTCTCAAAATTGAGAAAGATAATTAGCAAACAACACCATCCAGGGGAACAGAAAACCCAACCTGTAAGGCCTTGATCTTTACCTGGTACATTATACCAATTAGCTCCATTTGTTATCCCATGAGGAAAATACTCATTAAGGATACTCATATCTTTGCAAGGTCTACCTTGAAACATCTGGGAATTTTCCTGAAAAAGAAAAAAGAATGTTTACTAGTATTTGTTTACATCTACAGAAGAAAAAGGAAGGAAGGAAGGAAGGAAGGAAGGAAGGAAGGAAAGAAGGAAAGTGCTGGATGGATACAGATAAAAATTTTTAAAGGTTACCAAAAGAGGTGTATAAGAGGGTGTCAAGTGGGAGAACATGGTCACACGAAGTTTGAGACTTTTCAATGTATAGTATTCTATGTTAGTTGAACTTTGATTGTGTGAGTTTATTTATTTATTTTTTTTAATAAAAATAAAGGCCACTGAGATGACTCGGTGGTAAAAGTACTTGCTGCTCAAGCCTGGAGACCTGAGTTTGACCCTGGAACCCACATTGACTCCAGAGTTGTCCTCTGACCTCTATATAAGCCATAGCATGCAACCCCCTTCTCCTGTCCCACAACATACACTCACAGACAGTAATAAGAAAAAGAAATTAATCAAAATTAAAGCTGGATGTGGCAACAGCTGTCTATACAAGACCAAGCCAGTCAATATTCCAATACAGAGTGGAGAGACTGTCATTTGTTTTCTTATTTTTTATTTCTTTATTGCCATTTCTCTAACTGTTTTTCTTCTTTTAGGATAACACTCCTGGAAATAGTGTGTCTTAGTGTCTTCAGTATACTGCCTGGCATCTGTCATAAAGTACACGTGCAATCATTTATAGTTCATTGGGGGCAAAAATAAATGCTACATGAATCCAAAAGAGAGAAGATGACTTTTGGCTGGAGAAGAAATTTCCTGAAGAAATGAAATGCTGAAAGATGGCCAAAGCTTCATCTCCCCCCCCCACCCCACCCCCCGCAATAAAAAAAAGGTAAACAATGAGCGAAGAGGAAAATGAAAATGTTCCTATCACCTTGAGAATTAGCCATTTAACTTTAAAATGCATAAACAAGCTCCTAATAGAAACTTCCTATGCCCATTAAAGGCAGATGATCCTATTGCACTCATAAAAACCATTATTTTAGACCACTGTACATGTGCTTGCGGAGGGGGGGGGCTTGTTGTATAGCTCTGACTGCCCTGGAACTCTATGTAGACCAGGCTGGCCTCAAACTCATGGAGATTCTGCTGACTCTACCTCCCAAGTGCTGGGATTAAAGGTGTACCCTTTACCCAGCCATACTTAGCTTTCTGGTTTTCTGCTGAAGGCTGGTGCTACCATCTGCTATCCTTCTGACTCTATCCATGTACATCCATGTCTATCTACCCATGAGATTATACTATACAGATATACTGATATACTGTTCTGCTATTAGACCAATATGGATATTTCAAACATTCATAAAAGTTAAAGGACACTTTAAAGAAATATAATAGATTTTTAGCATTCTTCCTCTATCTTCTAAGATCATCTAGTATGAACCACACTCTGGACACCACTGTTCTAGGCAGTAACTGCCAAAATACTGATTCACTCTCAGAGCTTTAAGGAGCCAGTGAAGGTGGTATATGATACATGAATGACTCAAGGAAGTTTTTTCTAATCACTGATATTTTATGAAGACACCAAAACCACTTCAACAGGCAAAGAATAATCTTTTACAAACGATGTGGAGACATTGAATATCCACATGCCTCAAACTAATTAAAAATAGATCATAAGTCTCAATATAGGAGTTAAAACTATAAGGAAAATAGGAACAAATCTTTGTGATATTTGTTCACTAGATATGACACCAAAAGTATAAATGAAAAAAGATTAGTAAACTGTATTCTATCAGTCTTATTACTCCCTCATCTCATTTTTCATAGTTTAATCAATTGAAGATGTTGCTTTCCATTCTCAGCACATTATCTGAGTTTTATTTAATTTCTGTGGGGTGCCAACTTACAACTTTCCTCTGTTGATTGCCTTTTGGAGTAAGAGTTTCCTTGTTTATATACGTGACCATTCAGTTCCTGATTTTTATAATATATAATATATAAAATTATATAATATAATTTTATATAAAATATCCTGTTTTCTAAGGATATTTTCCTCTAATTCATTTTTATATTATGGGGTTCTTTTACCTGATTCCTAGCTTAATGGTAACCTTTTCTGTCAGTCTAGCAAAGTCTGACATTTGAGTGAGTTGTTTTATTTGTTCACCCTGCTGGGAAGTGTGAAGTTATAAGCTTTGGGTTTTTACTGTACTTTTCTGTCTCATACAACCTACACTTTCCCCCTTTTTTCTTGCTCTTAAACAAATCGCCAGAAGGCACCTTTAATTCTTTCCCTTTTCTTTCTCCTCCAGAAGCTATGAATTTCAAGACTCCCCTTTAACCTGCCTGTGCTCTAAAACTGTGTCTATCCCTTTAGAGAATACTGGATCATTTTGTTTGTTTTTCCAGACAGGGTTTCCTCTATGCAGCCCTGGCTATCCTGGAACTCTATCTGTAGACCAGGATGGCCTCAAACTCACAAAGATCCACCTGCCCCTGCCTCCCTAGTCCTGGGATTAAAGACATGTGCCATCACCACCACCTGGCAATACTGGTCCTTTAAATTGTGTGCTTTTTGAAATCTGTTCTCAGTATTTCAGTGCTCTGGTTTGCTCAGGTATTTGTTTAGTATCTTGGCCTCCATCCTTTGGCCTGCACTTCACTGTTCTGTGCCTCCTCACCCCAGCCTCTACAACCTGTCTTCTTCCACAGGGTTAATCAGCTCTTCCTCACTGCCTAGCCCTCCTGATGAGGCAAAGTGGGATAGGTGCATGACAAGTCATCTTGTTACTGTTTTACATTTCTTTATTTGCAGGTATAGAGGAGGTCAGAGAACACCTTGTGGAAGTTAGTTCTCTCTTTCTACCATTTGGGTCTGCCCCAGGAACTGAACTCAGGTCACCAGGTTCCACAGCCAGCAACTTTGCCTGCTGAGCCATCTTGCGGGCCCTGTTGTTTTTAAGTCAGTTACTTGCATTTTCAAGATTTTTCATAGTACTAACAGGTAGAATTTTGGTAATTATAAAAATTGGCTTATACCAAATGAGGACAAATAGTTAAAGGATGACTACGGATGACTACTACACAGCCATCATTGTCTTTGACCACTCAGAAACCTCCCAAGACCATTCATACTGGAGAAATTCAGAAGCATGAAGATGAGATTCTAGGGAGACAATTTGTAGGTGTTTATTAAGTTTTAGTTAAGCCCTTACTTTTACCTAAGTTGCTTACTGGCCAAGAAAAAGGAGGCTGTGAACAAAGACAGAGAACTTTAATGACCATCTTCCTCTTTGACAACAGAAGTAGACATAAGACTCCAGAGAAGGCAGGATGCAGTGGGATTAAGAAAAGGAAGAGAGGACAGGTAGGACACAAGTAAATCATGGCTGCAAAGACTAAATCTGGATGAATTCACACCAGTTTATGCAGTCCTATTTTTGTTCAATGCAAAGTTACCTACTAAGAATAAGTGAAGTCAGATGAAAGGTTTAGGATCACCACATTAGGAAATGAGTTAGGGGTGTCAAGGAGCAAAATGGGAAACACTGCCACCTATGACAGAGGGCTCAGCTGTGCTTAGTGAGGGAAAGCTGACTGTAGCTGACTGCCACAGCTGTGTGGCTATTCTAGGTTATATGTGTAATAATAATGGGATGGAGGAGAAAGTTGGTGGTTGTACTGGTTGTTTTTTGTCAACCCAACATAAACATAGACACATCTGGGAAGAGGAACTCCATTTGAGAACATGCCTCAAGTAAGGGCTTATCTAAATCCTAATAAACCTGCTTTCCCAATATCCAGCCTTCTGTAGTTATCACTGTCTTCATTTGGTTTGTATAGCTGTGATAAAAGCCCTTACTTTTGGTGATTGTGCTGGTTGTTTTTGTTTTTTGTTTGTTTGTTTTGTCAATGCAACATGGACATATCAGGAAAGAGAAACTCCAGTTGAGAACATGCCAAAGTAAGGGCTTACCTAAACCTTAATAAATACCCACAGAGCTATCTCCCTGGAATTTCATCTTCATGCTTCTGAATTTCTCCAGTATGAACAGGCAAGTCTATAGGGCATTTTTGTTGTTAATGATTGAAGTAGGAGGGTCTATACTATGGTGGGTAGTGATGCCACAAGGGTAGGTGGTCCTGGATGCTATAAGAAAGCAGGTTGAGCAAGCCATGAGGAGCAACCCAGTAAGCACCATTTCCCCGTGGCTTCTACTTCAGCTCCAACCTCCAGGTTCTTTCCTTAACTTCCCTCAATGGACTGTGAACCAGGATATGCAAGCCAAACAAGCCATCTCCTCCCTGAGTTGCTTTTGGTCATGGTCTTTATCACAGCTATAGAAACTAAATGAAGATTGTGTTAACTACTGAAGATAGTGTTAACTACTGAAGACTGGATATGGGAAAGTATGTCAAAGGGTGTGCAAGAGCCTTAGAAATACCACTGAAAGATATAGCAATAGGTCTAGGCTAAGGGGAAAAATAAATAAAAATGTTTAATAGTCTAAGGAAATAAAATTAAGGTAAAGAATTGTTGGAGCAGGCACGGTGGTGCACACCTTTACTCCCAGCACTAGGAAGGCAGAGGCAGGCAGATATCTGTGAGTTCAAGGCCAGCCTGGTCTACAAAGTTAAGTTCCAAGACAGCCAAGGCTGTTACATAGAGAAACCCTGTCTCAAAACAAAACAAAGCAAAAAAAGCTAAGTCACAGTGAATGAATGCAGAGTATGATGGGAATATGTGAAAAATATGATCAATTAATTTTGATTTTGATAGATGTATAATATACATTCTTCCTACTGTATGCATGTACCCCCAGATATGTCATACCCAAATAAAAGGTAACAATTCTTTAAGGGAAAATCAACAGCTTCATTCTTTTATTAGTGACTCTGAACATGAATCTCACAAGGTTCATTTGCAGAGAGGGAGTGAGTCTGAAGGTGGAATGATAAAAGGTTGTAATTAGAGAGCACAGAGTTGCAGTAATAACCTTTTTGATCCATAACCAATAAAATTACAGTATCAGTAGACCAAAATTGGAGACTGCAACACCTACTACTCAAGTCCCAACATGGATTTTTCTTATACACACACACACACCAAAAAAATGAAAAACAACAAAAAACCTCTTTTGTGTGTTTAGTGGAAGTGTATATGGTTAAAAATGTCAGTGTAGCCAGGTATTGGTGGCACACACCTTTAATCCCAGCACTCAAGAGACAGAGGCAGGCAGATCTCTGTGAGTTTGAGGCCAGCCTGGTCTACAGAGCTAGTTCCAGAACAGGCTCCAAAGCAATACAGAGAAACCCTGTCTCAAAAAACCAAATAAACCAAAAAAAAAAAAAAAAAAAAAAAAAAAAAAAAAGAACTCAGTGTAATTGATCATACAAGTGTGTATGGAGATTGAAGAGTGTTCTCTCCTATCATTATCAATCTTAACTTTTGAGCTTGGAGCTCATGGATTCATCTAGGCTAGCCAGGGAGCTCCAGGAGTCTTCCTGTCTGGGGTTATATAGATGTGTCTCTGTGACTAGCTTTCTATGTACTGCCAAGGACCTGAACTCAAGTCATCATGCTTGTTACTAACTGAACAGCTTTCCCAATCATTATCTTAATATTTCTAATTGGAAAAGTAATTGTGTTCATTAAGGAAGTTTAGAAAACATAGGACCTTCTGTTTACCCTTTTTTGTGGTAAACTTTACCTTAAAGAGTCACTGGTGAGTTTTTGTTTTGTCTTTTGAGCCAAGATCTCCTAGCCCAAACTGACTTCGAGCTTGCTGTCTACCCAGAGTGTCTTCTAACTCAAGATCCTTCTGCCTCATCATCCACCTCCCAAGGGCTGGGATTCAGGCATGCTCCACTATGGCTAGTTGGCAGTATTTTACACAGGGAGCCAGATAGTCAAACTGCAGGCTTAACAGACCTAAAGGTCTCTGTTACAAGTATTCAACTCCTTTCATCTACTGAGTCTGGTAATTAGACTGACATGTTTTCAAATGTTCAAAGAGAAAACAACCACAGACTATTTGTAAAGTATGGTTGTGGCTATATGGCAATAAAATTTAACTTCTGAAAACAAAATTTAGTTGTAGAAATGTAATTCATCAATTCTTCTGCTTTAGCATACTTTACTGGGCTTATAAAATAAATATGCATCAAATGAAGTATTCTAGTATCATTTATGTTTCAGGTACTAAGTTAAAAACCATAGATGAATAAACACTTGCAAGAAAAGATATGGATAAAATGATTTACTTCATGGCTCACTGTATCACAGTACAATTTCCATGACAAGATTGATTTTTTTTTCCTTTTCTCTTTTTTTTTCTCTTAAATTTTATTTTATTTTGTTGGGAAGGTTGCAAGGGCACAGGGTATATATAAAGGGACAGGAAAATTAATGGGATGGAGATACATGATGTGAGAGACACAAAGAATAAATAAAAAGGAGACAAAAAACAAAAAACCATAGATGAAAGTACATTACTTGAGTTTAAAAGCTAATGGAGAAAGAGATATAAATGATCAAAAGTGAGATGAGAAATAGGAAAAAGAGGAAAGGAAAAAAAAAAAAAAAGCAAAGAGTCATAGCTGTAAGAGTACTTGACCTAAATACATTTTTTAAAGTTTATTATTATTATTATTATCATTATCATTTTGATTTTCTCTCTATTTCTCTCTCTCTCTCTCTCTCTCTCTCTGTGTGTGTGTGTGTGTGTGTGTGTGTGTGTGTGTGTGTGTGTGTCTAGGTTTGGCTATCCTGGAACTTGCTCTGTAGACCAGGCCGGCCTGGAACTCATAGAGATCCACCTGTCTCTGCCTCCCAAGAGCTGGGATTAAAGGTGTGTGCCACCACAGCCTAAATGAATGCTTCATTTTAAGGCGGTTTTTTACTGAATTAACTCTCTAGCATCTGCTGTTCAAACACAAACATACCTTGGAATAAGAAAGTGCTATTTGTTGAAACACAGCATCATCTGGTGATTTACTGTATGTAGCAACTCCTTGTTCATTATCATCAAAAGGATAGTTAACCACCAAAGAACCTATAAGGGAAACAGAAAAATGCACCATTAACTGTTTTAAATGGATCAGTAACACAAAACAAGCTTTTCACAGTACAGTCAGAACTGGATGGTGTTGTATAACTTTGACAAGACATGGAACCAACAAAGAGGCAAGCCTTCTGACACACCTGTGAAGTATTATTTAGACTAGGTTAGTCTTCAAGGATTATCTAGATTATGTTGATTATACCAGGAAGAGCCACTCAAAAGTAGCACTACTCCCTGGGGTCTACTGCCCAGGAAGCTAGCTGAGCTCAAGCACTAACCATGTTCCACTTTGTAAATGAAAGTTTGCCTCAAACTTCTGCCCTGCCAGGATGGACTGTACCCTGGAACTGTGAGCTGCGGTAAATCCTTTCTCCCTTAGGTAGAGTTTGTCAGGGTGCCTTATCACAATAGAAAAAGTAACACAGAAGGAAGATCCATGAAGTTTGTCAAGGCCAATTATCTTAATATAAAGGAAACATAAAGATGAGGGATGTGGCTCCATGACAGAGGGCTTGTCTAGCATGCATAAGGCCTTGGCACCAATCATCAAACCTATTAAAAAGAAAAAGAAAGACAACAACAACAAAAAGTTCCACTACTTTCCCCAGCGAAAATCAAAGTGAGCAAGTGGGAAAGTGGGAAAATGATACCCATGCACAAAATCTAAAGGCTCTCTTAACCAAATAGGTTGTAAAAGAACTTGCAATTAAAAAATATCACATTGTGAATTAACCAGACCCAAAGTCTACCCAGCTCAATGAACATTCCACAGCCATTATGGAGCTATGGAGCTTCACACTGGATTTTAGTGACTGTGTAAAGTACTTTGATGATATTCAAGGTCATAAAAACTGGGTGAACATTGACACTTTTTCATTAATACATTTTAAAGGCTCTGGAATTTTTAAAATAAGAACAGACTCTTAAGGTACAATTAAGTCATCCCTCATTTTGGACATGGAATCTAAAACAGGTTAAGCAACTTATAGATAACAGAGCCAGCCTGATCCACACACACACACACACACACACACACACACACACACACACACACACACACAAAAAAAAAACTCTACAATTTTTTTTTATAGTTTAATTATTCCATTGGAGTTATATCGTTGACTCAAGGTAAAGAAAGTGATGCTTTCATACACAAAAAGGTCTTTGACTGCTCCCATGCTTTACACAGAGGAAAATAGTAACGGTGGGTCTCAGGGAAAGCTTTGAGCTACATGTGTCTTTCCTGCTCTCTTGTGTCCACTCCTTATGCTTTCTACTGCATCAACATGCATGTGTGGAAGTCAGAAGACAATGTCCTGGAGTAGGTTCATACCTTCCACTATGTGGGTTCATGGGATGAATCCTGGCATGTGCCCATGTCTGCTGGGCCATCTCTCTGGCCTGATACTTGTACTCTTATTCACATAATTCTAGCTGGACATTATATTTTATTTTGAGACAAGTTCTCATGCAGACCAGGCTGCCTTGAACTAGCTATGTAGCTGAGGATGACCTTGAATTCCTGATCCTCCAGCTTCCCTTCCCTGAGTGCTAGGATTACAGGTTTATAGGGTGCTACTCTAGGCAGGCACTCTACCAGTTCAGATACATACCTATGATGTTTTTCTTAATACTGACATTTTCTGTTCAACTGACTCATTCCTCATGACTCATATTGACATATAGTCCCAAACACTCAATAAGAATGAAGTCATCATGACGCAGTTATGCAGCTATATGTGTATGTGTGTGTATGTATGTATGTATGTATGTATATATATATATATATATATATATATATATATATGCACAAACGCATGTGTGCAAACTCAAACACACACAGACAGACATACAGACAGACAGAGTGCACAAGTGGAAGATAAGAGAATGTCAAAACCTATATTTAGATAAAAGAGTTTATAAGACTTTAGGAGAGAAAAAGACTGAACATTTAGTGTTTTGTTTTTATGATGACAAAGTGCATGTAACAGTACAACAAACATGAAACACTTGAAGAACTATTAGAGAAAGGGGAGCATGTGATAGAGAAAGAAGAGCAAGAAAATGGAAGGAAGGATGGTAGGAAGGGGAAAGAAGGGAGAGAGAGGGGGAGATGGCTTAGTGGCAGAAAAGCACTTTTGGGCAAATCCACAACCTGAATTAAATCCTCAAATCCAGTGGAAGGAAGGAAGTAACTTCTGAAAGGTGTTCTGACCTCCACACACATGCCATGCCATGCACACATGTATACACACACACATAATACACCATACATAGACAATAATAAATAACACTAAAATTAAAATGAGAAAAGGTGGAAGATGAGGGAAGCTTGGCTTGCTGTTTGCCTGGAATCCCAGCACTAAGGAGGCAGAGGCAGGAGGAGGATCCTTGAAAGGCAAGGCCACTATGGTCTGCACAGTGAGCTCCAGATCTGCCTGGGTCCTTGGTGAGGACCTGCCTAAAACAATAACAACAACAACAAAGGAAAGATAGAAAGGGTGTGTGCAGAGGGCACAGCCAGGAAGGACACTGACCTAAAGAGTAAGGAGGAAAGGCTTTAACTGTTCTGTCACCGAATCAGTAATAGAATACTCAGCTGAAGCTAGCCTAGGAGTATAAGCAGATAGAATTTCAGCAGGATTTTCAAATGTTTTCAACAAGAACTACTTAGGCCATACAGAGCTGCCGTACCTCCATGTAGATTGGCTGACAGCACAAATGGATAGGACTTCATCCAGCTCATCACAGCGATGGTCTCTGGTTGGGTAGGATCTGTGATTGTAACAAACTGATCTGGGAAGTTCCGGTTTAGGTCAAAGTTGTTACTGTTGTTTCTGCCAACTACACCTACTGAGTCTCCTGCAGGATAAAGAATTAAAATTTAAGATATGTTTTACTACATTTTAATGCCACATACAACTTCAGCTATCTTAGAGTGTAAGCACATCAGGCCCATTACTACCAAATCCCACTGTGAGTAAAAAGTATCTTTTTTTTTTTCATTATCTATTTCTAAAAAAAAAAAAAAAAAAAAAAATCTCTTCTAGATCTTTAAAGCAAATAGGTTAAGTCATTACTCTTTAGCATCTGATCTCTGCTTATCCATTGAGAGAGAAAAAAATCCAAATTACACAAAGGATACAAAAGCATTGCTCAATTGTTAATAATAAACACACAGCCATAAGCAACCCCTTGAGTTGTTGGGGCTTCATCATGAAAAATCAGACCAACAAAAAGGAAATTGTGGTGTACTGACATTAAAAGGATCACAAAAAGGTAAAAGTAGAGAACATTGTTGGATATTTAATCCAATAGAGGAAAAAGGTTCAACTCAAGCTTAACTGTGTAGATTCTTAATATGAACAGACCCTAATTGCTGTCATTATAACAATAATAACTACAAGTGAGGAAAAGCCAATTGAGGGCTCCCTATCGGGACCTGGCTCTCCTTTTCAGAAGGGTCAGAGGTGTGTGTGTTTGGGGAGGGGGGGTCTTGATGCTGGCAACAGCAAGGAGCATGAGCACACTAAGATCAACCTGAGCCTGTCTATGTGAGAGCCATGTGTGAGCTCTCCATCTTGTGTCCGCACATCCACTCTGCAGAGCCTATTCCATTCCCAGGGAGCACAGCTAGGTGCAGCTGTGGAGAGTGAAGGCTCACACCCAAACATATGGCTTGGATATCCTTCAAGTTGGTTACTGAGAGACTGTAAAGACAGAACAGCTCTGCAAAGCTGTCCTTTTATAAAAGAAGAAGAAAAAGCTTTTCTACCTGACACCCACTTTGTGCCACCATTGTCTTATATAGAAGAGACTGGGGTCTGACACCTGGGCCAGAGATGATCACAGGTAGTTGTCTCCTAGCAGACTTATCTGCCTGACAAAACAACCCTTGCTGACTGTGAACATTCTCTCCTCAACCTTCCACAGCCCTTGTCACCCCCCACTCAACCAAACCCAAGCCCCTAACTTAGGTTTATATAAACCTCAACTGCTTAGTTTTCCTTTGAAACTTATACCTGTATGAATATCATGTTTCTATATATAAATAAATTTAATTTTCTCTTTTAAGCTATCCACTGTCAGCTCATTCTAGATGAAAATCATCAAACCTTTAAAAGGAAAAAAAATTTTTTTTAAAGTTCCGTATGGAACCATGGGTTGGAAAAGATGGATTCTTACTCTTTTAGGGTTCTGTAGAAGGTGGCCTGTGTAAATCTGTCCTCCCAGCCCATTTAGCATTGCCTCAGGAGAGATGGGCTTGCCCAGGGGAGGCAGGGAAAGAAAAAGCAGTAACTTAGCAGGCATGGAATATGGATGAGTACGGAAGCTGCTGGCTTCAAATTCTATTTGGTTTGATTTTTCCAATGATAAAGTAAGGCTACAAATATAATACTTTAATAAGAACTGTTAAAAATGAAACAATTTATAAAAATCTTCCATTATTTTTAATAAATAATGGTTAATATTGCTTGTCAACTTGACTAGATCAAGACTCCTACCAGATTGGTAAAGCACACTGTGGGGTGTGCCTTCAAGGGTGTTTTACATACATGGAATGGTATGATGGAAAAAGACTAGCCCTGAACATGTGTGCTACTGTCCAATTGGCTGGGGGAACCAGAAAGAACAAAACACATGGAGGAAGCCAGCTAGCACCTGCCAGCTTCGTTCTTCCTGAGAAGCGTACCCACAGCTGCTGCTGCAGTCACCCATGGACCTCAGACTCTAGCTTGAACTTCAAGCCTTTCAACAGGGACTCATATCAGTGACTCCAGGCAGCTGCCAGGGCTTCAGCCTTGGACTGAATCATGAATCATTGGTTACTTGCTTTGAGGCTTCCAGCTTCTTGTTCTTAACAGCCATCAAGTTCTCTGGTTCTCCAACATATATGGTCATTGTTGAACTTCTAATCATACAAGTCAGTCTAACACGAATCCCTTTTTATGGTTACACACACACACACACACACACACACACACACACACACACACACACACACATCTCTATCAGTTCTGTTCTTCTAGAGAACCTTGATGAAGACAAATAATCACTACAGAAATGCAAAACCAAACAAGAACCTCACACGTTGGTTAAGAGCTAGAATACCTGTTAGGACCCTGGGCATGCTCATTAAAAAGCTAGGCACTAAATGTGCATCTTCAACTCCAGCACTAGGGGGCGGAGTTAAACAGATCTCTGGAGATCACTGACCAGCAAGTTGATCTGCATCCAATTTCAGGTTCTCAAAAATAAGGAATATAGCAATTGAATAAGAACCCAACATCATGATACCTCTGCCTTCCACACACATACTCAAATACATATACCACACACACACACACACACACACACACACACTATTTAACATATGCTTCATCACATAACGAAAAGTCTGCCCTGTTGTCTAAGTAAATAAAAGCTAAAGCCACTCACAAATCATAAAGATAAAAAGTTCACTGTCTTCTCTATTCCCAAATGAGTATTCTGTCTAACAATCACCAGATTAGGCTTTAATAATCAGCTCTGCTTTACCTTCCTGGGACTTTTCATACCCATCAGGATTCATGGATGGCATAAGGTGAATTCTAGTGCTGCGAACCAAATCAGTTACTTCAGGGTCTGTTCCAAAGTTCTTGCAAAGGTATTCGATGAGATTTAATAGCAGTTCTCTTCCAACCACTTCGTTTCCATGCATATTTCCAATATACTTAAATTCTGGTTCCCCTGAAAACAAATAATTACATGGAAGACTTTTTTTCCTCTTCAGTTAACATAAAGTTTATTTTTCTCCCTACTATATATACATATAAATCATAAATCAAAATATTAAGTAAACATGTATTAGCCAACATCAAGAAAAATCTACATAAACATATTATAGCTTCCTTACCAGAATATATGTCTGAGCAGGCACATAGTATATATTTGCATATCATATATATATGGAGAGAGAGAGAGATGTCTTTCTAATACACATATATGCATAGCTACATGCCAAACTGAACACAGCTGAATGAAACCAAACTATGAACACACTAATACCATACAAATGTAGATTACCAAATGGGTTTTCTCTTCTGGGAACATTTAGGTCTATGTTCTTTTTTGACTATGTGTTCTTAATTAAAGTTACACACTGTACAGATGACATTTCTGAACAAAGCACAGTGACACAACACTAGTTTTGAGAGGGACCACAGAAACCATGTGTTAGGCCATCCAATTACCTGGTTCATGGACACCTGGGTTATCAGATATTTCCATCACATACAATTCTCTTGACTCCACTGACTTTCCCAGCGAATAAAGATGAGTGATATTAGGATATTCGTTGGCAAATCTTCTCAAGAAGATTTCCATATCAGGGAAATGGTGGTGGTGAAAGTCTTTAGGCTGAATTGGCTGATGGGAGGGTGATGTTCCAGGAGGAATATTAGGGACAGCAACTGTGGCAGGAGTTGCTACAGCCTCAGTTGAATCAGGAAGTACTGAAGTCACAGTTGGTCGAAGGGAAAAATCCATCTCTGTGGCTGGTCCCTCTTTCACCATTATATTATTAATAGTCAATGGCATATACCTTAAAAAATCAGAAATGGAGGTGGCATGGAGTTAAGAAACACAGTGCTTTAGCACTACAAAAACACAATGACCTTCTTTTCATACTCCTAAACTTAATGATCTAACAAAACTCAAAACTAAGACAACTGTATACATTTAGCCAATAGGATGTTATTCCACAGGAGATATTAAGTCTTTAAAGAGTTATTTCTCTCACAAAGCTTTCCAAGTATCTCACACTAGAATTTAAGTTGCTATGATATTCAAAGGGACAGACAAGCTAATTACCCCATTTAACTGCTTCCATGATGTTCAAAGGCAGGTGCTATACATCTTTGCAATGCCGTATCAGACTAGCATTCCCACTTTCCTCCCATTACAAAAGCTCAGAATTAAAGGTTAGCAATAAAATCTCCATGAAGTGCATGTGCAGTAAAGTTTGCACAGGTGAAAAAACACTGTTTTAAAGTATCAAAAAGCTGCAAAGACAGGCCTTCAAATTCTATCTACAGAGCCCTGGACTGCTTCTACTCAGATTCAGTTAGCTAAGGCAGTGCTCCCAACAGCCTGTGAGGCTTTTACAATTGTTCCTCCTCCCATGGTTACAATTATATTTCACACTGTTGGACTATGAGACAAAACACTCCACGATAATACTATCTCATTATTAAAGGCCCAAAAATGTCAGAAAACAAGGAAGAACAGAAGCCACATCTGATGAGTAGCATTTAGACGGTCCTTCTGTCTTGCATCTAAAGAGAGGCTTGCTATTGTAATTAAGAGTATAGTTTAAAACTTTTACCCAGTTGAAACTGCTGTAAGATTGTAAATTCCAGGAATGAGTAATCTATGGAAATCACCAAATCTTCCAGTTGTGATATTATGATTAATACCAGCCACTGAGATGGTTGCATTCTCTAACCCAGCTCCTGTTACTGAATCTTTAACAAATCCTTTAATTCCAATGTGGACCTAGAAGACAAAAATCAAAACTCAGAAGCAATCAGCTTGGTGCTAGAGTTTTTAAACAGTATGACTATTATATTAGTTTCTAATTTTTCTTTTTCTTTTTGGGACAGGATCTCATTATGTAGCTCTGGCTGGCCTGGAACTCTTTATAGAGACCAGGCTGGCCTCAAACTCAGAGAGATCCACCTTCAACTGCCTCTGGAGTGCTGGGATTAAAGGTGTGCACCACCATGTCCAGGAGCCAAACTATTTCTTAAACCCTTGAGGTTGAAACAAAATATAGACCAAATACTAAAGTAAAAATTCTTTTTATTTTAAAGAATTTTTTAAAAATTTTGTGTGTGGGGAGGTGGCCTGCATGTATGTATATGCACTATAGAGGTCAGAAAAAGATGTTGGATCCCTTGGAACTTGAATTAACTCAAATTACAGTTGGTTGTAAGCTATCATGTTGATGCTGGGAACCAAACCTAGGTCCTCTACAAGAACAGCCATTGCTCTTAACCACTGAGCCATCTTGACAACCCCATCACTAAATTCTTAAATTTAAATTGTAAAAATCTCCATAGTCCTGAAGTGCTTTTGAAGTTCTTGCTCTTTGAAGCTAAGGTTCTAATTTTCTCTCCTAACTATGATTTCTGGCATAGTAAACAGTTGCATGAGTTTTTCTGATAATTACATTAAACTGATGTCTACAGTTTATATAATGGTAAAGGGTCTCTAGCAAATATGAAAAAATTACATTGTCAACCTGCTAGCTCAAATTTATAGGGTTTTCTTGGTACCAGGAATTGAAATTGGAGCTTCATTCATGCCAAACACTCCTTCTACTACTGAGCTATACCACAATACAAACTTGGCTAATTATTTCCATTTGTAAAAATGTTTTAAGGGTGACAAAGGAAGCTTCCATGTAGCACGGAGCTAGGGTTGGACATGGGGATGGAAAAGGTGGATCCTGGCATACTCTAATAGATTATAAATTAATAACTTCTAGAGATAATCTACAATCTTAAAACACATAAGATAAAGAATGCCCTATTTAGATTGTTATCCATGTGCATTCAAATTTCTCCCATATTTAATCTATTATTTCTAAATCCCAACCTTCTAGGCAGCAATTTTTACCTTTTCAATCAATGTGATCAAAGACTCACGATTATTCTCCCATTCTTGTCGAAGCTGAGAAGCAGGTGGGTACTTGCAACAAGACAGTTCTAATGTGATCTCAAAACAGTTGGCCCACACATAATTGTAATCTTGCATACCACCTGCAAAGTGAAGGTAAAACAGGTTTGTTTGCAAAAGGAAATGAGTTCCACCCTCCAAAGACTGAAGAAATCACCCAGTTTTTTTCCTTGTATACATTTTTGTTTCCATTAAGTTGTTTGAAATTGAAAGAAGGCTCTTCAATTACATAAACTAAGAAGGAAGGTTTATATACAATGGGAAGGAATTCCTTACTTACACACACACACACACACACACACACACACACACACACCCAAACACATACACGCATATATACACACATGAGGAATACATTTAACTGGTAGGATGAGCATCTATGATTTAATCTATGATTAAATCAGCTAATAACAACAGTTTTAGTTGCTTACAGTGTCAGACCAGCTCTGTTTTGTATATTCACAATATTTCAAGCAGTTGTATAACATAGGTATTATTATCTTTCTCATTTTACATATGTGAGAGATCAGGCACAAAGATATTATCATTTAAAATTCAATGACACGGTGAAGAAAGAGGTCACAATCTCTTAAAGCTATGAAGGACATTCCTGCTAACACATCATTAAGCACCTACTATTCTAGCTGTATTCCCTTTCTCAAGAAGGTGGAAAGAGAAAAATACTCCATCTAGGGTGGTGCAGTTACATAAATTAGGAAAAAAAAATAAAAGAATAAACTCTTTAAAAATGTGCTCACTGGGAGACAGAACTGAAAGAATAATCACCCACCCTCCCCACTTTACACCTACATAAGCCCACACACTCATTCTGCACAAAGCGTTTTACAATATCATTTCTGCTGCTTGATTTTCTCACATCTTGTTTTAAGAGGATGAGTAGAGTGGAGAAGGAGGGAGGCATAACTTCTCTATAAGCTCACCTTGCTTCTACAATGTGTGTAGGCAAATATGTACAGAACAAGAAGCCTTCCACCTTTTTTTGCATGTGAAACAGCCCTGACCTTAGTCATTTCCATTATCCCTGAGAAAGATACATCAAAGTTCAAGCTTGCTGAGTCAATACCTAGAACTCATCAAAATCCTCCTAGGCACTTGTCCCAGGCAAAGCAGGCATCCTCTCTCAACTGTCCCCAGAGAGCTTGTCTCCATCCCCTGGCAACACACAATACAAATGTGCATTTTGACAGTTAATCTTCCTCTAACCTGTGGGAGGGGTTGGATATCAGATACCCTACATATCAGGTATTTATTTACATTGTGTCTCATAACCATAACAAAATTACAGTAATAAAGTAGCAAAAAGTAATTTTATGGTAGGGGATCACCACATGAGGAACTGCATTAAAGGGTCTCAGCATTAGGAAGACTGAGAAATACTGTCTTAGATGATAAATACAGGATCCTCCAGTGCTCAAGAAGGGGAAGACACAGTTCCTTTCATACACTCAGCACCAAGAATTATCGTTGAGTGACAGCTCTTCTTGCCCTTGCAGGCTGAGAACCTTGGGCATTATTAACATGATATTTATTTGCAAAATGTGAGCATTAGGATCACAAAGGACTTCCAACCCTCAGACTCTACGGTGTTCAAGAATGCATGCTAGTCTGATTATACAGGAAAGGTGACAAGAGAACACTTGGAAGAGACAAACAATTTGAAATTTGTCTATAGAGAAGTCAGTGTCACTATGTAGTTTACTATCAAAGAGCAGGACTTACCCTACAGTAAAGAAAAGCAAGTAACACAATACATGACACAATTCTGACAACACAATAAACAAGTCTGAAGTGTTAGCTCATTCCTGCTGAGGCTGCATCATGTGCTTTGAGAAAATCTGCTCCATTTCACCAGCGTAATTACAGACTAAATATTAGCAGCAAAAAGCTAGGTTTAGGGTAAAGAAAACTCCTAATAAAAGAAACTGAGAAAAGAACTTTAAAAAGAATTAGAGGTTTGTAATGCCAATAAAAGCCAGTTATAATAAGAAATACAAAGAAGGAAACTGGACATATGCAATCTGCTCTCAGGATACATAAAGCTATCAATAGACTCATGTCCATCCATCCATGTTAATCAAATGCTTGTAAACAAGGACAAGTTTTTAAAATTAATTTTAAGGTTAGCATACATTTATTTTATTTTTAAATCATTTTGAGGTGCTGGGAGATGAATCTGGGACCTCCATGAATAGACAAGTACACCATGGCTCAGTTAGATCCCCAGCAGGGGCTAATTCTTTGTTCACAATCTAGAGGTGACAACTATAGCCATAAAAGAGAAATATAAGAATGATTATAGAGGTTACATGATAGCTACCCAACAATGTGAATATACTTAATGCCAATGAACTGCACAACTAAAATTATTAAAATGTGCTGTGGAATACTCCCTTTGTACATTGTAAAGATTTGTTACTCAAATTGGTTTAATAAAACACTGGTTGACTGGTAGTCAGGCAAAAAGTATAGGCAGGACAGCCAAACCGAGAATGCAAAAAGAAAGAAGGTCAGAGTCAGAGGAGTTGCCAGCAGATACAGCAAAGCAAGATGGGCATGCCCCACTGAGGAAAGGTACCAAGCCACATGGCAGAATGTAGATAAGAAATATGAGTTAATTTAAGTGTAAGAGTTAACTATTAACAAGCCTAAGCTACCAGCAGAGTTTTTATAAAGAATCTTAAATCTCCATGTTGGCAGGCAGTCAGGGAAACATTCACCTACAAAAAAAAAAAAAAATGGTTGCTTTTATAATATGTATGTTTTGTCATTATTTTAAAAAAACCAGCAATGGAGAGATTATGGGCCTATGCTGGTAGTTTCAATTTTAGGATTGAGGAGAGACCTACAAGGCTTCTTGGGAAGTGTTCTGTTACTACAGTTTTTATAGTTAGATCTTAAGGGAAAGATAGGTAACTGAGTCAGAAAAGGGGTCTCACAGAATCAGAAGAATTGGTGGAAATGGAAATATAAAACTGTGGGGAAGGGTCTGGGATATGTTGGTTGAACAGTGACTAGTAAGCTACAAGATGAACAGGAACATGGGGATTCATGAGAGATCAGGCTGGAGAGGGAGTGGGTCTAAAGGGCCTGGGGAACAGAGGCTGCATTAAAAGACTGTTTTGCTTGTATTGAACAGAAAAGTGGCATCAGGAATGGAAGGCACAATGGTCCAGAAAAGAGGAATAGGGAGAGAAAAGGGGAAGAATCAAGAGAGAAGAGGATGGAGAAGATAAAAAGCCTATTTTGGCACTTTTAACAATGGTTCAAGTCAAAAGTAATTTGACCTAAAGGTAGTGGCAAATGGATGGGAAGGATGTAAGACGAAATACTGACAGGGTCTGCTGAAAAGTGGGAGGTGAAGGAGAGAAGAGAATCAGAAAGGACCTCAGGTCTGACAGCTGAGCTATGGACAGGAGTATGGCAGAGTGGGTGGAGGGGTGTGACAATCTAGGTTTGGAGCAGACTAAATCTGAGTTCTGGTAGCAATAGAAGACTTAGATAGAAATGTCCAAAAAAAGAATTTTTTTTTAAATTTAAATTTAAGGCTTTTAGAATGAGCAGAACTTTCTTAAGAAATGATCTGTGGTTGTTTGAAAGAAAATTGACACCAACAGCTCATGTTCTGGAAGCTTAGTGCACAGTGTGGTGAAGTTACAGTGACTGAGTCTTCAAGAGGTAAAGTCTAATAAAAAGGAATAAGGTCCCTGGGGCACTGACCTTGGGAGGGATTAACACGGTTCTGGATGAATCCCAGTTCATTTTTGAAAAGAGTCCTTGCAAAGCAGAACCATCATCTTTTTATTTTTATCTGGTTATCTTTTTATTTTTATTTTTTGCCTTCTCAGTCTAGTCTAGAGGGCACTCATCAGAGGCCACTGACAGATCTGTTTGACTGGAGCTTTCGGCCTGTGTTAGTTACTTCTCTATAACTGTGACCACAGTGTCTGAGGGCCTCATGGTTTCAAGTTCAGTTCAGGGCTGTGTGGCCTCAGGTGCTTGGATAGAACATCAGGAGGGTGGGGGTGGCAATGGAGGCTCTTCACTTCATGGTGATCAGGAAGTATTGATAGGGAACAGAAGAACAGGCACAAGTGGAGTCCTGAAAGGCATCACCTCAAGGCCCTGCCTCCTCCAGCAATACTCTCCCTCCTCCAGCAAGGCCCTACCTCCTCCAAGAAGACCCTGCCTCCTTCAACAAGGCCCTGCCCCCTCCAACAAAGCCCTATACCTCCAATTTCTTACCACCCTCTAATAATGTCATCAGATTATGAATCCATTAATTTGGTTAGAAATCTCCTAATCTAATCAATACTGGAAATACCTTCCAGACATACACAAAAATTTGCTTTCCTAATCTCCTAGGTGTTTCTCAATACAAGCAGATTATAATTAAGATTATCTATCAGAGTCTCCAAAAATGTGAAGTACATAAGCTACTTTCTTTATTAAGCCTTAGGTATCTTGTAATAGCAATCTATCAGAGAATAACAACTATATTCTTGTTGTTGTGCAACAGATCTCTATAACTTGCAAAACTGAAACCTTGCACCCAGTGAACAACTTTCTTTTTTTCTTCTCTCCTAGGCTCTTGGCAACTACCATTCTATTTTCTAAGATTTTGATTCCAGCTACCTCCTCATGAATTCTCCTTCTTTATGACTGTCTTATTTCATTTAGCATTACTGATGACAATACAATGGCAACTATGAATAAGAGATTAAACTAAGATCATTATAAAAAATAAATGAAGAAAATATTCCTAGTCAAAGTTTAGCCTTGTTGGAGAAGTAAAATGGAGAACACACAAAAATAACACAATGTGAGAGTAATATTAATATGAATTCATCTTTTTGTATAAATGAAATTTAATAACTACTTTATTATAAATACGCCAGAGAGCAATGAAACAGACCATAAAAATATAATAACAGCACTGAAAGTAACCAAGCTTGAGTCCTAGCATTCTTTTATCTGCTGTTTATTTTTATTTCAGTAGCAATTTGTGAGATATTAACTAAAGAAAGAAGAATCAAGTTTATGGAATATTACAAGAGTATTATGTAATCGGTTTCAGATGAACATTTATAGGACTGTAAGTAGCCAGTTCTAAGCAATGGAACACACAAATACATCCTCAAGGAGTGAGCAGGAGAGGGCAGACATCTATTAACAATAAGATCTGGGGCTAGAGAGATGATTTGTTTGTTAAGAGGAGCACTCATTGCTCTTTCAGTGGACCTAGGTTCAGTTCCCAGCTCATTGGGCAGTAACTCCAGTTCCAAAGGACCTGCCTCCCCTTTCTGACTTCCATAGACACTGTACACACAGGAAAGCACTTAGATCCATTCAGATAGAACACTCATATATATACAATAAAGTTAAATAAAATCTATAAAAAAATAAAAGCCAGGTGGTGATGGTGCACACCTTTAATCCCAGAACTTGGGAGGAAGAGGCAAGTGGGTCTCTGTGAGTTCAAGGCCAGCCTGGCCTACTGAGCAAGTTCCAGGACAGCCTCCAAGGCTACAGAGAGACCCTGTCTCAAAAAAAAAAAAAAAAAAATTAAAAATGAATAAATAAAAGATTTAAAAGTACGTCTTAAGTAATCTCTAGTCCCAAAGATCATACATTTTAAATATTGGTTATTTAACAAATAACACTATGAACAACACAAAACTAAATCTTCTCTCCTTTAGAACCAAGGAGAGATTTCAATGACCAATATACCTAAGCATAACATTAATATTAGCTTCACAGTGCAGAACCTAGTGAAACAGAGAAAATCAAAATCTTTACAAGCATGCCCCAATTTTCCCTTTGTAAAATTATATTTAAGTTAAACATAAAACCATGTAAAGTGATATTGAAATAAAAAAAGGATAACTTAAATATACTATTTTGGGACTGAGTGTGGTGACACACCTTTAATCCAAGCACTCGGGAGGCAGAGACAAGTGACTCTCTGAATTTCAGGCCAGCATGGACACAACAAACAGCAATAATACTATTTGGGGGTTGAAGGTGCTTAGTGTTAGAAGCACGTGAAGCATGGGCCCTGGACTCAAACACCAACATCAGACCAAAAACTACATAACTAAAAAGCGTCTGTATCATAATCAGAACAAAGGATAACAACAAAAATTGGAGGATTAAGGAGTCGGGCGTTGGTGGAGCATACCTTTAATCCCAGCACTCAGGAGGTAGAGGCAGGTGGATCTCTGTGAGTTCCAGACCAGCCTGGTCTACAAAGTAGGATTAACTATAATAAAATGTATGATACATATCAATATCATAAAATTTACTGAGGGACATAGAAGATCTTAAGAGTATTAGGAGACTTGTAAAGATATAAAATTTTCCCAATTTAATTTGCAAATATTAAATATAATATAAAGCAAGGTCATACAAACTCAGAAGTAACTAAGCCACATGTTCTCATATGCTTGGATATATTTACCCAGAAAGCATGAAAGCCTTATCATGTAACATATCAAATAAATGCATTAATCTACATAGCATCTAATGTAAAAATTAAGTCATAAACAAAGGTAGAAGCCAATATGAATACTTCCAAAAGCCTTTCTAATTATGATAGCAAAATGTGAAATCATTAAAGAACGATAGATTTCA
Organism: Phodopus roborovskii; assembly: GCF_943737965.1. Taxonomy (NCBI): domain Eukaryota; kingdom Metazoa; phylum Chordata; class Mammalia; order Rodentia; family Cricetidae; genus Phodopus; species Phodopus roborovskii. The sequence goes on along the minus strand of NW_026126407.1, from coordinate 5,896,672 downwards.
TTACCTGAAACCTATAAAATATCTCTAAAAATATTAGTATAAAAATTATATTATGTGAATATAGTACAATGTGCCTATCCAGTCTCCATGTGATGGATGAATTTTCCAGCTTTGATTTTTTTTTTTTTTTTTGGTGTGCATGATTTTTAAAAGGAAAAAAAAAAAAAAAAAACAACTGGGTGCTGGAGAAATGGTTCAGCAGTTAAAAGAGGCAGCTGCTCTCCCAGAGGTCCTGAGTTCAATTCCCAGCAAACTCATGACGGTTCACAACCATCCTTAGAGGGATCTGATGCTCTCTTCTGGTGTTTATGCTTACATGCAGATAGATCTTTTTCTTTTTCTTTATTTTTTTCTTTTCTTTTTCTTTTTTCTTTATTTTTTCCTTTCTTTCTTTTTTTTTTTTTTTTTTTATGTTATACATAGATCTTACAATGGAAGTGTTTTCAAGCCTCTGGGTAAATATCCTCAAACGGCATAAACAAATCATAAAGTAACTTTACATTTAACAATGTAAAAAGTCTGTTTTCCAAACTGGCTGTACCATTTTTCACAATCCCACCATTAATGGGTACACATTCAATTACTCTGTATTACGCAGGTAAGTTCTTAAGCAAATGGCCAATTTTAAATGCTTAGGGGACATGTAGCTATATAGATAGGTAGTGGTATCTCACTGTGGTTTTAATTTGTATTTCCCTAATGACTAATAATATTACACATCCTTTCCCAAGAAGGGACATCTTTCACTTATATTTTTATCATATATATTGGGAAACCTGGGAAGCCAAACTTGGAAATGTTACAAATACAAGGATGTTCCCAAAGGGGTATCCTAAAGTTATCTATCAAGTCCTGGCTCCTGAACAACACTCCAGAAGTGCATGTCTGATCTGAAACAACACACCCAAACCTCTGAAAACTGAAGTACAGAATATTTCCAAGACTGGCTTGAGTGACACAGAGTAATACAGATCTTGACAGCACCACAAAGCTTTGGAAAATTGAACTGAGACTGGAATCACACTCCACCTAAGGTGGGTCAGAACTTACAGCTGAATCTAACTAGGCCATTTCCTACTAGAACACGCAAACAAAAAAATTGACCATAAAAATAAACAAGGACAGGAAAAAGGAAGGAGAAGAGAGAAGGAAGGAAGGAAGGAGGGAGTTTTATGGACAGTGTTTAAGAGACTTTAGCACTGTTGCAGCTAAGAGAAACTGCCACACTGGAAAGGAAATTGAAAGAATAATGGGCAAACACTTCACAAATTTGGCAAAGGTCAAAAAAATAAAAATCTATTACTAAACTTCTAAAAACCAAACACAAATAAAAAAACTCCCTGAAAGCAGACAGAAAGAATTCTGGTATGTTTAAATGACTGTGGCTTTCTCAAAAGAAACTACAGAGGCCAGGTGGCATGAGGCAAACACTTCAAAGTGCTAAATAAATAAAGCACCAATAACACCTGGTAGCCCATAAATTGGGGCTTTATATCCAATTAAAAATATCCTCCAGGAGGAAAGACAGAACGGACAACCAATAAAAGAAAAGCAGAGAATCTACTGTAAACAAACTGACTTTAATATAAATTAACCAGAAAATTCTTCAGATAAAAGAGAACTAACACCCAAATTTAAAGAACAAATGAAAAGCAGTAGGTGTAAGTATCCAGGTAACTATATAAACTATTTTTTAGCCAGGTGGGGTGGCACACACTGTAATCCCCGCACTCAGAAGATGGAGGCAGGAAGATCTCAAATTCGAGGTCAGTCAGGGTCATACAGTGAGACCCTGTCTTTAAAAACCAAGGGCTGGGGATGTCACTCAGTGGTAGAACACTTGCCTAGCATGCACAAGGTTGTTTCTAGTAGACATACACACAAAGAATTAGTTTGCTTTCTCAGCAATCAGGAGGCTGAGGCAGGAGGATCATAAATTTAAAGCCACCCTGAACTACATAAAAATATAGCTTTACTCCAAGCTCCCAAAACCAGAGGCATAACAGGAAAAACAATTAAAACTAATCCAAACCTACCAGTGATTATATATTCAATTTAAATGTTACAAATAAAACAGAACAAAAACAACAATAACACTTGACCACCCATAACCGAGGTTAATTCACTTTGACAATTTCTTTTAGTTGATAAAACCCATAGCCTCTGTCAAAATGAATTAACATTCAGTGCTGGAAATTAGATCACTTCATATATATGGTATAGATAGATAAGTTAAAAGTGAAAACAAAACAAAACAAAAAACCCTGGGGAAAAAGGATCCCATGTAGATACATACATTTAAGAAGTAATGAAGGGCTTAGGGCATTAGGTCACTGGCAGAGAGCTTGACTAGCATGTGCAAGGTCATAGGATAAACTCCTAGCACCATAAGGATGAGCAAGAGGAGGAAAAGAAGAGGGGAAAAAAGAGAAAAGAGGGAGGGAGGGGAACAGGGGAGAAAGAAATGAGAAACGAAAAATGAAGTAAGATACATTAACTCAGAGGAGTGAGGAATAAGATTATATAGTGATAAAAGGGCCACTTCACTAAGACAATATAACCCTAACTGTATGAGTATCTAAAACAGGACTTCAAAATGCAGGAAACAACAACTGGTAAAACTAGGAAGAGAAATGCACAATCCACAGATGAAGTTGCAGACTTGGCAATCAACACAACAAAAGGGCAGATGTCAGCCCAGGACAGAGTATCCACAGCACTAGGAACTAACCAGGTCTAAAAGGTTCTTTATACTGTCCCCACCCAATAGCAGCAGAGCACACATGCTTTTCAAACAGTCATCAGACACACCACATCCTGGGTCATGAAGCAAACAGGTTTAAGGAAGCAAAATCCTGCCCAGTGTGTTCTCTGGCCATGATGGAAATGTAGGAACAATTAAGAGGTCAAAGAAAGTATCTTTTTATTGATAAAATCTCATAAAAGTAAAGCACATTTCCTGTAGGAACTACCTTCAGACGGCAATTCATGAATTACCATACATCCCTTAATCTACATTTTCTGAAAACTCATGACTTATCAGTTAAAAGAACAGAAAACAAACATTTCACAAGGCAAAACAGTACAAAAGCTATCCTACCTTTAGAAAATCAAAAAGTCACCAGCTTAATTCATAATTTAGAAATTTCTTCTAAAATTATCAAGAAACAAATGGAGATACTGTCTGACATGAAAAATTTAAGAAAATTTTGTGAGTTACTACAAGTAGGAATCAAATGACATCTACTGTAAATTTAACATTTGTTTTCCTAATACTAGATGATGGGAGATGTCAAAAACCTTATAAGTAATTGTGGAAAATATAAGTAGTTGGCTTGTACCAATTCACACAAAACTAGCCTTCACTGTAACAGGAAGCAATACTGATCCATAAACAGATCTGACATTGCCACCAGTAGTCACTGCCAAATCAGTTGAGACATTAACTTATTTTTTGGGCTAGTATGTAATTTGGCTCAATATAAAGGAGAAATGACAGACTTCACAATAATTGTAAATAAGCAAGCTTTTTTTTTTAGATTTATTTATTATGCATACAGTGTTATGCTTGCAGGCCAGAATAGGGCACCAGATCTCATTACAGATGGTTGTGAGCCACCATGTGGTTGCTGGGAATTGAACTCAGGACCTTTGGAAGAACAGCCAGTGCTCTTAAACTCTGAGCCATCTCTCCAGCCCCAATAAGCAAGCTTCTATGATCAATTAATCTCTTAGGGAGCTATCCAAGCCAATGACCTTCAACTTGTTCACACTAAACTGAAAAATTAAGCAATAGTTCACAATTTATTGATTTTTATGGTGAAAACAATCAAACCCACAGAGGGAAGAGGGCATCAGATCCCTTGGAACTGGAGTTATAGACAGGTGTGAGCCACCATGTGGGGGCTGAGAATGAAACCCAGATCCTCTGGAAGAGCAGCCAATATCCTTAACCTCCGAGCCATCTACCCAGACCCTTATCTTATTAGTTTTCAACTATTTATTTAGTTTTGAAAGTTAAATTTTTAAAATGCATGTGAGATATAAGTGTCTGCTCATCTGTATGTGCACCACATGCATGCAGATACCCACAGAGGGCAGGGGAGGGTGTCCGATGCCTGGAACTGGAGTTACAAAGACATGTGAGCTGTCATGTGAGCTCTGGGAACCAAATCCAGGTCCTTCGGAAGAATAGCCAGTCCTCTTAACCACTGAGCAATCTCTCCAGCCTCCAAAGTAACTATTAGAATAATCTGTCAGTGCTACAACAAATTGTTATTGGTACTAGTATTGATTGCTACAGGTAACTAAAGGTTCTAATCAAATGATCTACTCAAAGCCATTACTCACAACTCATCTTCATACGCTTTAAGATACTCAATCCTTTCTTTTACAGAACAAGTCCCTATTACTGATTTTAGCACAGAATCTGGCTTTAAAGATGAGAGAGACTTCAATACAGTCAATTTATTGAAAGACACTTCCAGTTTACTCTTCTACCCAAGCAGAAAGCTAACAGAAAGAACATAGTTAAAGCTTCCATGTAAACAGCAACTATTAATCTGGGCATGGTGGCACCCACCTTTAATCCTGGCACTTGAAGAGGCAGGCAGGTCTCTAAGTTTGAGGCTATCCTGGTCTTCAAAGTAAGTTCCAGGGCAGCCAAGAATACACAAAGAAGTCCTGCCTTGAAAAACCAACCAAACAACCAAACAAAAACAAACCAATCAACCAAACAAACAACTTTCCTCCTCTTCCAAAGCTTAAGGAACATCCTAGCAGATTGTATTTGTTTTATTTTACAGGTTGTTGTTGTTGCTCTCTTACAGTATCTGTTTAATTTTTAAGTAAGGTACTATAAGAGATTAGCAAGTGATAAAACAAATATAACAATATACCATACTGAAAGTCACAGGAATGTGTTGTCTCCTCATAATGTCTTACTGGAATGTACTCATTTCTCTTGGGAAGAGGTGAGGTGTGTCATATAGTGCTGGGATTCTATGTGAACATTACTTGAACTGGAGCACTACAATATTTGAAAAGTACTGTGAAAACCAGAGACTATTGGGCAGGTAGCATACACAGTGTGGATATCTTCACCAAAGGGATAAATCATGTCCCAGGCAAGATACAAGCAGAATGATGTAAGATTCCATCCTGCTATGAAGAGCAGTGAATAATTTAAAGCTTATGAATTGCTTATGTCTGGAATTTTCCATTTAAGACTTTCAGATTATGATTGATAGCCAGTGACTGGAGCTTGGGAAAGCATAACCAGATATGGGCAGGCTTCTCAGCATTTCAAAGGTAGTAAGAAATTTTCACAACTTTGGTTTCTGTTGTTGACTCTATGTACAATAAATGATAATTCTGCATTCCTCAAGACACTTTTAAAAAAGTTAATAAACATGATGTTCATTGAACCAAAAGAGTGGAAAGTACAAATTGGCCTTTAAAAAAATCCCAATTTTAAATCTTTAAATTCAAGTTGTCTAATTACTATCTGAACTTGTTCTTTGTGTTCTAGTAATTTCTGTGAACATCCGTTTCCTCACCACTCCCACTAGATATATATTTGCTAATGATATGATTCTACAGAACAAAACCAATTACACAGTCCTGCCTGTTCTTGTTTCCCATTTGGTGAACACTCTCACATCTCTGAATTGTCTTTATCCTTAGAAAACTATTATTGATCATCTGAATTGCACAGAAACGAGGCCATGGACTGAAAACGTCTAATTTATAAACATGAGCTCTGAAAACCTAGGACATGAACCCTAAGCAGCATATTTGGCTCTCTGTGAAGATAGGGAAGGCTCTCCTGAGTTCATCATGTTACAAAGTACACAAGGGTGCTAGGCCTTAAAGGTCAGACACTATGCTAGGCTGAACTACAGCTCACAATGCAAACTCATGACTCAAATGGAAGTTGGTGTTCTGTTTGAATATGCTTTTACCTTTTTCTTTTCTCTTACAGTAAGTAGCACTCAGACTAAAGAGGAGAAAGGAAAAGGAAGAAAAATTCAACCAGGTCTTTAATGTACAAGATGAGGTAAGACCAAAAGGATTTTATAAGGCACACCTCACTATCAGTTGTACTTGTGAAACATGAACAGGTCCAGAATTAATGTTTGAATTGTCAGCATTTCTTCAAGAAAACTTCCTGGTACGAAATGCTACAAATGTTTTCATTCTGAAGGTGAAAAATCACCCATCTGTTCAACTGTGTTCTAGTTGAATTTTGACTCAAAGCAATTAAATTATGCCAGGAGACAGTATCAATTCAATTTTCAAAATCGTGGACTGACATATTTCACATGTCTCACAACCCGAGCCTCTTCTTTTGGATCCCACCCATGCTCTAGAAGCTGTTTCTTAACGCTTGGTTCCACTGGAACAAGTGACTGGATCACTAAGTACTACATCTGCTGTCACTCGTCTCCCACAGCAGTCGGGGTGGGGAATCTTTTCTGTGGGTTCTACTTGACACTTACCCAGTGACTAGTCCTTTGATTCTTCTCACAGTTTCTTATACCTCTAGCTCATATTCCCTTTTCGTTCCCATGTATTCTAATAGATAAAGCCCTTATGGTCAAGATATCACATTCCAAATAAAAACTCTGTGGGCTCCCTCCTCTAGGACTCTGTCCCCTTCCACATGGTAAACAAAGGTAACAGGGAAATGAGCAGCACCACCCTGCCCAACACCAGTGGACAGGAATTACAGTCATGATTTAAAAAGAAGAGGATGCTCTGGGAAGGCGGGAGTCTTTCTAGCAGTGCAGTGACCTGAAAAGGTCCATATGTGCCTGGGAAGGACAAGGAGTCCAGTGCAGAGGAAAGGCAGGAAATGAGCTAGATAAGGTTGAATCAGACTCTGTTGCAGTTCAGACCTGATTCTACTAAAATGTGAAACCAGCAGAGCCAGAAGAACCCCTCAAGATTTCCTTAAAAAAACAAAGTCCTTCTTATTAGATCCCAACCCATCTTTGCCAAGCCCTACAGCCATACCTCATAAGTAAACAGTCTTGAGGAAACAAGCTGTGAAGCAAGGATAGGAATGAGATCTTCATATTGGACTAGTTTGTCTATGGGGTTCCCACTATCTTCAGGATCTAACAGTTATTGAAACACAATTTTTACTCCTTAGCATCTTTAAGGGCTCATTTTTTGTTTGTTTGTTTGTTTGTTTTTTGTTTTTGCTTTTGTTTTTCTAGAAATGGTTTCTTGGTATAATCAGCTCTGGCTATCCTGGAACTCAAAGAGATCTGCCTGCCTCTGCCTCCCAAGTGCTGAGATTACAGGTGTGTGCCACCACCACCTGGCCAAGGATTCATGAATATCAAATACTGTATGGTTTTTTGTTTTTTTTTTTTTAATTGTGCACTGCTTATTTATTCTTAGAGAGTTTTCTCTCTAGTATATGCCCTATTTAATGAAATAAAAACTCTATGTTCTTTTCTTCACAGCGAAGCTATTTCAAGCAGAGCACTTCAGTATTTAGAGCACATTAGTGCTGCTCAATGTAACAGCCATTTTAGAGGAAGAATGATGTCCACATGATCAAAGGAGCTCACACTTACACAAGGCTGCTCTGGTTACATGATGTGCTATCTACTCACATTTCATAACTGCCAAAAGTATAAAAAGAGAGGGAATAAGGCTCAATAAATCAACAAATGTTTCCTTCTTCCAAAGGAAGAAAAAAATCGTAATTGCCAGTTTGAAAGGCTTAACTCCATGTGAGCAACAGCTTAAGAAACCAAACAAAATCCCATAAATACAAAGCAGCTGTCCTAACTAGAAACAGTATGCATAGACACGTGAACAACACATAAGGCTGGTGGCTATATTTCTGACTAACTTCCTGACCCCATACTCATTCAAATTATAGGAAAAGCAACCCACAATAAGCTGTAGCCCAGTGTTCACTGTAAATGACTAAGGTACATAAACAAGCCAGGACAAAACGGGAAAAAAAAAGTTATATGAAAATTGTAAGGTGTTTCATTCCTATTAGAAAAAATTAAAAGTAATTCAGTTCTATGGTAGCAGAGATAAAGAGCAGAGCTACAGTCCATTTCCCACTACTGGACTGTAAGATACATCACTACACTTTTAAAATAAAATAAAATGAAATAGAGCAGACTAGAAAACATAATACCATATATATTACAATGGTAAGTTAGTTATCAGTTCTCTACAGTGATAATTATCAGTTTTTTGAAGCAGAACCAATGGCCTCGAGTGTGCTAGATAAATGTTCTACCATTGAGCTATATCCCTAGGCCCCACATTTAAGTATTGCCTCATGAAGGTTTTTGTTTGTTTTTTCAAGACAGGGTTTCTTTGTGTAGCCTTGGCTGGAAGTCTAGACAAGGCTGGCCTTGAATTCACAGAGATCTGTCTGCCTTTGCCTCCTAAGTGATGGGATTAAAGGTGTGCACCACCACTACTTGTCTGATGAAGTTTAAGAATAGTTTTTAACATATATAACATAGAAAAAATGCATATAAGCAACCAAAAAGGGGACTGGAAAGATACTCAGTGGCTAACAGTGCATATTGATTTTTGTAAAGGACTTCAGTTTGGCACCCATGGCAGGCAGCTCACGACCTCCAATAACTCCAGCTCAGGGGACCAAACTCTGTTTCTAGCCTCTATGAGCAATAGCACTCTTGTGCACACATACACAGAGGCATACACATCATTTAAAAATTTTTAAAGGCATTTCATACTACAGGATACAAGTGAAAATTTAAAAAACACAGTGACCTACCATAAGACAAACTTATTTTCTCAAGGGAAGAAGGATATTTTTTATGAATTTTGAGTATCTAATATTTGAAACAACTATGTACCTATTTTTTGTGATAACAATTCACAAAAGATGTACTGTTCTGCTTCTATATACCAGGCATGATCCTACATCATGGGAATAGAAAGCCAAATAAAATAAAAGTCCTGCCCTGATGAAGTGGAAACTCTAACATAGATAAACAGTTAAAGTGCCTGATGCAAGGATAAGTAGTTATAGTACCTGATGAGAAGCTAAGTGCTTAAAATCGTTCTCAGTCAAGTATTCCTAGGAAGTAGATCATATAGTTTTATCTTTATTTATATGTAGGAATTGAGGGCTAGAGAATTCATTAACATATTCAAGATCAACTAACGTCTCAAACACACGCACACACAGAACTGAGACTCGAACCTAAGCTGTTAGATTCCAAGGCCTTAGCTTCTATGCCTGTGTCAGCAGGAAAATAAAATATAACCATATAGTGCTCTAAACTGTTTTTAAAATTTATACAGAACTGTGACTTTGGTAACTTGGTAACTGTAACTTTTGTTTCAATTACAGTTTTGGGTTACTTGTCTTTCCTAAACTTCATATATGTAGAAAGGAGATTCTTGTGTGAGGGCATACATTTGTGTAACTGTTCATGTGTGTGGTTATGTGTGTGTATGTGTATGTGGGGGCCAGAGAACAATCTCAAGTTCATCCACAAGAACATAGTCCACCTCCTTTGAGAAAGATCTCTCCTTGGTCTAGAGTTCACCAATCGAGCTAGAATGGCTGCTCATCCAGCCCTAAGGACCCTCCTGTCTCTTGTCTTCCCAGTGTTGGGATGATGAGGCACTCACCCAGCATTTCTACATAAAACTTGGGCTCATGTTATCTCCCCAGTCCTTAAAGATGGAAACTTTAAAATGTGACCTAAACTACACTACAGTCCAGTTTCATTAAATATGATTTGGAATGTACATACTAAACTATCAGCTAATTTTTATGTCTTAAAAACTCAGGTGGCTTAGACAGGAGGGTAAAGTTCAATGCCAGCCTGGGCAGCTTAGTGAGAGCCAGTTTCAAAAGAAAATTTAGAAGCTAGAGAGATGGCTAGAGGTGGTCAGCAGCATTTGCTGCTTTTAGAGAGGACACAGGTTGAGTTCTCTGTACCCACACAGTGGCTTACAACTAATTATCTGTAACTCTAGCTCCAGGGGCTCCAATTCACTCTTTGGTCTCCTCAGGCACCAGGCATTCATGCAGTGCACACACATACATGCAAACAAGCCAACACATAAAATAAAAATAAATCTTAAAAAAGATTAAAACATTAAAAGAGGGCTCAGTGTCAGAATGTTGCTAACAGGCACAAAAGGCAGTACTGTCTCAAAAAAAAAAAAAAAAAAAAAAAAAAAAAAACCAAAAACCAAAAAACAATACACAGTCCAACAACAAGAGCAAAAACAAAGAAAGAGTGGGGAAAGGTATGCAGAAGGCACATAGAACTCATCTCAGTGCTATCTAAAAGTGACATCCTGGCTAGACCCACAACCAGCAGGCTTGGGCAGATGAGTGTGACTATCCACAGGCTACTGGGACAGCCATTCCCTAACTGGATCCTGTGATTTTGAAAGACATGTTGAGAAAGCAAGGACTACACATGGGCAGTTAGACATTCCAGTCAGCTTTATGAAGGAAGGTAGCAAGATGCCAAATTACCCACTCCCACACTACTGAGCTGATCCTTGCAAGTAGCAACTGTTTCTGCCCTGTTCTTACTTTGTCCCTATCACCTAATGCAGAATATGGGGTGTGGCAGGTAGTTAGAACCAATTGCTAAGTGAACAGTTATTTCATCTCTTAGTTCCTGAATTTCTACAAAGCAAAAAGAACTGAACTAGAACAATATATTCATTTTCAGCTCTAAGACATGGACACTTCTTTGAGCAGGAATTCATACATCATATAGAGTATTAGTAAAAATCATTCCAGGTCATTGGTTTTGAAAATATGCCCAGGCACAGGTTTTTACAACATCTTACTACAGTTCTGCATGAGACAAACAAGATGATTTTGCCATGCTCAAGCTACTGGAGCCAACACAGCTTTCTCTTTAAGGAGCAGTTGCTGTGGCAGGAAGAGAATCTAGCTACTGTAGAAACAACAGAGCACATCTGACTGTTCAGCTCAAACAAGAGTAAAGTGAAGGCTCCCAAAACAATGAACAATAGCGGTAACAAAGCTCAGCTTCTTCAGAGATGTGGGAAGAAACAGAAATTTAATCACTGGTTTAATCAAACAAACTATGACTATGTAGCAAAGTACACTTCTTTGCTCTGAAGTCAGGATGGTTTTTTTTTTTTTTTCAAACAGTATGTTTTAGTATATTCTTAAACCAATGGTCAATTAGGAATTATTTTTTAACCTTTAAAGGTATTTTTTTCCAAAAAGATAAGGTAAATTATCTTTTATCCCATTATCTTAAATAATATCTCTCATTCATAAAGTAACTTAACCAACTCACAAGATGACTAGTTCACAAAGATTTTAATATATCTATTTACTAAAGAATTAAATATAAGGATTGCACATTAAAGTATGCCCCCTTATCAAAAGTTTCAATGGTTTTCAAATCACATTTAACTTTAGTGAGAGCAAATGTTGCCTTCTAACTATTTCAAATCTTCTTCTGGATGTTTGTTATACATAAAATCTGGATAGGAACTATGTGGGGGGCAGGAAATTCAGTCCTCAAACTTAGACCTCATTTTCTGTATATACAGATGGATATAAAAAGTAAAAGAAAAAAAATTAGACAACCATAGTAGCAGAACACATCTTTGATCCCAGCACTTGGGAGTCAGAGTCAAGTAGATCCCTTTGAATTTGAGGCCAGCCTGTTCTACATGGTGAGTTTCAGAGAGCCAAAAAACAAACAAACAAACAAAAAACAAAACAAACAAACAAAACAAAGGCTTAAATAAAGGTGTGTTAGATATGGCACAGGATACTTTATAATCAGAGTGCCAATAGGAAGGTAAAGAACACCAAAGCATCTCACCATAGGCTCTAGTGACATTCAACTGTCCCTTCTGCTTACTGTTTGAGGATGTTTTTTGGACAGTCTGGCTGTGTAGCTAAGGCTAGCCTCAGACTTGTAATCCTGCTGCCTTGGTCTTCTGAGTGCTGGGATTGCACGTATGCCACCATGCCCAGCTTCTTTCTGAATATTGCTTATGTGCAGGTGTGATATATGCCTCTGTATGTGTGAAGAGATAGTGTAGACATGCATGTACATGAATGAGAGCTAGAGAGGATGATACTCTCCACAATGGATCTCTCAATGAACCTGAAGATCATCTTTTCAGTTATGTTTCTAGAATCTGCCTGCCTCTGTCTGTCAAGGCTGGGTCACAGGCACACATGACCATGCAGGGCTTTTATCTTGGGGATTTGAACTCCCCTTGCTTTCATAGTAAGTGCTCTTACTTAGCAAGCCATCTTCCTAGACCCATTTCTACATATTCTTAATTAAACAGTCTAAGTTTGTATTTTACTATTCAAAGTATACTGAAAATTTTACAATAATAGCTATTCTCATAACTTTTAATTTTTTATATTTACTTTTCATGAGTATAGGTATCTTGCCTGCATGTGTGTCTGCACACTGTGAGTATCAGGTGCACAGGGAGGCTAGAAGAGGACTATAGAGTCCCCTGGAACTTGAGTTACAGACAGCTGTGGACAGTTGTGAGCTTCCATGTGGAGACAAGAAATCAAGTCTCTGGAGGAACAGCAAATACTATTACCTGGTGAGCCATCTCCCCACTTTCATGACTTTTAAAAGGGGAACAATTCAAGCTTCCTTTAATAACTTCTAGAGAGGGGGGAGGTGTACATCCATGTAGATAAATGTATTTGCAGACGGGCAGCATTTGGTGCATATGATTGTGGGTGTGCATGCATATACATGCGGAGACCAGAGACTGATATTAGGTGTCCTTTTTAATCACTGTCCAGTCTATTTACTGAGGCAGGGTCACTTGGTAAATTCAACTAGCATAGCTAACCCAGGTATCCTGCTCTATGTCTTTGGAGCTCTGGGGTTACAGATGAATCACGATGCCCATACAGGTTTTTGTGGGTTCTAGAGATCTCAACTCCAGTCCTCACATTTTTACACATGCATTTTATCCATTGAGCCATCTACCCAGACCTTAATAATTCTGTTAAAATAGTATTCTATGAAAAATTGAAGCCCTCATAGATTTCGGCTAGGAAAATATAGTTTGATGTCCCTTAAATACAGAATACATGAGACAGCAATTCCACCCCTAGCCATATATACCAAGATTGAAAACTAGGATGCATACAATAGTGTTCACTACAGCATTACTCACAATAGCAAATAGAAATGACTCAGTGCCATTAGGAGGATGAATAGGCAAAATCTGTTACATATCTGTTCATGCATATATTCTATATGGATAGGGATATTATTTAACTACATAAAGGAATATAATATTCTGATACATGCTACAGGATGGATGGACCCTGAGAACACTATGTTAAGTGAAGCACACTCTACTTTATGACTTCAGTTATATGAAATATCTACAATAAACAAATTCAGAGAGATAGAAAGTAGATTAGCAGTTTCCAGCAACTAGGGAAAGAGAAATAATGGGAATTATTACCTAATCATTACAGAGTGTCTGAAGTGATGCAAATATTTTGAAAATAGACAGTAATGGTTATATGACATTGTGAATGTTGTTACTATCACGGGGGTCTTATACCTAGAAATTTGGCCATGGTGTAACCTTGTAATCTCGGTATTTAAAAGATTGGAGGCAAGATGATAAAAGTGCTCAAGGCCAATCTGAGCCACATGAGACTCTGACTCAAAACCAACGACAACAAAAGCTGGAATGGTTGGGTTCAATGGTAAAGCATTTGTTTATGATGTATGGGCCCCTGGAATTTGATCTTCAGCACAACAAAAAAAAAAAAAAAAAAAAAAAAAAAAAGAAAGAAAGAAAGAAAGGAAGGAAGGAAGGAAGGAAGGAAGGAAGAAAGAAGAAACAAAAAAACACATACCCACATGCATGGGCATGGAAAAAAGCCCAAAATGGCAAATATTCTGACATATATTATTATCATTTGTATATATGTAATATATATTACATACACATAATTATTAAATAGCAAGCAGGAATTTCATGACCACCCCACAACAACAAATGTGCCTTTATGTAAAAGATGAGATTGGTGGTAATTGTATTAACCCAACAACTTAAGACACATAACATGACTTTCTATGTCTCCTGACATGTGATATGGTCTATATAATGATCTTACTGGGAAACTGGAGTTGAATTATAATACAGAAAGTGACAAACATATAAACTGGCATGTTCTATAGGACAACAAGTAGAAGTTTTTTCTTTTCATTACAATTACCTGTGTGTGTGTGTGTATGTGTATGTGTGTGTACATGCACACATGTTTATCTACACACACACAACAGTGCATGCATTTGGTGGGGGTCAGGGAACAACTCTCAGAAGCTGGTTCTCCCCTTCCACTTAAGGTGTTAGACTTGGTGACAGAAGCCTTTATCCACTGGGCCATCTTGCTAATCACAGCCTGGACTTCTTATAAGATCATATGCAATGGCTGAGCCTTGACCAGATCCTAGACTTGGAGAAAAAGGAGCTAAGAAGGATAGTTGGGGACAAAAAGGGAAATGAACCACAGGCAACATGTGGTTATAGTACTGAGTTACTATTGATTTCTCATATGGTAATGGTGCATGACAGAAGAAAGTCTCTGCTTAGTAAAGCAAGTGCTGAGGAACTTAGAGATGCTTCGTCAGCAGCCTATTTTTGGATGGTCTGGCAAAAGATTGCATGTGTGGGCCTATGTAGGTGGGGAGGTAAAGCATATGGGATAAGAAAACAATGGATGAATTTAAATGAAGGATATATGCATGTTTCTGTGATCATCTTTCAATTTTACCATAGTTGTGGAAACTTCAAAAATACAGAGAAGTAACCTTTTTAAAAATTGGAATGCTAGTTTTGTCTTGTATTCAGAGTACACATAAGAAAGCTAAACCAATAGAGGGAAATACAGCAGTTTCAGTGCTTTGCATACCTTCCACATCATACCAGTGTGCACCATTTGTGATGCCATCTTTGAATGTCTCGTCTTCATCTCCTGGACAGTGGGGTTCACCAGTTTTCATTATAGGGTGGTTAGAAGCATAAGCTTTTGCCAAGTATCTAAAGACTTCATCATCGGAAGTTTTGCTATAGGTTCCAGTGGTCATATGATCAGGAGAGTCATCAAAAGGATAGCTTGCTACCACTGAACCACCATGCAGATTTCCAGAAAGCACAAACCTTTGAAAACACAATCAAATTACATATAACCTTTAAAAAATACAGAAAATACCAAGCATTTAAAAATTCCACAGGATCTTTCATAAAGGTACTCATTTTTTCTTTCATCTTTTTTTTTTTTTTTAATTTATTCATTCAGTCAGTCAGTCCTGAAGATGGACCCAGGGCCTGGGTACATGCTAGGCATTTGGCTAACACTGACTTCATCCTCCAGCTCCACAAATGAAATACCTATCTTGGGGCTGACAAGATAATTCAGTGGATTCCTGCCACCAAGCTCTTGTGCCCTTCGTTTAATCCCCAGGACCCACAACAGCATAAGGGGAGAACTGAGTCCCACACGTTGTCTTCTAGTGTCCACATGCACACTTGGCATATGCATCCCCCATAAATAAATATAAAAAGTTATTTTAAATTTCAGAACTAAAGATATAGCTTAGTGGCTGAGTACTTGCTTAGCATGCATAAGCCTTGGGTTTGATCTCCAGAAACGAATAACTAACTCAATAAATAAATAAATAAATAAATAAATAAATAAATAAATAAATAAATAAGACTCTTTTACATTTCAAGTACCTTCCACTTTACAAAAGAGTTTACAAAGTTTTCCATCATTGAACACGTTCCTGAATAGTACAGCATTAACTAATGCTTTATAGGAAGTGTCTTACATGAGGAATTTCAAGTTCATTAATTAGATTGACCTTCAGGAACTTGTCAGAATTCAACCTTTTTTCCCCTACCTACAAAACTGATAAGTTCATATACTGTAATCTCAAGCTTATGTTTCATAATGTGTTAGTTTCATAGGGAAAGTGGCTAATATAATAAATACTGTTGACTACAAGTTTTAAGTTAATAACACTGTGTTTTGTATGCTTACGCCCAAAGAAAAATTTTAGGATAAGGCATCTCATTTAAAACACAATGTATTTTATCTGACTTCAGTTTCACAAAATCCTTACACCAAATTATATTTTCAAAGTTGAAAAGATTTAGAAAAAAAAAAACAAAAACAAAAAAACAAGAAAAAGGAAGAAAAGGAGAAAGAAAGAACACAATACAGTGAGCTTCTTTCAGAGCAAACCAATCTAGCACAGTAGAGCCACCCGCTGCTACTCCAAGGATACTGACTGAGCCACTGAATAAAAACCTGACACACACAAGGCTGCTTCTATAATTTAAAAAAAAAAAAAAAAAATTTCCAGTTGGGGCTGGGGTGAGTTCTGGGAATCAAATGCAATGCTATGCTTACATTAGCCACATGCTCTAAACACTAAGCTACAACACCAGCTTCATTTCTATGTCTAAGTGAACCACTTACATGGTCCAATTTATAGATAAAGAAAATCAAAAGAGCTCCTTTTGTGGGAAAAGCTAAAAGTAAAGGCATACACTCTATTTGCACATCTTTCCTTTATGTAACAGATCAAACCATTACTACAAATAGAGATTCAATTTTCTCTTTGCATTCCAACTAGAATTTTCTTCTGCCTACTTACTTGTAGTTGAAATACAGTGACCTTTACACAGTCTAAACAGTCTCTCTATATGCTTCAAAGAAAACTAAAATATCTGTGTAATCTGAAAGGCTACTTTAGGCATGATCAATGCCACCTCTAAGGTGAACAAAGAAAGTACTTAGCCAGTGATGATTAAGACAACAATTGATGGTAAAGGATATTGGTTTAATTAATACAGTTCTCATTAGCTCCCTTCCAGACACTAGCACAAACTTTGGAGCTGGACAAATGTCTCCCAGAACTGTTGTTCAACAGTCATGTGATCAGAAGTCACTGCCTCTAAATCCCAACTTCTCTCTCATCTATAAATTGGGAATATTCTACCTACCTCTCAGAATTGTTACAACTACTACAAACAACACCCACAAAACACTGAGCACCATAACTGCATGCTAGCTTCTCAACAAACATTAGTTTCTTTGGAGTTATCTAGCATCCTAGTCAGAGAATACTGCCACACAGATTTTCATTCTGCCTCTGACTTCCACTGTCATTTCTTGAGAAAGAACACTGAAGGTCACACTCTAGCTTTCCAACTCCACCTAGCTACCCTCCCCCACAGCTAATACAGTAACCATTTACTTTCTGGTTGTATTTCTAAAACAACTCAAGTATTTTTTTCTCCTCTACTCTGGGAAAACTATAAAAAGGCTCTTCCAGTTCAAGCACTTCATTTAGCAAACAGCATGTTTTAAAAGTATTAACTATGAACTGAGTACTATTGTAGGCACTAAGAAGACATTAGGAGAAACAACAAAAAGCTATGCATAAATGGGGTATGCTACTTCATGTATTTTTAAATTAAAATTCTACTGAGAGACCATTTTAGTCAACATTTCCTGCAACATTTCTCAAAAATATCATAAAGAGGACCTAACATTTCAATTTTTTTATAACAGGGAAACATTAGTAATCTCTGACAGTGATTAAATTTGATTTTCTGTATTCTAATTACAAAGCTTTAAGATACAATGTCACTCTTCAGGGGCCAATTTCAAAACAAAGCAATACCTATCACAGTAGCTGTAAAACTACTCCTTAGTATCTTTGTCAAGGCAGCTTTGTGTATCAGTTCCTATCCTATTTAAAAGATAGTTTAAGATTTTCATTCAGTCATCAAGTGTTTTTCTTACTTGGCTTCAGTATCATAAGATTTTTAAAATTTGCTAAATATATGGTATTAAAAATAAGAATCTTGGCAGGAAGTGGTGGTGCATGCCTTTAACCCCAGCACTCAAGAGGTAGAAGCAGGCAGATCTTTGTGAGTTCAAGACCAGCCTGGTCTATAGAGTGACTTTCAGGACAGCCAGGGCTACACAGAGAAACCCTGTCTTGAAAAAAATAAAAAAAAAAGTAGTTTCTCATATTGACCAATGTCTGTGTTTTTCTTTTTAATATCCCTCCCATCCATCAATCTCTAATTGTGTTATTTTACTTACATATCAATATCCTCTTATTGATTAATCATTAATAAATATGTATTTTGAGTTAATTTTTAAAACTGAGACTGTGAATGAATTTTCCATTTTAATTATAGTTACATCAAAAACAAAACAAAACAAAAATTTGGGATTGCTTAGAGTAATCAAACCACTGCTATAAGATAAAATGACTGTAATGCCAACTGATTCTGTGAGCTTTTAAAAACCTCACAAGCTCCTATCAATAAATTAACAATACCATGACATAACTCATGATCATCAGCTACTACTAATTTGGAAGAATTTAGCAAAGAATGAATATTTGGCATGAGACTTTCAGTATAGCCTCAAGGTAACTTATACCAAAGGCAAAGCTATATAGTGAGACCCTGTCTCAAAACAATAACGAAAAATAACAAAAAGCCCTGCTCACTATAGCATATGAAAAGTGTTATATCAAAATCAAATTTATATAGATATTCAGAGGTCTGACATGGTCAAGGAAAGGCAATCATCCTAGAACATTTAAACAAGTTAAGTATCTACAAGAGACCTTCTAAATATTAGTAAAGTGGAAGGTGGATGATTTAAACATTTGGAACCATTGAAATATCCACAAATTTTCTAGACCTCATAACATATGACTGAAATCTTACAACACAGTATTTCAGGAGGGTCGTATGTAGCTCAGTTGGTGCAGAGCTTGCTGGCATGAATGAAGCCTTGGGTTCAACCACAGGCAAGATGTAAACCACAGGTGGTGGCACGAGCCTGTAATCCTAGCTACAGCAGAAACAGGAGCATCAGGAGCTCAAGTCATACTTGGCTACATATCCAGTCCATGGCCAGCCTGGGCTACATAAGAAAGGATTCCAAGTCCCACAGAGAAATTTCTTTGTTCATTTTTATCTTTGCTTCATCTTCAACTCAAGACAGGAAGGTTGTCACTACTGCCTTGAAAAACCTTAGGAAGACACAGCATGGGAATATGCTGGCAAAGCTGTTGCTTCAGAAAGGCACACTCCACTTCAGACTGGATTCCATGGAGTAAGTACCTTCTCCCTTTATTCCTCTTTCCTATTCTTACTCATCCTAGACTCAGACCATATCCTCATATCCTACCTTTCCCTTACGATTGCAGCTCATGCACATTTGTCAGAGGGACAGTTTCTGTACAGTTGGGTGGGTTTTTGTTTTGTTTTTGTTTCTTTTGGTTTTTAGTTTTTTTGTTGTTGTTGTTCTGAGTAAACCCCTCATAAGTATATTTATAACATGCTCTTGTGATATACTGATTTCTGAAGGTTCTTCCAGGTCTTAGGTTTTTAAGCCCCATTCAATGTTTAAATGCTATCAATGTAAACGATCAGTTGTGCATAACTGGCATCAGAAACAAGCAGTTCTGACCCGCGGGGATTATTTCCCCTTATTCCTCTCTCCCCTAAGCAGAATCAGAAGTAAAGGCAGGAAAACTGTCCTCTGTCCAATATCAGAGGAAGTACTGGGGGTGTCATTTGCTATTTCTGAACCACAATCTGTCTCCCTGGCTGCGGAGCAGAGTAACTAACTGAGACAGCCAGAGTCTAGTTAACCAGTTTGTCCCTCAATTTCCCCTTATGCAAAACAGGAGTGTGAGTGGTGTCTAGGTGCCCAGCTGTGGTCGACAGCAAATGATATAATGCAGTCACAGAAAGTGCCTGCCACAGTATTTCTAGTGATGACACTGACAACTTAGCTACACAATGAAGGTGCTAACTTAAGATTTCTTAAAATCTTACCCAGCGCTGATATACGATGGTCCTTTAAAAACAGTGACAGAATGACAGAAAGTCTCCCTTCGGGCCATGTCCTGGACAAATGACAGCCCCAGGCAGGCTTCTTTACAATTAGCAAGACTAGGATGCCCTGCAACTGGGCCTTCGTTCCAGTTACAGGGTGTCGCTCTTCACCCTGACGCCCCCCCCACCTTTAGGCTGGCAAGCATTGTTTGAGCGCCTAGTGGGTGTCAGAATCAGCCTCCTGCCCTTGAAGACTCATTCGGGTGCGAGAGCAGCGTCAGGCAACACTCACTTGTTCTTGCGGATCCAGTCGATTAGGGCGCGCACCTCTGGCACCTCATCCAGCGAAGGGGGCTTGCCGGTGCTGAACTGGTCAGGGAAGCTGCGGTTGAGGTCGCGGCCACGGCTGTTGTAGCGGCCGCTGGTCCCGGGCGGGCCGCTGTCGCCGAGGCCGCAGTCACCCTCGCGGGAGCGCTCGAAGCCGTCGGGGTTCAGGCTGGGCAGCAAATACACGTCGGTGGTGTTGAGCAGGCGGACCAGGCGCGGGTCCCCACGGCGGTAGCCCGACGCCAGCTCACGGGCCAGGTAGACCAGCACCTGGCGCGACACCGTCTCGTCGCCGTGCATGTTGCCCACCAGCTTCACCTGCGGCCGGCCGGGCAGCAGCGGCCCCGCGGCGTCCATCCCCGCCGCGGCGGTGGGCGGCGGCCCCAGGCCGGCCGTGAGGCGCAGCACCCACAGAGGCCGGCCCTCCACCGAGCGGCCGATGCTGAAGAGACGCGCCAGGCCGGGCGGCCCCGCGGCGGCCGCCGCCTCCAGCGCCTCGCCCAGCGCCGCTTCGTGGTAGTAGTGGTCGAACTGGCCCTCGGCCGCCTCGGAGCCGGCGACGGTCGTTGTGGTCGCCTCAGCCTTCTTGATGTGCGCGGCCTGGGCCGAACTCCTCAGTAGCAGCAGCAGCAGCAGCGGTGGCGACGGCAGCAGCCTCAGGCGTCCCAGCCGCCAGGGCGGCCGCTCATCCCGGCCGCTCGCCATCTTCCAGCAGCGCCGCTAACACCGCTCCGCTCCAGCGGCTCCGCACCCGGGGCGGCGGCGGCCCGCCGGATCCCCTCCGTGCCTAGCAACCCCATCCCGCCCTCCGACCCCAGCCAATCGTGCTCCAGAATGTCTTTGCGTCACGCTAGGGGCGGGGCTTTCCTTAAAGCTATCCATTTCCCTCTGGGAGTGCCTTCTCCTTTCCAGTACCTTTAGTCACTTTCCCTTCTTTCACTGAGGTTCTCTTCTCTGCCTTCCCCGCCTCCTTATTTCCTCTTCTACATCTGCTCTCGGTCTTCTCTTTTCGCTCAGTCTCTTCTTTATGGCATCTCTCCTGAAATTCTTACTCACTTATCTCTGAGAGCTTTTACTCGCCCCCTTCTTTGTTTCTCAGGTAGCTCTAACGCTTTAGAGCCGATAATCGAAAGAATTAAACGGTTCCAAAAATTCAAAGGACTCCTGAGAAAAATCAGTAAGAATGAAAGGCCCCCTTTAGTCCCATCTCCATTGCACCGTTTTTCCTCTGCTGCCTGGGCTTGAGCCCACCTGCCTGCCTGCAGTTGAAAGGAGACACCTGGTGCACTTCATAAAGCAATCCATTCTATTTCTGATTTGCCGTGTGGAAACTGTAATAGGCTCCCTCTGTGTTAATGCGGTCTGTTTCATTGGACACTGGAAAGCGTTGGACTGAAACTGGTCTTCTGTGTGTGCTTATGTCTGCCTTCTTTGGGAAGGTACCATCGTATGGTAATCCTTCCCTCCTCTTACACTTCTTTTGAGTAGGAGTATCCAGAGCACCTCTGTACAGCTATCACTATAGTTTTAGAATGCTGTTTTTAAGAGACAGATTTAGCATTTCTAGAAATAACTGCTCAGCAAACATAATTCCCCAATCTGGTGTTTGGATAAGTCCAGAAAACCTAACCTTCCAAATAGGCTTTAATCACTTTATCTTGAAGAAATTTGAAATCTGGCAATCCTGGTATCAAGTGTGCAATTCTAACCCATCTAACAACGTAATTGCAAAACTCATTATTATTATCCATTGCTTTCAGTGCTGATATTCAAGATCTCATTTCTGAACTATAATTGACTCTGCACAGGACCAGGAGAATTCAATGATTACCAAATATTTGTTGAGTAATGTGTGTCAAAGCTGGATGCTGGGAAGCAATGCATAGCTCTGCCTGGTTAGAGGTTCAGTGCAGTTTGTAGTGAATGATGCAGTACATCTGTGGAGGCATTCCTGAGGAAAAACTCATTCAGCCTTGAGTAGGAAGAAAACAGGAAGACAGAGAAGAAGCCAAGAAAGAAGTGAAGAATTCTGGGTAAAAGGAGGAGCAAGAACAGAAGGCTGCAAATTTTGAGAGCAGAGACTATGTGTTCTTCAATTGTTTGTAGGTCCAGGTTACTAGTGAAGGGGATCGCAGATGTAGAGGTTACAGGAAACAAGATACATAGGGCCAAATAGAAGGGCTCTGCAAACCTGGACAGAAATCCATAGAGAGCCAAGGATGGGTTTGAAGCTAATTTAGAAAACTCCCCCTCTGCTGGTGACTAGAGTGGAATAGACACTCTTAAACATGAGGCTGAGAGACCGACAAGACGCACATACTCCAAGAAGATGGGGGGGGGGGGCCTTGAACAAGGGCAGGGCTGGTGGAAGGTGGGGGGAGGAAATGGATGCAAATGCCTTTAGGAGTGAAATGGGACAGTTCCTACCCACCCAGAGACAGGATTGTAGGCTGGCTCCAAATTGAACTCATCTTTTGCCATGGTAACAAGCAGTGTTGAGTGACATTATCCCTACAGAGACATGAATAAACATCTGCTCACCCCAGATATGAAACCAATGACAGACCAAAGCAAGGACACCACCAATGCCCAACTTGGTGAACTAATGAATTTTATTGAGGTTATAGGAATATAGGTGAGGGGTTACTTGCAGTAGCAGAAATAACTCAAAAACAACAGCTGCATTGCCAAAAGTCCACCCAGTATGGGTGATGGTTCATAAACTGGAAAACTGGAGAACACCATACAACTTGAAGGCAATGCAACAGTGTTTGTCAGGTTGGCAGTGTTTGTCTTTCAGTCAGTTCAGATGGTTTGAGGCAGCTCAGCTGGTCTGAGCCTGAGCATCTCTCAGCAGTCTTTATGGCTTATGTGCTTAGGGAGGGAGGGGTCTAGTGAATCTGGCCAATTTCAGGGACTTCCTGAAGCCACTGCGTGTTTACTTCTGGAGATAATGGGACTTCAGTTAAGACAGCAGGATGGAAAGTTTCTTCTTTTCTATTGACATTCTGCATCTTAATGAAACTTCCACCAAATGTAAACTGCTACACAACACACTGTCATTCTGGTTCTGTGAACACTTCTCCATGTCCCACTTACAATGCTTCATGCACAACAGCTGTAACTCATCAGAAATAAAGCCCCAACAGAGACCCTCTTCCCCCAGGAATGCTTAATTACTACATTGTGCATTTTTGCAATCACCCAAATCAAAGGAGCCCAGGGGACACATTAACCTCTAATCATGTTCCTTTTCTATCATGTTCACTCTTCTTTGACTGCCCCTCACCCTGGCAGAGCAGCTTTAACTAGGAAGAGTGGCTGAAACATAAGTGTAAATGAAATAATAATATATAACTTGATTTACATAATAAACAAGTGTCAGCCAAATAGTGCTATGTAACTTGAGTCAGTGCCCTCCCTGGCATCCTTAGGCCTCCACAGTGTACTTCTGGGCTCTGAAAAGGGTAGGAGCTTTCTTCTTTTCAAATACAACTTGGCCTGTCATGAAACCCAAAGCTACAGACCAGGTCACTCACTGCTCAGTGAAGGGGAATAGCAGGGTTGAGGGCTGGCTTTGTAGTTACCCATCACTGAATACCACCCTCTGTTCCAGAACTCTAGGAGCTTGTACAGGTGTCCCTTTCCTACTCCACCTCCCACAAAAGCATTGGCTCACAAATAAGCAAACTTGGGAAAAGCTTAAAAAGGTTAAAAAAAAAAAAAAAGAAAGAAACTGGCTTCCTGTTCACAGTAGTTTATGGTAATAATCTGGATTTTTAAAAACAGGACAGAAGATAGCAGATAGCAGGCCTTATTCAATAACCACTTTCTTCAAAAGATTTGTAGATAATTAAAACAGCATGATCATCATCATGTACTTATAAATGTCTCATTGTCTGGCACAACACCTACACATTTATAAACTTAATGTGACAGTCATTTATGCAGCACACAAGCTAAGGAAAATTCTGTTTTGTGGTCACAAGAGGATTGGAAGATGAATTGAGGAAGATCTCTCTCTCTCTCAGAGGCAGAAGATACTGAGGGACCAGCACAGATGTAACAAATGGCAAGAATGTGTTATCAGGGCAAAGCTATAACATGTACTTTACAACAACCCTGGTAGTTTACAATATCCATAGTACCTACTATTTCCATTTCAAAGATGAGGACGTTGAGGTCAAGGTCACTCAAGAGACAAGCTCTAGAAATATGGCTACAAAAATCTGGGTATTTGCCCTCTGTTAAAACATTGTATCAATGTCATTAACTTGCTCTGGAACACTAACAAAAAAGCATTTATGAAGAGTCAGAGAAAACCCCTATACTGTTGTTAGCCTATTGGTTTTGATGTCAGTACTGAGTTCCTATCCTCCATCAATCATTGTTTAGATTTCTTCATCTTGAGCAAGTTATTTTGTTTTTATGAAAATCAAATGAGATGACTTACATGTACAATATATAACAAGCCATCTCTCTCTCTCTCTCTCTCTCTCTCTCTCTCTCTCTCTCTCTGTGTGTGTGTGTGTGTGTGTGTGTGTGTGTGTGTGTGTGTGTGTATGCACATGTGCTGTGGGGATTGAACCCAGAGCTTTGTCAATTCTGGGCAAATGCTGTATCATTAAACTATACCACAGCCTTAGTTTTGTTTTTAATAGTAATAAAAATAATTCTCAAATAAACTAAGATGGAGAAAAGCACTCCGAGGAGAGGAACCAGCAAGGCATGCTGGGAACAGTGGCTAGAGCAAAAGACACATTGGGTGAGGCAGTAAGAGGCAAAGCCATAAAGGCAGGACAGTCAAATAAATAATGAATGGTCTAGAATGCCGTGCCTAGGAGGGTTTGTGTTATTCCATATCCAGTAGAAAAGTTGCAGATCTGTGTGTGAGGGTGGTATAGATAACACCTGTGCTTTAGCAACAAGTGCCAAATGTGTGGGGGAGGCTACAAAGTTCCATTTAGACAAGAGCTGATTTCTGTTTGATTCAGAAAGGCAAAAGGTTGTGGGGTTGGAAAGATGACTGTTCTTCCAGAGGACCCATAGTCAATTCCCAGCACCAACACAGCAGCTCACACTGCCTGTAGCTCCAATTCCAGGGGATCGAACCCCAATGGCACTGCATGTATATAATGCATAAATACATGCAGGCAAAACACCTATGCATATGAAATTATTTTGAAAAAGAGTGGGCTGGAGAAATGGCTTAGTAATTAAGAGCACTTGCTGTTCTTGTAGAAGACTCAAGTTTATTCCCACTACCTCACAACCACTCATAACTTCAGTTCCAGGGGATTTGATGCCCTCCTCTGACATCCCCAGATACCTGGCACACAAGTGTCCTTATATATTCGTGAAGGCAAAATACTTACAGACATAAAATTAACAAAACTAAGAAGGAAAGGAAGATTTGAAGGCTGTTTAGTTTGTTGGATTTACAAGGTTTAACAATTGCCTGGATAAGATGAAGGAAGAAAAGAAAAAAAGAGATGACAACTCGGTGATGGTGACTAGGTAGGTGGCTTTGTCATTATCAGAAAGAAAGACTTCAGAAGAAAGGAAGGTACGTGGGAGGAGTTTGAGGTGAAGTAAAGGAATTGGGGATTGGGCTGGAGGCCTTTCAGATCTGAAGTGTCTGTATGAAATCCGGAGTGGGTGTGCCTGTTCATTTGTATGTCCCTCCTTTTGAGACCGAGTATTCTGCAGCCCAGGCTGGCCTCCAACTCACTATGTGGCCAAGGATGGCCTTGAATTCCTACTCTTCACGGCTTTAATCTTCTGAGTTCTAGACTGTGTGTGTGTGTGTGTGTGTGTGTGTGTGTGTGTGTGTGTGTGTGGTGAGACTGGGTCTCAGAAGGGTGGCCATGTCTAGGAGGTAGTGACAACAATTTCTGAAGCAGTATCCCAAAAGTTTGTCTTCCAGTAAGTTGAACAGGCTGGATGACGTCTAAACTTGTAGCAAGGGTACTGAAGAGAAGCACTGAGGCCCATCTGAAGGGAAACAGCTTTCTTCACAGATCAAAGCCATAACTGTAAGAATTCTCAATTTAAAAGTGAATATATCATTTATTCAATAAATATTTATTATGCATAAACCAAATGCATAATACATACTATATATCAGATTGACAGCTATAAACAAAATAGAAAAAAATACTCAGACTGAGGTTGTAGTTGATTGGCAGATGCTTACCTAGTATACATGCATGAGGCCCTGAGTTAGTCACCATCACCACAAGAAGAGATCCCTTCCTTTGGGAGAGCTTATATAATATGAGGCATGAATATGAACAGATGGAAAGTGAATATTCAAAACAAATGGGGTTTAGACAGTTATTCTTCTCCCTACTGTGACATATTTGACAGAAGCAGCTGGAGAAGAAAATGAATTATTTGGGTTGATGTTGTAAGAGGAATACAGTCTGTCATGGTGGGTTGGCATGGTGGCAAATGTGTGGGCAAGTGGTCATCATTGCAGTCATGAAGCAGAAATGAATGCCGGTGTTTAACTCGCTTTCTTTTTCTTTCTTTCTTTCTTTTCTTTTCTTTTTATTTCTTTTTTTTAAATTCATTTCAGAGTCCCTGCCAATGGATTGCTTGGAAAGGTCATGGTAGAAGTGAAAGAATTGAGAAGTAGTTGTATATCTTGAAAGTAGAATGATAAAAATTCACTGATGGGTGAGTGTAACAGAACTAGAAGAACTGGTTACAACTCCAGGATTTAAGCTAATCAACTACAATAAAGAGAGAATCACTATTCACTGGAGGAGGAAGGATTGGGGAAAGGGCAGGCTTGTGGAGAAATAGCTGAAGCCAAGAGATGCCTATTAGACATCCAAGAGGTGAAATAGGCAGCTGGATATATAGTTCTGAGCTAGGAGAGGTGTGGGCTAAGGTAGGGAGTTCAAGGTAGGGAGACATGAAAACTGTAGGTCAGGATCACCACGACAGGGAGAGAGAGGAGAAAGAGAGCCAGAAACAGAAATGTGAGCACCAGATCCTATCCCCCGGGGCCCTCCGATGTGTGCAGATGGGAAACAGAGGGCTGAGAGAAGAAAAGCCTCTGGGCGGTCAGTAAGTGGGAGAAAGGTCAAGAGAGCAAGAAGCCACGAGAGAGATGGGTTTCATTGTCAGGTGTAGTCATGGATGTTTGGGAAGTAAGGCAGGATGATGGAGACATTGAGGCCAGTCTGGGCTATATAAAGAGTTCAAGGCCAGCTTGCCAGTCTCCGAAAAGGAGAAGGGTGAAGAAGAAAGAAAAAAAGGAAGGAAGAGAAAAGGTGGGAAGGAGAGTGTTGGGGAAAGCAATGTATCTGAAGGAGAAAGAAGGGAGTGTGTTAAATGGTACTCAGGGCCAAGTACAACCAGAACTAAACTAAATCGTTGAGTTTAGCAATGCAGAGATTACTTATGAATTTTGTTTTTGTTTTGTGAGACAGGGTCTCATGTAGCCCAGGTTGGCCTCCAACTAAATAAATAGCTGAATAAGTAACATCCTACCTGAAAGCAAATTTGGGATAGGAAAGAAAAACATGACACTCATCGTCCTTGTGATAACATTCCCTGGAACCCACAGAGACAGCTGACCTGAGCGAGTTGGTAGCTCATGAACTTCATGTGGGTAACAGTTGTGTAGCTTGGCCTGCTTGTGGGGCCCCTAGCTGTGGGATCGGAATCTGTCCCTGGCTGAACTAGCTTTTGGGAACCTATTCCCCTTGCAGGGAAGTCTTGCCCAGCCTTGATGCTGCAAGAGGTGTGTGGTCCTGTCTCAACTTTGATGTGCCATGCTTTGTTGACTCCCATGGAAGGCCTGCCCCTTTCAGAACAGAATAGAGTGGATGGGGGAGTAGATGGGAGGTGGGGAAGGGAACAGGAAGAGAGGAGGGAAGGGAAACTGTGGTTGGTATGTAAAATAAATGAAAACGTAATAATAATAATAACCCCCATCCCCTTCTGTTTATGTGTGCTTTTGTGTACAATATCTCAAGCAGTGCTCACAGCAACACTACAGGCTGGCAGGGCACCCTGAAAAGGTCCTAGTTTTAAGATGCCACCAGCTAGCTCATGTAGGAATACAGCAAGACATACAGCAGAGCTACAGACACCTGCCCCATCTGTGGAACCTCTCCAGAGCTCCTGCCATCACACAATGTGTTTGCACATTATATACACACATGACTCACAGTGAGAAAAAGTGAAGGACCAAGTCACAAGCAAGCCTAAAACAGAGACATGCATTGGTGAGAACTATGGAAAGAATGTGTGAATAATTTTAAGGTTCACTGATCATTAACAAAGGAATGCAATGCAATATGCAGGCGAGCGTGTGTGTGATTAGTGCCAGTGCAAGAAGAGAGCAGAGATGAAGGATTAAACGCAGGACTCCAGAGACCCATGGGCTTAAAGAAGTAGACGAGCTAACAGAAAAGTGATGGAACCATGCAGCATGGCTAGAATTTTCATGTACTTGCTTGTATCTGTAAAGCGGGAAAATAAAGTGATTTTAATTCTGAAAGGTGTTAATGAAGGGGAAATTCACAATGGACTTTGGCCCATCCCTTCTTGCAGGTGTTGCCATTACTAACCTAGTTGCACCCGAACCTTTCGTGGGAAAATTTCTATCTGACAGGAATGGTTTTTGCCTCCAACCCACTATTTGCCAGGTTACAGTTTGCCTCCTTGCCTCTGAATGGGGCAAGGCTTTCTATGGGATCGGGCTGCAATTAGAGCTCCTTTATCCCTGCTTAGCTTCTGCCTTTAGCTTGTTTCCTTTAAACTTCCATAGGTTTCTCCTCAAGACACTCCCCCAGTAAATCCCTCAAGCATATTCCCAGTCTCAGAATATGTGTCTAAGGAACCTGCATTTAGACAGCAGGAGAGAGGGCTCAGAAGTTAACATTCTGGCAGTTCTTGCAGAGGACCTAACTTTGGTTCTAAGTAACCACATGTCAGCTCACAACTGCCTGTAACTCCAGATACAGAGGATCCAACACCCTCTTCTGGCCTCCACTGACCCTAAGCATGTGTCTGGACACAGACATACATACAGGCAAAACACTCATATATGTAAAAAATTAAAAATCGGAATATGTTTTGCTTTGTTTGATTTATATTTCGTTGATGTTATTATTGGCTTCTGGAGCTTTTTTGTTTTACAGAATTCTTAATTCCTTTAAGTCTTCTTCTTCCTTCTATGCCAAAGGGAAATGAAATGTGTTTATTGAAGTTTCAAGTTTGGTTTTGGTTAGGTAGGCCTATTCTATTTCTTCATTTGTTCTGCTTTGTTTTGAGATGAGGTCTCACACTGTAGCCTAGACTAGTCTTGAACCCACTAGAATAAAACCATAGGTAGGACTATTCTGTTTAAAGTGTTTTTTTGTTTTTTTCCAGTGTTAGAGATGGAAGGCAAGGCCTTGAGTGGGTGAGGCTCTGCCCCTGAGCTCCACTCCCGTTCCTATTTTAAATGTCAGTTAGAACTAGTTTCTAGGGCATAGGTCACTGCTACTGAATCTTGAAACCAGGATAGTAATTTTGATCTATACTTCCAAAAGACTATAAGCCAACATAGAGGTATGGTTCTGGCCCTGTGAGACAGACAAGGAAGGAAGCAGGTTTCAGATCCTTTCAGTTTTACATATCAGAAAATCTGACTCAGTCTTGCTTAAATAATAAATGGAATTTATTGGCTCATATAACTGAGAAGGCCAAAGGAGAAGTCTAGTTTCAGACATTGCTCTATCCAAGTGCCTCATTTATTTTTGCCTCTTGGCCCTGCCTTTTACAATGTTTACTTTATTCTAAGTCTGGCTCCCCATGTGAGTCCAAGAAGGTTGCTGGGAGCCCCCAATGCCACGTGTCTTCTCATTCATGCCTGGCAAGAAAATCAGATCATGCCCTTAGGGTAGCCAAATATCTGGTTTCACTCAGACTGGAGAAACTTGGGTCTCATGCCTACCCATGAACCAATTACTGTGGCTAGGGAGAAGACACCTATAGCCTTTGCTAGGGCAGGGATGGTGTCTACTTCCCATGAGCCACCTGGATCCACAATGGACATCAAAATTGTGTCAAGGAGACATCAGGGAACAGAATCTGAGGAGACTATCTGTAAACACGGACCTGCAGAGCATCTTCTTCATATAAGTTCTACCAGAATACCTTTCCTGGATTGGAAGTAGTGTGACTTAGTGCCAGACAGGAGAAATGGAACAATGCAGTGAAGTAAGCACCATAAGGGCAAAACACTAGTAGCCAGGGCCTACATGGCAGTTTAGTTTACAACATACATTCCATACAGTTTATCTTGATAATTGCCAGTTTAAAAGGAAACATATGTCCTGTTCTTAGCTGTTCAGTATCTGAGCCCTTCCCCCACTGAGGCAACGTACCCCTTTAAGAGTCTTAGGCAGGACATTCTGCCACTCCTCAAACTGAAAAGACCGGGTTTTATTCTGCCTGTGCAGGGCGGAGTAGTCTACACTTGGTCAAACAGATGAACCCATGACAGCATTTACTTTGGGAGCTGGTGACACAACGAAGCATGGTCTGTGGCTACTTCTAGCTGGGGTGGGATGGAGAAGGCAGAAATATGGTTTTTAGAGCAATGCACTAAACTGGACACTTGGCTTCCAGAGCCAGAGGTGATGACAGGACAAGCCACAGCAGGTGGCACTCAGTGACTCTGGTGACTTTGGTTTGGCCACTTACATTGTCCTTATCTGTGTATATAATCTGTTGATCGTCCAACATTCTGGCAAATCTGTGAATGAGTCAGTCTTTTTACTCTTCTTTGTGTTTATTTTAAGCTGAATATATTGGTGTGCTGTCACAGTTTGGGTCATAAATAGCATCCCATGTGTTAAGGCTTGGTCACCAGACTGATCGCTACAGGGAACTGAGAGAGACTTTAGGAGGAGGACACAGTGGAAGAAAGTTAGGTCACTGAGGCCTTGTCCTAGAAGGGGATATGAGGACACTGGTCTCTTCTCCTCTTGTTCCCAGTAGCCAAGAGCTGAAGAGAGAGCCCCTGCCATATGCTCCCATTATTACCTCCTATACCACCACTGGCCCAGAGCAAGGGCCCAGTCAACCAGGGACTGAAATCGTGAGCCCAGGTAAAACATTCCTCCATTTAGGCTGATTTAAACTCAGTTGTTTGTCACAGCAATAGAAATCTAAGTATCATATGCTATACCATAAGGTTTTGTTTCTTCTTAGGTATCTTTTTTTTTTCCCATGCAGGAATAATTTGGACCTCTAGATATGCATGCTTTTGTGGGCTTTTCCAAGTCAAGTAAATAGTGAAGTTTTCTTTGCAGATCATCTCAGGCCACTTACAGAGAAACTAATTTTGCTTATTTATTGTTCTTTCTTTTGGGTCGAGCCAAACCTTATGCATGCCAGGCAAGTACTCTATGAGAGCCATGCTTCAGCTAGCCATTATCCTGGTACTGAATGCATTTACTACCAGAACCAGTTTCTTAGGGCTGCAACTTACTGAAACACAACCCTTGGAGGGCTGAATTATTCTCATTTTTCAGGTGAGAGTACAGATTCTAAGAGATTAAGTAACTGGCACCTAGGATCATGTTTGTCACCTTCCTCTAGAAACTTCAAACTCTCTTAAAAACAACAACAACAAAAAGAAACACACACACACACACACACACACACATTAATCAAGATAAAGAGTAACCAGGACAGGGTTCTTCCTTTCCAAAAAAGCTCCCTGTCCTCGCTCTATCTGCCTAGTGGGTAAAATGCACCATTAGGAAAGGGCTCCAGCATTCTAAAGAGTCTTCTCCCATTAAAAAGAAAGAAAGAAAGAAAGAAAGAAAGAAAGAAAGAAAGAAAGAAAGAAAGGAAGGAAGGAAGGAAGGAAGAAAGAAAGAAAGAAAGAAGAAAAAGAAAAAAGAAAAGGAGAAGCCATTGAAGAGAACTCTTTAAAGGTGTGATAAGGATGTTGAAGTTAGCTCAACCACAATTGATGGCTTCCGGTGAAGGTTTGGGAGGGGAAAGTCTCAGTTCTATTTAGGATCAAACTGAGAGTTTGACCATGCTCCAGTGAGTATATGGATGATACAAATTGGACTTGGATTATTATTATCATCATCATCATCATCATCATCATCATCATTTTCTATTTGCATCAGTAATGGGGGGAGTAGACATGAAAGGACTGGGAAAGTGAGTGTGATTAGGGTGCATGATATGAAATTACCAAAGAATTAATAAAAATACTATGTTGTGGGAAAGAAGGAAATGAGCTAGAAAGATGGCTCAGCAGTCAGAGCACCTGCTCCTCTTGAGGTTCAATTCCTAGCAACTACGCGGCAGCTCTCAACTGTCTATAATTGCTGCTCCAAGGGATTTGACACCCTCTTCTGATCTCCAAGGGCAACAAGCAAGCACATGATGCACATACATACATGCAGGCAAAACATGCACACACATAAATAAATCTAAAAATAATTTTTTAAAAAGAAAAAGCAAATACTCCAAGAGGCTTGAGAATGTGACTGCTGATATCTAGGGATGGGGTCTTATCATGTGTGATCTTTTTGTGGAGAAGTGTGAGCAAACAGCTACTTACCCCTAAATCTTGGTGAAACAGTTTAATGGGCTTAATTATGGAGCATGGATGAGTAGTTGATGATAGTGTCCGTGGTAACCTTAAAATACCTATACACCAAGTCTCAGCCCTGTGGATAATGATTTCCCCAAAACTGTGTAAATGGAGGAGTCCTTCTTTCAGATAAGTTTCCATGCTTTTAAAAAACTTACTATATATATATATATATATATATATATATATATATATATATATAGAGAGAGAGAGAGAGAGAGAGAGAGAGCACTAGTGTTTTGCCTACACATATGTCTTTGTGAGAGTGTGGAGTCCTCTGGAACTGGAGTTACAGACAATTGTGAACTGCCATATGGGTCCTGGGAATTGTACCCAGGTCCTTTGGAGAGAAGCCGCGTGCTCTTAACTGCTGAGCCATCTCTCCAGCCCAACCTTCCCTACTCAAATTACACAAGCAGCTCTGAGACCATGAGACCATGAGCAGCTGGGGCAGAATTACCTGCACATGAGCAGGAGAAGCCCTGGGGAGTTGTGAATCTTAGGTGAGGATCTCATGACCCTTTGTGCTCTCTCTCCCTCCACATCTCCATGCTGGCACATCAACAGGCTGGATCTTGAGGGATCCTTGCAAGTAGTCTTGACTGCTTCTGATGAAGAAATACTGGTTGTTATGCTTTGAAGACAGCATTCCTCAAAGTCCTTTGACCCCAGAGAGGATTTAATGGACTGCATAGGAGCTAGAGCCCTGAAAGCAGGTAGAGAGCACAGAACAAGGTAAGATACTAAGAGTTTGGTTGCCATGGGCTACTTATGTGGATGGGGCAAACAGAACTTGTGTGATGTTTTTAAAGTAGATCATTGGCTTGGCTGCCTATTGTCTAGAAAAGGAGTGGAGCTCTATGTAAGAGAACCTCCGAAAAGGCTAGATAACAGGTAGGGGGGCAAAAATGTATGGTTTGGGAATTTAGCTAGGTGGTAGAGCACCTGCCTGGTAAGTTCAAGGCCCTGGGTTCCATCCTCAGCTCCAGATTACTGTCAAGTGATAGTGCTCATTCTAGTTATCTATTAGGATTGAACCAATGTAATTACAAACAAAACCAGGTTCAGTGGGTCATGAAGATTGACAGCTCAATGGTTCAATAGTCCTCCTTGTTTTTAAGGTTTTTTTTTGTGGGGGTGTTGTTTTTTGTTTGTTTGGTTTGGTTTGGGTTTTTGTTTGTTTGTTTGTTGCTTGTTTGTTTTTTGAGACAGGGTTTCTCTGTGGCTTTGGAGACTGTCCTGGAACTAGCTCTTGTAGACCAGGCTGGTCCCTAACTCACAAGTGCTGGGATTAAAGGCATGTGACACCATTGCCGGACTGAGAGATAGATCTTAAGACTCCTGGTAGGTTCCTAAAACCATAGATAAACTCCAGAATCCCCATCTCAGCCTCTTCCAAAACTAAAGATGTGTATGCCACTGTACCCAGCTGTTATAAACATTCTGGGGATCTGAACTCAGGCTCTCTTGTTTACAAGACAAGCACTTTATCTACAGAGGAACCTCCCCAGACAGAAAGCATCTGATTTGAACCCAGCAAATTTCACTTCTTGGAATCTCCCACAGAAAAAGTCCCATGAGGATGAGAGACTGTGTGAACAGGGTTTCCTTCCCCGAAGCCTACTTTGCAAAGCTGAGAACTTGGAGGCAGAAAGGGATCTGACCTGAAGGGGCTGCATGAGCAGGTGGTAATCCACCCATTGAAAGGACGATTGTTGTGAGCACCTTGGGGCTGGAAAGACTAGCATTTGGATGGTTTTTTGGTTTTGTTTTTTCCTTCCCTCACAAAAATATTTTGCCATTGTCCCTACTCTCATGCTCTGAGACCACTACAAAATAAAATAAAAGTTAATTGAACCCAATCATTGTAATACTGTAACAGTGGATCCAATAACCCAGGTGGCCATCAATTGACTCATAGGTAGGTAGAATATACAATATGGAAACTAGACAAAGTATAATTCATGTTCTAGGCTGGTCAGAGCAGGACACTGTAGGATTCCATCATATTTCTCATATTTCTCAGGATGGCATGCAATTTAAAACATTTGAATTGCTTATTTCTAGAATTTTTCTGTCTCATATTTTTGTATCTTTCTTCACTATGGTAACAAAAACTATTGAAAATGAAACCAGAGATAAAGGAACACTGCTAAGTATGTTTTCCTTTACAGATGATAAAACTTTGCAGAACTCGGTAGAAATAGTCTTGAGTATACTAAATGACATTGGGTCATGGTTTTTAGAATGGTTAACATAGCTAGTCATGGTGGCTTTAACCACTGAGCCATCTCAGTGCCCCAGAGCTTCCTTCTTGATACCGCAAAGGTAACTACAGTGAATATTTAACACACTTAGTGTTTAAAGATTTTATAGGAGTGGATCTGGATTTCTTTTGCATATGACTTTGCTGTTTAGACTCAATGCAACTAAGTTATGACTCCAGTTATATCTTATATTTATTTTATAGGTTTGCCAGAGACTAGCCCTAGATTCTAGCAACAAATTCAGATGGTCATGTGTTTATTCTCTTGCATACCCAGAGTCAAAGACATTTTCCCATTAAAGAAAAAAATGACAAGAAATCAGAACTGTGTTCTGTTACATATAGATCCCAGAGTGCAACTTACAACCCTTTCACCACACGCACCAAAAAAAATAAGTAAATTAAAAAGTTCAGTTACTAATGATATTTTGGCAGGCAACAATATCTGCCTCCAACTTTGATGAAAATGCTTGGTGAGACTCAGTTGGCATAAAGCATATTCATACCCAGCCAGCTGGATTGTGTCTCAAGAGGACAAGCTGAAGCACCAGAAGGTGAAGAAACTGATGCTATTTATGGGGACAATCTGCAGCCACCTCTCTGTCACAGGTCTGGGAGAAAACTGATGCTTGGAGCCCTGGAGATAGCAGCTACCCACAGACTACAAGCCTGCACAAAAGCCAGAGCATCAGCAGAGACCCTGCTCACAGAGCGGGGCAGAAGACTTGCAAAAGTATCATGTAGGAAGTAATTACCTCATTGCTCATTGCAAATGGGAAATCCTCAAAGAGAGGAAAGAACAGATAATGAATCCAGATTAAAAAATAGGGAAACTGGTGCAACCAAAGATAAAACAAGTCTGGCAGAAATTGTAGCAAGTTTCCAGAGGGCAGCTGATGTTCCAGCCAAATCTCCAATGTTGCTTCCCACTCTGCTCCCCAGCTCTTGTCTTTATTATTTTCTTGGTCCTTAGTTGTGTCCTACAAGGTCTCCCATCCACAGAGTAGCTCTTGATTAAGCACAGCCTCTACGTGGGCATATGAAAGCGAAGAAAACACAGGTCAAATGAATTAGAACCTTGGAGGCTTTCAACACTGTAACCATGAGGGTGTCCCTTCCCAGCAAAAAAGTATTCTAGATAAAGTGCTTTGTTGAGGAGAGGATGACATGAACACTTACCTATATGCTGAAATTAAATAACTTCGTTCTATGCTATGAAATTGAAATTTTTATTAAAGATGAGCATTTCTGTCAGTCTTGTTTTGTCCCTTAAGGGATAACCGGCTATAGATATTACCCTCTCCTTTAAAAAAGCTCATGAAGAAAAAAAATAAAATAGATCTGAGGATGGTGGTGCCCACCTGTAATCCCTGCACTCAGGAAGTTGAGACAGAAGAATCGAGTTCAAGCCCAGACTATGTAACATAGC
Source organism: Phodopus roborovskii (assembly GCF_943737965.1). Taxonomy (NCBI): domain Eukaryota; kingdom Metazoa; phylum Chordata; class Mammalia; order Rodentia; family Cricetidae; genus Phodopus; species Phodopus roborovskii. The sequence continues at coordinate 5,860,102 of NW_026126407.1, read as the reverse complement.
ATCACCCCAGCTCAAATAACAAATCTGACTTTCTGACCACTATGGCTGTTCTTCTCTTTCTTAATTCCTAGTAGCCACCATGGTTGATAATGAGTAGAGGCGGCAATAGGAGGTAGAATTACGTTTCTTAAAAGGGAGCCAGTTTACTTGCTGACAAAATGATTGGACTACCTTATCAGGATGCTGCAAGTGACTGTGTTTCAAGAATGGAAAAGATTTTGAAAACACCAAACTATCAGACAACAGGAAAGCTTCATCTTAGAATTTTCATTAACACTTTTGAGAAAGCTAGAAGCTGGGAGGTAACAGGACCCAAATCATGAAGCTATGGCTCTGTCAAATGTGTCCTTGTTCAACGGAACCTTGAACATTAGAATTAGAGGTCACCTTCTTGAAACCTAAAACCCCAGTGGAATCAAAGCTCCCCTCCCCCACCAAATGTTGCAAAACAGTAGCCATTCTCCCTGGTTTGTTTTCTCTAAATATTTATTTGTGTGTGTGTGTGTGTGTGTGTGTGTGTGAGAGAGAGAGAGAGAGAGAGAGAGGATGTGGGTGTGGGTGTGAGAGAGACAGATTGTGTGTGTGAGAGTGAGTGTATGTGAGTGTGTGTGTGAGAGAGAGAGAGAATGCATGGGTGTGGGTGTGTAAGAGAGAGTGTTGAGTGTATGTGAGAGAGTGAGTGTGTATGTGTGTGTGTTTGTGTGTGAGAATGCGTGGGTGTGGGTGTGTGAGAGAGAGTGTGTGGGTGTGTGTGAGAGTGTGTGTGTGTGTGTGTGTGTGTGTGTGTGTGTGTGTGTGTGTGAGAGAGAGATCTGAGAGAGTGAGCCTGGTGGCTCTGTGTCTCCTCTAGTCTTCATGGTTTGGTTGAGGAGACAAGTTCTGGTCTTCACTTAAACTAATTTGTGATTCTTTGGCTTCTGTCCAAAGAGTTCTTTTCTAGCAAATCCACTAGATTTTTTTTAATTGATTAGGGAAACTGATAACAATTTGCACAGGAATAACCACACATACACTAGACTAGTTAAAATTCTAAAAACTAACAATATCAAATTGTGAACTGTGGGAAAAAATTGAGAGTCTCATGCATAATAGGGAGAGAAGGGAATAAAAGGATAAAAGCAAAAACCCTTTGGAGTGGTAGGGATGTAGCTGGGTTAGCAGAGTGCTTGTGTATTATACATGGAACTCTGGGTTTGAGCCCCAGTGCTGCTTAAATCTAGGCATGGTGGGTGGTAAATGGTGGTAACCTTAGAATTTAGGATGTAAGGATGTAAAAGCAGGAGGATCTGAGGTTCAAGATCATCCTTGACAACAAGTGAGATCCTCTCTCTCTCCCTCAAAAAAAAAAAAAAAGGATAAAAAGGATAGGGAGGAGGCTTCATGGTTGTATATTGTGGGAATTCATTCAGCCATTAGCTTTTGGGTTACAGGCTCTTACAGTGTGGTCTGAGGTGCTATGTATGGACTGATAAGCAGAAAGAAGTATGCTCTCTTTCTCTTTGGTTGTGGTCCGAGATCTGATCGAAGCTTCCAGCACACCTGGGCAGAAGACCGAGGTGGCTCTCTCCCTTATTGCCAAATAAACATTTGATATTCCTTTATTTCGGGCTTTCAAAAGTGAACTCTCTTAGCATTCATTCACAGTTGTAACATGTGCTACTTTGAGAATGTAGTATTGTTCAGAAGTCCCAAGTGCAATTCCCAGCACCCATGTCAAATGGCTCACAACTGCCTGTAACTCCAACTCCAGGGAATCCAATGCCTTTGACTTCCATGGGCATGCCATGTGTGTGCACACACATAATTTAAAATTAATAAAATAAATATTTAAAACTACTTTAGGTTCAGTAGTTAAGAGGACTGACTGCTATTCCAGAGGATCAGAGATCAATTGCCAGCAATGGCTCACAGCTGTTACAGACATACATGTAAGCAACATTCAATATGCATAAAATAAATTATTTTTTTAAAACTACGTTAGGCCCTCTTCTGACTTCCACTGGCACCAGGCATATACATGGTACACATACATACATGCAGGCAAAACATTCATACATAGAAAATAAAATAAATACATCTAAAAAAGAGATCTACAAGAATGTTTGGGGATGTAGCTTAGTGGTAGAGCTTGTGCTTAGGTTTAATCAGCAGCAATATACATGCACACACACATACACACACCATACACACCACATATATATACACACACACAGTTTGTATAGTTTATTCATAATATCCTTCACCCTGAAGCCAACCAAATGAGACTGAGTTTTTTTAAATGGTGTACAATGAAAAGGAGCGAATTATAAGCATCAAGATGAATAAAAAAAAAAAACATTAAAGAGTCCAAGAAACCAGACACAAGCAAGTACATCCATGCTGCTGTAATTCCATCTGTACCAAGTCAGCAAGTTAACTGATCCACGGTGATAAAAGTCAGAACAGTGGTTGTTTGAAAGAGAATATTGATTTAAAGAGGTGCAGAGGAGCTTTCTAGGATAATTTAGATATTTTGTATTGTAATCTGGGTGGCAGTTAAATTGATCAATATATGTGTGTCAAAGCTCATCAAACTGCATATGTGTGTGTTTTAGTTAGGCATGGCAACACAGGCCTGGAAAAGCAGAGGCAGGAGGATTAAGAGTTCAAGTCCAGGCTTGGCTATCTAAAACCTTGTCTCCAACAAATTAGAATAAGAAAGAAATCCATACATTTTATTGTATATAAATTATTATCCAATTTTAAAAAGAGTACCCATGCATCTGTGTCTAAACCAGGATTATTCTCAATAGTGAAAAGACAGAGACAACACAACTGTCTACCAACAGATGCATGGGTAAGCAAAATGTGTTAGATATAGACAATGGGGTATTAGTCCTAAAAAAGAAGACCCTGAATTCTAACATATGTTCCAACAGGGATGAACTGGAGGGTGTTACTCTAAGTAAAATAATCCACAGAGGTGGATAGCCAAATGATGGTGGGGGACTGGAGGCAAGGAGGGGTGGGGAGTGGTCTAATAGGTAGAGACTTACGATCAGGCAAGATGATAAGAATTTGGGAAATGAGTGGTAGGGAAGCTTGAACACAATGTACACATACTTAACATCACTGACCCATATACTTAAACATGGCCCAAAAGGTCAAATTCTAGATTGTGTGTATTCTTACCACATTAGAGAAAGCACTAAAAAAGCAGTTTCACAGGACAAAGGCAAGGTTGCCTACTTTGCACTTTGCTGGATGAGGACCCCAGAAGCAACCTGCCCAGTGTCTACTACCTATATTTCATTGTACAAGGGATGTCTTTTATCTTAAAAAACATACAGAGAACATAGCCTCACAACAAATACAGCTCCTTTCCTAAGAAAGATACCCAGTGTGACAGCTATTTTTGGTTGTCAGCTTGGCTACCGCTGGAATTAACTAAAACTCAAACATGGCTGAACACACCTGTAAGAGATTTTTGCTTAATTAAATAATATGAAGTGGGAAGATTCACTTCTAATTGGGATCTTTGAAGTGAGAAGACCCACATCTAATCGGAGCCCCACCTTCTGCTGGCAGCCTATATAAAGAGCAGGGAAGAAGGAAGCCTAGATCTTTGCCTGCTTGCTCCTGCTATCAAGCCCATGTCTTCTCTGACATTAGAGCCTAGTTCTTTAGGATTTCAGTATATACTAAAGACTACCTGAGACATCCAGCCTCATGAACTCAATAACTACTGCATTCTGGACTTTCTGTTTATAAGTAGCCACTGTTGGGTTATCTGGACTGCAGCCTATAATTAACTCTAATACATGCCTGTCACATTTATATCTATATATCTCTCCATATAAAAGGATGTAGCTTACAAGTTGCTACTCTGGAGAACTCTCACTAATACACCTTTGTATATTCTCCTATGTTATTAAACCGTTTTGGGTCTGTTTGTTTCATCGTAGGTTAAAAATTTTCTAAACTCTTTCTGATCAGCTCCAGTGTAGATTAGTTTGGGACAACTACAGAAACAAAGTGAGTTGGTGGTTCTCCTACCAGTTAAAATCTCTGAGCCCATAAGACTTTATTTTGATCCAGTGAATCTTTCCCCCCATGTCCTAGAAGCACCTTTCAGTTGGCTATAGAATAAAAGCATGCAAAAATGTCCCACAGACTGAAGAGAGGCCTCCCTTCCAGAGGATGAGTAAGAGCTAGGAAAATAGGTCATTCTTGCCTATGACATTTAGATAAGTGCCCTTCTGGCTATCCTATATCTAGATTCTAATGTGTGTGCCTTTAATGTGGCACCAGCTTCCTTAGCAGTAGCTCTTGCAACTTTGGCTTCCGAGAAGGCAGGAAATGAAGCAACCCAAGCTTGACGCAGCCTCCAGGCTATATCTGTGTGCTAGTGGCAAGGTAGCATGACATACTAATGTGGGGGCTTGGGATGTGGCTTAGTGGTAGAATGCTTGTCTAGCATGTACAGGCCTTGGGTTTGGTGCCTTCTACCACAAAAAGAAAAAAAGAAAATAACAAGTGTGAAATCAAATTAATTTAAAAGTTGCTTTAACATTCAGCTGTGAAATTCTGAAAGTCAGCTCAGTGACTAAGCTCTGTGTGCCTATTAGCAGTGGCAAGGAACAAGGTGACACGACATGGCAAGCTGAGGTGGCCTAAGAGGGCTCAGGTTCCATATGTGCAGTCTGTTTTTCCATACCCTTGGAGTAGTTTTTAACCGCTTATAACAAATTTCCACACTGGTACACCTAAAATTATGCATTAGGAAAACAAGATAAAGTTGGAAGGAATTAATGGAAATAACATGATATACCTTGCATTTCTATACATGTGTATCAAACAATACCTTAGGTATATTTTAATGTTGGCTTCCCCCCTCCATGTAGTTATCCATAATAATCAAGGAGAAAAACTTATCTGGTGATTTAAAAATTGTTTTGCCTTTTTAAAATTGAGCTATACATTTCCCCCACTCCTCTTCCACCTCCCCTCATGCCCACCATGCTCCCAATTTATTCAAGAGATCTTGTCTTTTTCCCCTTCCTAGGAAGATCCATGTATGTCTCTCTTAGGGTCCTCTTTGTTACCTAGGTTCTCTGTAGGCTGGTTGTCCTTTGATTTATGTCTAATATCCACCTATGAGTGAGTGTATACTATATTTGTCTTTCTGGATATGGGTTACCTCATTCAGGATGGCTTTTTCTAATTCTGTCATTATGCCTTCAGATTTCAAGATGTCATTTTTACCACTGAGCAGTACACCATTGTGTAAATGTACCTCATTTTCTTTATTCATTCTTTGGCTGAGGGGCACCTATGACCCAACAGTTTCATATCCAGCTAAATTTCCACTTGTGTCTAAAGGCAATCAAAACACAGTATGAGGGCTGGGGACGTAGCTCAGATAGTAAAGAGCTCCTATTGTAAGCATGAGGATTTGAGTTTTGATCCCCAAACCCATGTAAAAAGCTAGGTACCCAGCACTACAGAGGCAGAGACAGGAGGATCCCGGGAGCCTGCTGGCCAGTCATTCTAGCCAAATCAGTGATCTCCAAGTTCAATGAGACATGCTATATCAAAAAATAAGATGGAGACATCTAGAATTGATCTCTAGAGTCTATATACATGTGCATATGCACCTCTACATAGATACTCTCTCTCATTTTAAAAGTCAGTTGCAAACATTTATAAGTTTATATTAAAACACTTTTTGATAATTACCTGATCCAGTCAATGAAGAAACCCAGGATGAAAAATTGAAAAGTACAGAAACCATAACTCATCATGAAATCTCAAACCACGTAAGTCTAGAAATGAGGGCAAAACAATTACAGATAACATAAATTAGGACCCACATAGTTGAACAAGGAAGATTATCTGCCAAACAAACTGAGGTGGATTTCCATGTCATAATGTAGCCCAGTATGGAGCCTTAGAACCTAAGGAGACATTCATTCAAGGGAATAGCTCAGCACAGGGTACCAGTCTGACCCCATCCCTGTGTTAGAGGACTACTTCGGTGAGAGCAAAAACTAGGAGCCTGTACAGGGTGAGGGGATGTCAAGTAGTGATGACTCAGTGTAATATTTCTCAGTGGAGGGGCAATTACATCATGAAATTTTCAGGCAAATGGCTGGAACTAGAAAAAAATCATGCTGAGTAACCCAGATCCAGAAAGACAAACACAGTATGTACTCACTCATAAGTGGATATTAGATGTAAAGTAAAGGATAACAGGACACAACCCACAGCTCCAGAGAAGCTAGGTAACAAGGGGGACCCTAAGAGGGACACATAGATCTCCCTGGGAAGAGGAAATAGATATCTCCTGGGTAGACTGGGGATGGGAGAAAATAGGGAGATAGTAACATGAGGTATCAGGTGGGTCAAGTTGTGGGTAGGACAGAAGGGGAGAATAAAAGAGATAATTTGATAGAGGGAACCATTATGGGGTTAGGGAGAACCTGGTGCCAGGAAAACTCCCAGGAGCCCACAAGGATGACCTCAACTACGACTTCTAGCAATAGTGGAGAGGGTACCTGAACTGGCCTTCCCCTGTAATCAGATTGGTCATCATAGAGCCTTCATCCAGAAACTGATAGAAGCAGATTTGGATATCTACAGCCAAGCACAGGGCCAAGCTCCAGGAATCCAGTTGAAGAGAGGGAGGAGGATTATATGACCAAGGGGTGTCAAGATCATGATGGGAAAGTCCACAGAGACAACTGACCTGAGCTTGTAGGAGTTCCCAGACTCAGGACCAACAGCTAGGGAGCCTGCATGGAACCAACCTAGGCCCTCTGGATATGGATGACAGTTATGTAGCTTGGTCTGTTTGTGTGGCCCCTAGCAATGGGACCAGGGCCAGTCCCTGATTCATGAGCCAGCTCTTTGGAACCTATTCCCTATGGTGGGATGCCTCACCCAGCCTTGACATGGGGGAGGAACTTGGTCCTGCCTCAACTTTGTTGACTTCCATGGTAGACCTTACCCCTTCTGAAAGGAGATGGGGGCATAGAACAGGGGTGGAGGGAGGGAACCGGAGAAGAGGAGGGAGGGGAAACTGTGGTTGGTATGTAAAATAAATTTAAAAAACAAAAAATATCAAGAAAATGTATCTATCAAACCTATTATCTACAACAAAATATGCTAATAGAGCATATTTGATGTTCCATGTGTTATAAAAATAATAATTCCTCTTTTGGATCATAAACATCACCCTGTTGTGCTCTTCTACGGACTATTACTGTGATTAAGGTTGAACTCAGCTTTACCTGTTCCTAATATAAGTGACTGGTGTTTCCTGCCTATAGCCCTATAGGATTATTTACTTAGCTTATGAAATTCAGTCACTTCATATCTGTGACTAATCTAATAGATGTAAGGATAATCATTGTCACAGGAATGATCCCCTTTGTTAGTTGAGGTCTTGGGTACTAAAAGCCTTATGAGTGACTTTATTTCGTAAGCATATGTGATTGTGAAGATGCACAGAACGTGATGACATAGGCTAAGATAAAAGATGGCTACTGTACAGTAGTAAGCCCAGGTGTCCCCACAGAGCATCTTAACTGAGCTTGTTGACTGTTTGCCTTCCTTCATAGGAGAGGTCACTTTGGGTCATGGGACCCTCATCTAGGTATCCAGCTGCTCCCACCAACCAGCTGTATGCAATTCTGCCCCGATTCTGTTCATAGAATGGGGTCTTGGGAGGGGGTTAGAGGCTATAAAGGGGAGCAGAACTAGGGGAGGGGGCTCCGTCTAGGCAGCTATGGGAACACCATTTCCTCTGCCATATAAAGACATTCTAGTGTGGCCTTTTGGGGGGCGGAGTGCCCACAGTCCTGTAAGTGATGTCTCACTCATTGCTTTGTAAGTAAACCCAATGAATTCCTTGGTTCCACAGAGTGAAGTTGGTGAAAGTGTACCTGGGTTTGCCATCAGAGCAGCAGAGGGGTAGATTTTTTTTTTTCTGTCAACACTTGGCAGATAGCTACGACCAGACAAAACCAAAGATGTGCTTGGGAAGAACATTGTCCCTGGAGTGGGCAATGAGACAAACAACTGAAGAGCTGAAGTGACACTGTGTGAAGGGAGTGGGGTTAATTTTGAGGAAATTTTGGCTTGGTGGTCTGTCCCTATAGGGCTTGTGGGGTAGTGGCAGGGACATAAAACATGCAGAGGATAGTGAGACATGTAACTAAAGTAAGGCCACCTGGGCGGTGGGGGTGGATCTAGGGATGGTAGTCTAGGTGATATGGGGTGGCATGCTTGCTGGGCGGGGTCCACCCTGGGAGTATGGAGATAACTTTGAGAACAGCTAAAGGTCTAGAGCAGGTGTGACAGGCCCTGGGAGTGGCACATCAAAGGTGGAGGTGTCAGCAAGAGCTGCAGAGGCAGCCTGGCTGCTGCTATAGACAACAAGAGGTCTATCCCAGGCAGAGGCAGCTACCCAGAGGGAGACTGCAGGTGTAAGGAACGGGCTGTAGTGAGAAAGGGTTGTCAGTGCTGTCTTGGAGAAATGGACATGTTGGTCTGCCATCTTTCATGGTGCTAGAGTAACCATGGTGCTAGGCCAATAGGGAAAGGGGCCCAGATGAAACCAATAATATTGAGTCCCTTCTGGGACCACAAAAAAACATGGACTCCCTGGGACACGTCAGATAGCAATGAGGAAGGGAGATTGACTCACAAGTGATGGAAGATGCACCTCAGGTCTTACCTTTAATCCAGAGAGAGATATGGGCTAGTGGCTCGGGGCTTTGCATCATTGTTCTGCCTCTGTTTTGCTACAAAGTGATAGCATGGTGCTAACCTTTCAGTGGGCCTATTGACTGTTTCCCTTCCCTCACAGAAAGGAGTGGGGTGGAGTGTCATGGGGCCCTCAACTGAGTAACCATGGCACAGGAGCCCATTTATTTTCCAAGAATTATAATGAACAGTCATTAGAATGAAATTTTTTTCTAGTTTGTTTTGAGACAGGGTTTCTCTGTGTAGCCCTGGCTTTCTTGAAACTCACTCTGTAAACCAGGCAGGTTTCAAACTCAGAGATTTGCCTACCTCTGCCTCCCAAGTGCTTGGATTAAAGGCATGTGCACCCATGCCCAGAGAAGTGTCCATGTTTTAAGAAGTCAAATTTGTTGTTTCCTATGATAGCATCTTGTACTGTAGTCCCCAAATCCTCCGGGAAGCACACTTTATCCATAAAAATGAGCATAACTCTCTAGTATTATATACATACATATTAAATATTATATATTTCTAAATCATATACCTGTATAACTAAACATATATATTACAAAACAGAGATAAGTATATACTAATATGAAATTAAAAGGAAATAGAACACAACACCTCCCCCTCCCCAGGACTGAGGAGTAAACCCAAGGCTTCTAACATTCTAGGCCAGCATTCTACCACTGATCTATATGATAGCATCTTGTACTAGGTTTTTTCTTTTAGGCCACCAAACATCTCCCAAATCATGACATGGACTTATTAGTTATGAATGCTCAGCCTTATTTGAGCTCTTTAATCTATTTCTCTTTATCTGCATTTTGTCATGGGCTTTTTACCTTTTGTGTATGTGTGTGTGTGTGTGTGTGTGTGTGTGTGTGTGTGTGTGTTACTTTTTTGCTGTCTCCATGTTTATCTGCCTGGTTTCTGGCCCTGGGAATATCGCTCCTTTTTTCTTCCTCCTCCTCTCCTCTCTGTTCTCTTCTTCCTTTGCCTAGATTTCTCCTACTTATTCTCTCTGCTGGTCTGCCCTGCCTATCTCTCTTCTGTCTAGCTACGGGCCATTCAGTTTTTTGTTAGACAAGCCATGTGTCTTAGGCAGGTAAGGTGAAACAAATGTAACACATCCTCACGGGTTAAACAAATCAGCATAAACAAATGTAACACATCCTTGCTGAGTTAAAGTAATATTCCACAATAGCATCTTTGTACTGAAGAGCTGTAAAACATGGATTGGATTTTAAACTTTCTTTAAAAAGTGATTTTTGGCAGCTGTCACCCAGTTTCTCTTTCTCAACTACACCATAGATCCTTTTACTGGATGTTCCCAGAGGCATTTTGGTTCAACAGAGTTAAAGAAAATTCATTGCTTTTCTCCTTCCCAGTCCAGTAGTGGATCCTGCACCATTCCTTGGCTCTATTTGCTGCTAGTTGCCAATGGCTGTCTCTTTACCACATTCCCTGGGATTTGTTCCTTTGCAGTGGATACCCTAATCAGCCTCTCCTTATTGTGGACCTGGAATGATGCATTGCTAGCGTAGTGACTAGTCCCTATTCTCTTGTGCTCTTTGTTCTGCCCTCTCTCTCATCTCACACATAGACTCAGAGCTCTTCTGAGGCAGTAGTCCCCAAATCCTCCGGGAAGCACACTTTATCCATAAAAATGAGCATAACTCTCTAGTATTATATACATACATAGTAAATATTATATATTTCTAAATCATATACCTGTATAACTAAACATATAAATTACAAAACAGAGATAAGTATATACTAATATGAAATTAAAAGGAAATAGAACACAACACCTCCCCCTCCCCCAGGACTGAGGAGTAAACCCAAGGCTTCTAACATTCTAGGCCAGCATTCTACCACTGATCTATATTCCCAGTCTGGTTTTTCATTTACATTCTTGAGATTTTAGAGGCTAAAAATGTTTGTTCTTCCTATAATTGAGAAGCATCCACTGTTTTCAAAACATATTGGCTTACCAACTTGTGAGGCAGTAATTCACATGTACACTTTTAATCTCGGTTCATTTTTAAAAATAGGTTTTAACTACCATCATAGCTGACAGGAATATTCTTAGTTATAGGCACCAAATGCACCTGAAGTGTCTTACTGAATCCCAACCTTCATTCCATACAACATTCATGAAAGGTCTCACTGGATTCAGCTAGCAGGGAGGCCAGCATGTGTGCCTGCAATTCCTGAACAGCAGTCTGTTGTTCTGCTGTTTTGTTTGGCAGTGCTGAAATGGAACATGGACAAGCATATGTCCACTGAGCTACACCCTCAGCCCTTCCAACTTTGAATTCACAGCAATTAAGAAAAAAAGAAGGATCAATGGTGGTATCCACTGGAAGTCATGATGACAGAAACAGCCATTCCCAGAGGCAACTTCTGTTTCTGCAGTATAATAGCCCAATGCCATTGTCATCCCTCTTCCAAGCAACAGACATCAGAGAACTTTCTGGCTGATTTGTGTTTATGACATTATTTAGACTTCTGTCTAGCTGCTGTAAGGGTCCTCTTGCTCTACCCATTCTCAGAGTCTGCAGCTCCATCTTCCTCAACAGTTCCTCTTTTGTAAACTCCTTTAATGCTTAAATAAATTAGGGTCAGTTTCTGGTCCTTGCAACTAATAACCCTGGCTAATCGAAGATACACTTTGTATTTTCACTGTCACTGAGACAGTGTATATTGCCATAAAAAAAAAACCTTAAAAGAATTCATCCCAGCTAGACAGTGGTGGCACACACCTCTAATCCCAGCACTTGGGAGGCAGAGGCAGGTGGATCTCAGTGAATTTGAGGCCAACCTGGTCTACAGAGCAAGTTCCAGGACAGGTGCCAAAGCTATACAGAGAAACCCTGTCTTGAAAAAAATTTTATCGCTATGTAGTGGTTTATTACAATGATATTACTGTGGTTCTTAATGGTGAAAGACTGAAGTCTTTTCCTTAGAATAAGGAGCAAGTGCTCCCTTTGGCAGCACATATACTAAAATTGGAACAATACAGAAATTGGCATGGCCTCTGTACAAGGATAACATGCACATTCACTCAGCATTCCATATTTTAAAGCTGGATGTGGAGGCACACCAATCAGTCAGGGTAATTAAATGAGAAAAAAGAAATTAATGAAAGTCATCTAAATAAGAAAAAAGGTAGATGACATGACCTGATCTCTAGACAGACAAGCCTAAGGTAACCACTAAAAATCTAGAAGAAGTTCAAGCAAGGCTGCACAAAACAAGAGGAACTTTCTAAATGTTCTGTTTTTGAGACGGTCTTGTTATGTCGCCCAGGCTAGCCTTGAACTCACAATCCTCCTACTTTAGCCTCTAAAGCAGGATTATGGGCCTATGCCATGACACTTGGCTTCAGTGTATTTCTATGCTCTCCACACCAATGATGAGACAATGAAGTAAAGAAAACAAGCCATTTTTATATTGGTGTTAAAAAAGAACAAGATGCCTAGGAACAAGTTTAACAAAAGAAGTACATGATGTTTACATTGAAAAGCCATAAGACCTCACTTATTAGGGCCTGTGTTTGCAGAGGCTGCAATCGGCATCCAAACTCCCCCACTCAGGTATGAACCTGGGGCTCCTTGGCTGGCTCTGATTGCAGCCCCACAAAGACAGCCCCCGACAAATGGCTCAGCAATGTGGAGCTAATACGGATGGCAGTGACACTCTCTGAAAGAAATTGGGACCAAAATAAACAGAAAGGCTTCCTGTGCTCATGATCCAATGACTAGATACTGTTAAGTTGGCACAGCTCCAAGCTTCTATGTATCCAGTGCAATTTCTATCAAAATGCCAGCAGCGGCAGCAAGCAGCTTCATTTTCTTCTTCTTACTCTTGTTTATTCTTTCAGAAATGTGTGGGTTGCTCCTAACATATATAGAGAAATGCAAGACTCAGAATGGCCAAAATTATCTGGAAAATATAAAAACCTATCAAATCCATCAAAAAGCATAGGCAACTAAGAGAATTTGATTCCTCAGTCCTCCATAAACTGGGCACAGTGATACTCACATTTAATTCCACCATTCAGGAGGAGGAAGCAGGAGAATCAGAAGTTTAAGGTCACCCTCAGCTACATGGTGAGTTTGAGATCAGCATGGGATATGGTAAATACTGGAGGAGAAGATATTAATGGAACGGAACCAGGTGTCCAGAAAGCTTTCCCAACCGATTTTCAACAAGGGTGTTAAAGCCACCAGGGGGAAAGAACTGCCTTTTTAAAAGAATTGGTGTTGGGTCACTGGATGGTAACTTACAAAATAATGAATTTGAATCATCTCATGCTATATAAGACCAAATGGATCATGGTTCTAAAACTATAAAACTCTCAGAAGAAAACAAAGGAATAAATCTTTGTGATGGTGAATAAGAGAATAATGTCTTAGCTATGTCATCAGAAACACAAGTAACAAAAAAAATAGCCAGGCATACATAGTCCTACATATCTGTAGTCATAGTCCGTGGGAAAAGGAAGTAGAAGATAGGGAGTTCAAGGTCATCCTCAGGTATATAGCAAGTCTACAACCAGCCTGGACGCCATGAAACCTTGTCTCAAAATGAAGAATAAAACACAGAATAGGGGTTGGGAAGGATAGTGATAAGATTGCTTGCTGTGCAAGCATTAGGACCTCAGTTTGGAATCCTAGAATCCACGTAAAAAGTCTGGAAATGGCCTTATGTTTGCTACCTGAATGCTGTGAGGGTGGAGACAGCACACACACAACACATATACAAATCCACAAAAGCAAAACAACAGCTAAAGTTTTAAAACATGTATCTGCGTGTATGAGGATGGACTCAGGTGCTACTACTCACATGTGAAGGTCAGAGACAATTGCAGAAGTCCTTTCTCTCCTTCTACTGTGTGGATCCTGGTGATCCAACTTGAGTTGTCAGGCTTACAATTGCCTTAACCCATTGAGATATCTTGCCAACCCTCTGTTTCTATTTTATGTTTTAAATTGTGTGTGTGTGTGTGTGTGTGTGTGTGTGTGTGTGTGTGTGTGTGTGTGCTGGCATTTGCAGGTAACAGAGGGCATCAGAGCCCCTGGAACTGAAGTCCCAGGTGGTTGTGAACCACCTGACATGGGTACTGGAAGAGAATTTGGGTCCTCTAGAAGCTGTATGTGTTCTTAACCACTGAGCTATCTATCTCTCCAGCACCCCCCCCCAAAAAAAAGTCAGCCAGGCATGGTGGTGCACTCCCTTATTCCCAGTCCTTTGGAAGGCAGAAGCAGGCAGATCTCTGAGTTTGAGGTCAGCCTGGTCTAAAAGTGAATTCCAAAACAGCCTATCTTTTTAAAAAGTAAGTCTTCCGATGGACTGCTTTAGTATCCTAGGCTTCAAATGTCTCAGTTTTCCTGGCAGGCAGAGACTACAGGTATGTACCACTTTACTCTACTCGGCTTAGATGGCTTTAAAGTTAAAAATGTCTACTCCATAAAGAAGACTCAAAAGAAATTAAAAGGCAGCCTGCAAACTGATGGAAAATATTTGCATATCATATATATAATAAGGGACTTATAATTTGAATATATAAATACCCTTATGACTCCATTTAAGTGTCCAGTTAGAAACAGGCAGAGGATTTTAACAGACATTTTTCTCTAAAGAAAAATAATATACAAATGTCTAATAAGCTCATGAAAATGTGTTCAGTATTATTACCCACTAAAGAAAATAAAATGAAAACCACCTTGAGAATAGCAATGTTAATGCTGTAAAGCAGATTGTAGTGATTACTTCCATGATTTATAAATGTAGAAAAAATAAAACCAAACAAACAAAAAATGAACTGTGAATGTTACAGGGTGAGCCATACATTAATGAACTATAGCTCAGTAAAACTATTACAATCCTGTCCCCCAACACACCACCACCACACCACACACACACACACACACACACTGAAATATCACTTTTGGACTGTTAGGTTGGTGAAAAAAAACTGGAACTCTCATACACTGATGATTCAGTAAAATAGTTCCATTTTAGAAAACTGAGGTTTAATTCTTAAAAATGTGAAACAGTTACCATCTGACTAGCAATTACACTCACAGATGTGTACCCCCCCCCCCAGGAAATGAAAATGTGTGCCCTTGAAACTTCTGTTGTTGGCAGCATGGTTCACAATAGCTCAAGACTGGAAACAATCTAAAAGTTTGTGAATTGATGAATGAATAAACATTTATAATGACATTTTACTATAATAAAAAGAATGAAGTCCCTAGTGTCTTGTAGATACCATG
Source organism: Phodopus roborovskii (assembly GCF_943737965.1). Taxonomy (NCBI): domain Eukaryota; kingdom Metazoa; phylum Chordata; class Mammalia; order Rodentia; family Cricetidae; genus Phodopus; species Phodopus roborovskii. The sequence continues at coordinate 5,845,088 of NW_026126407.1, read as the reverse complement.
ATGGAGCTGGAAAGATGTCTCAGCAGTTAAGAGAAGTTGCTTTTATTTTATTATTAATATTTTTCATTTGATGTGCATGGGTGTTTGCCTGAGTGTACCACTGTGCCCCATGTGTATGCCTGGTGGCTGGTGAGGGCCAGAAAAGGACATCAGATACCATGGAACTGGAGTTACAGACAATTGCTAGCCACCATGTGGCTTTAGAAAAGCAGCCAGTGCTCTTAATTACTGAGACATCTCTCCAGTCCTGAGAACTTGATTTTCTTGCAGAAGACCTGAGTTGGGTTTCCAGCTCCTATGTTGGATGACTCACAACTGTCTTGTCACTCCAGCGGGATCTAATGGCTTCTTACAACCTCCACAGATAACCGACCACACACACACACACACACACACACACACACACACACACACACACACACTTTTACACCATAATTAAACATAAATCTAAAAACAACACTCATGTGAAGGGAAAGAGGTTAGTTAAAAAGTGAAAACAAAACAAAACAAAACAAAAAAAACACCATTTTGTGTGACTATGCTCTCTTAAAATGTTCAGGACTAGCACCTGCAGAGCCAGAAAGTCAATTAGCAGCTTCCGGGGCTAGAAAATGGGGAAAATAGGAGGATTGGGGCAGGGATGGGGGGGCAATGAAAATGTTCTGAAATTAGATAACAGTGACAGTTGTGCAATTCTGTCAATATACTAAACAGCACAGAACTGTATTTTCTAAAAATCTGTTGTTTGTGTGAGGAAGTGTCTTGCCCGCAAGCACACATATGCACCTTGTATGTGTCTGGTACCCATGGAGGTCAGAAGAGGGCATCAGATCACCAGGGACTGGAGTTACAGATGGTTGTGAGCTACAACATGGGTACTGGGAACCAAACCTGGGTCCTCTGCAAGAGCAAATGCTCTTAACCACTGAGGCCTCCTTCAACTCCCTCAAAACTAATTTTAAAAGGCAGGTTTTATATGAATTGTATATTAAACATGTTATTAAAGTTTGTATAAAATCATAGCTATAATAATGCAAGAATCACACATCAGAATAGCATTCTAAAGCCAAATAGTGAGTAGGATGCTAGTTAAAGTGAAATGTGGCTTTGTATAAGTATTTGAAATGTGATTATTGTGCAGAAGTAGACAATAAAAAAATAACAGTACAGATAGAAGTGCAGTTGCATTTCACCCTGTGTTGCATCGCTGTTGTTGCGCTAGTCGATGCCCACAGAGCTGGAAAAGCATCATTTGAGGGTATCGAGAAGATGCTCTTCTGGAAAAGCTTCAATCAGTAGACCAGGTAAAGAAGACTGACCATCGCCAGTCCCTACCATCACCCAGGTGACCATCATCCAACCCATGAAGGGAACAAAATGGCAGTGTTACAAGTAAGATGATGGGAGGTGTCATTCTGTAAATATGTTTCTCTTATTGGTTAATGAATAAAGCACTGTTGGCCAATAGGAAAGGAAGATAGGAGGGACTAGGAAATAAGGAGGAGAGAGGAAGTAGTAGGGAGGAGTCAACATGTAGAGACTGGGGAGAGCAGATGCCAGCCTCACTTTCCAGTAAGATGAGACCACGTGGAAATACTTAGATTAATAGAAATGGGTTAATACATAAGACAGAGCTAGCCAATAAAAAAAAAAAAAAAAAGCAACTGACCAACAGAATTTATATCTAACACAGAGTCTCTGTGTGTTATTTGGGGCTGGCGTGGCTCTGGGCCCAGACTGGCAGGAAAAACCTTACTCATAACACATATCCTCTCTGTTGGGGCTGTACCGTCCATCTTCTCCTTGCTTGGACCAGGCTGTTCTGTTTTTCAAGCCTTTGGACTCAGAATGGTTACAGCACCTGTCTTCCTGGGTTTCAGCTTTTTGGTGGCAGATGGTGGGACTGTAAGTATTCAGGCATCTGTACTGGCCTGCACTTTGGGTCCTGACAGGACACAGCCTCCGCTGCAGCCACTAAGAGTACCACCTGTGCACATTTGCTATGTTCCTTATAAAAGATGGGCCTTGCCACCAGTCTCTTTATCTTTCTTATTTTTCTTCCTCTTTCTCTCTCTCTATCTCTGTTTCTCTTCCACCACTCTTGTCCAAAAGGACTCGTTTCTGCCCTCCTCTGCCCCTTTCTCTGCCCCTTCTCTCTCCCCTTCAAATAAACCTCCTATGTGAGTCTTGTTCCATGGCCTGACTTCTCTTTGTGGTTTTTTAAAGTTACAACAGGGACTCCTTAGTCTTCATGGTGATATGACTCAATCACAGAAGTCTCATCACAGACAGATAAAGATGGGCAGGTACATAGAGTTAGACTACATGTTCAGTATCTCTGGGGGAGCCTGACAGATACTCTGGGTTCACAATCTATTCATCTCCATTACTGAATGTATTGTTAAATTCTCATTTCTGTATGAGCACAAAGCTGCCCATCTTTCTCTTTTCCTTTCCTTCTTTTGTGTGTGTGTGGGGGGAGGTGGTTCAAGACAGTTTCTCTGTGTAACAGCCCTTTGTAGACCAAGTTGGCCTTGAACTCACAGAGATCTTCCTGCCTCTGCCTCTCAAATGCTGGGATTAAAGGCGTGCACCACCAACACCGCCACTGACCTCTCCTTTGCTCCTTACTTATTTCTGTGCCAAAGACAGAGGCCAGGTCTCACATGAGCTAAGCACTTGTTTTTCTCCTGAGCTCTGCCCCAGATGCCACCCATGACTGTCTATATTGGTTTGTCTGTTTTTGTTTTACTGTCATTTTCAGACAAATCACAGACTTGTATAGTGTGGAAGTGTTTTTTCCCCTCCTAGAACAAGATCTTGCTTCCAAAACTGATGAATTTTTAGATCTAATGGACTTAGTAAACACCAAAACCACCGATATCTGTATTCGCTAGCCAAAACAAGTCTGTAAATCAGTCTATTGTTAAAATGGCTTAAGTCTGTTTACAAAGCTGACAGGATTCATGTGTGACCAGAAAGTGAACAGAAGTCTTTTATGGCAGTCTAAGCTGTTGCATAAGCTGAATAGCCCACAGAGTGAAGGCATCAGAGAACATACAGGAAAAAACAGACCCAGTTCCTGTACTCTTACTCAACAGCCAACAGAAGAAAGACTTGTGTGATCAAATATTTGGGTTTTCTCTCACAGACACCACCACGCAAGTGATCCTTCCTGTAACAGATATTCTCTGACTCTGTTGTGTACTGACACTGGTTAGACCACACGGCACAGTCCTCCACACTGCTACCCTCCCCCACCTCAGCGTGTCACAGGCTGAGCCCCCCATTCTGCTGTCCACCCCCACTTTGGCGCCTATTGCAAGCCCCAGGGATTCTGTTGTGTGGTAACACAGGCCACAAGGGCTCAGACCCCCCACACTGCTGCTCTCCCCCTCTTCAGAGGCTGTCATGAGCCGCAGTCTATTTCATTTGTGTTCTTGACTTACAGACTTTAAGCCAGGGCTCCTACAACCTCGTTCTCAACTTTGGTTAGTCTTCTGGAGTGGCTCCTTGAATTCAGGGAAACATTTAGGATTACTGGTTCACATGAGTACCTATCAGCGACCTTGACCTGTTGGCTCGAAATCCCAGCACTTGGGAGGTAGGTGTGTTGCTGTGAGTTGGAGGTTGGCTTGGGCTACATGATGAGTTCCATGCCAGTCTGGGCTACAGAGGGAAACTCTGCCTCAGAGTAAACAAACAAACAAATAAACAAACAAGGGTGGTAGAGATGGTTCAGTGATTAAGAGCTCTTGCAGGGGACCAGGGTTTGTTTCTCAGCACCCTCATAGCAGCTCACAACTTCCTGTAACTCCAGCTCCAAGGGATCCTGGCCCCTGAGGGCACCTGTACTCACATGAACACACTCATACACAGATGCACGTGTATACACATAATTTAAAACTAATAAATATTTAGTAAAGCAAATAAACACACATAAAAATGAAGGGATCATTGGGTGGCTCAGTGAGATAAGGTGCTTTCTGCCAGGACAGACAAGATGAGTTCGATTCCCAAAGACTCACAGAGTAGGAGGACCAACTCTAGCCAAGTTAATCTCACTGACTGTTCGAGCACACACGCAGGCATGCGTGCATATAAGTAAATAATAAAATAACGGTGACAGATATTAGAAAGGCTACTAGTAGCACTCAGTGGTAGAGTGATTGCCCAGCATATCAAAGGCCTTGGTTCATTCCCCAGCACCATAAAACAAAACAAAGATGAAAATCAAAGGCTCCTGATAAATAGCATCCCTTTAAGATGTGGGTAAAGTAAAGCACAGAGGAAGGGGAGCAGAGCCTCCACAGCCTCTCTGCCCCTCAGAATCTTTGTGTTGGTCAGCTCTCTGTAAGTTCTCCAGACCAGCCTCCCGGGTTTATGGAGGTATCATTATACAAAGACTGATAGAGTCAAGCATTGGCCACTGATGATCAATTTAACTTTCAGCCACTCTCCTCATACCCTGCCCTGAGATTGAGTGAGGCTCATAAATCCCAACCCTCTAATCAGGCCTTAGACCAGACCAGCCACCATCCTGCAGGAATCTAGAGGTTGCCAGCCATCATAATCGCATTAGCATATAAGAGGCTCATCACCGAAGATGCTATGTGTTCTGGTGGAACACATAGGCCTCCTGCCCCTGTCTCCCTCCAAACCCTGCTGCATCTCAGAAAGCCCACCAAACGATGACCCCTTCCCTAGAGATGCTCAAGACCACTCCCACAGGGTATTTAAACTGCCCCCTAGAAAATAGACTTGTGGTTTTCCAATCTCTTGTTACAATTGGATCTCTTGTCCTGCCAGGTCCTGCGGCCCTTCTCAGCCCCAAATAAACACACAGACACCATATTTTAAATCTATTGGCCAATGACTAGGGCTACTTATTGACTAGCTCTGTCTTAATTATTAACCCACTTCTATCAATCTATGTATTGTAACGAGGATGTGGCTTACCCAGTAATGCCCAGCATGGTGTTACTCCTCTAGTAGTATGGCCACTCTGCCAGGGCCTGCCTACTTTTCCCAGAATTCTCCTTATCTCCTAGCCCCGCCTATTTTCCTGCCTCACTGGCCTGGCTGAACAGTGTTTTATGCATCAACCATTAAGAAAAACATGTACAGAAGAACATCCCCCATCTCTTTCCCATCTCCTCTCCGGGAGGCTGGAAGGCCATTCGGGAGCCTTGCATCCATTAAATGTGGGCTTTTTAGATTTGGTTTGATTTGGTCTGATTTGGATTGCTGCATCGGAGGGAGAGGCTTATCGGGGTACAGAAACTTTTCACCAAGGATTTTGGGAGTTGGTATACCGGGAGACAGAGGAAGAACACATGTGTATTGCACAATATCACAGAAAAGCAATTACTAGAATGTATATATCCTAGAGACATTTCTTCCCACAGAGGAAGGAAATCACCCACATGTGGGTAAGAAAGTGTGCAAGGGTATGTTTTCATTCTATTATCACACACTTGTGCTCTGGGAGAAGGGATTTTCATCTATAATTGTTTTGTGAGAAATATATATGTTGAATAAAATACTATAGAATCCTTACCGTGCTTTTTATTATTATTTTTAAACGGATGTGTATGGGTGTTTTGCCTGCATGTATCACATCTGTGAACCACATGTGTGTCTGGGGATACCACAAGACTTCCTATGAAGAGGCCTGGTGGGTGTCGGGGCATTTACCACAAAGTCTTTTTTAAATAAAAGAAGTGAGAGCCTGACCTGTCTTCCTGGGCTATAGAGTGAGTTCAAGTCCAGAAATGTAGTGTGAACCTGTGCCAAAACAAAAGGTGAGACTGGGTGTAGTGGTATAGGCCTGTAATATAACACTAAGGAATTGGAGGCTAAAGGATTAGGCGTTCAAGTCCACCTTTGATTAGATAATGATGCTGAATCCTGCCTGGGCTAACCAAGACTTGTTTCAAAAACCATTAAATAAATGAAAAGTAAAAAGTATGTGTCTGGGCAGCATGGGGAGTGTATAGCGGATTGATAGAGCACTTGCCTAGCATATGTGAAGCCCTAGGTTCAATCCTCAGGACCTCAAAATCATTACATAAAAATTTCCTTTGTTTCTTTGAGACAGGGTTTCTCTATGTTACAGCCCTAGCTGTCCTGGAACTAGCTCTGTAGACCAGGCTGGCCTCGAACTCACAGAGATCCACCTGCCTCTGCCTCCTGAGTGCTGGGATTAAAGGCATGTGCCGCCAATGCCCAGCTTGAACCTTTAAGATTGATGGACACAACAAACTTTATGAGATGATGAGAAGAAACAAAATAATTTCTTAGGAATATACAAACTGTATTGCAAAATAGATTATATCAAAAGTTATTGGGTAAGTATATTAAAAAACATGTTTTGTAGTGAAAGTGTAAAATCCAGTGTGAAGTTGCAGCTGACATCTGAGTTTCATTGGTCAGCTTGACACAGCCTAGAGTTCTAGAAGCAAGCTTGAGGTGAGGAACTGCATAGATCAGATAGCCCTGTGGGCGTATCTATCAGGCTTGCCTTGATTATTAATTGGTGCAGGAGAGCCTAGCCCACTATAGACGGCACCATCCCTAGAACGTTAGTTAAGCATGAACCTATGAGGAACCCAGAGAGCTAGCTAGTAAGCAGCACCTCTCTATGGTTTCTGCTTCAAGTCTTGTCCTGCTGTCCCTGAATGACAGATTGTGATCTAGGAGAGTAAGCCAAATAAATCCTTTCCTTCTCTAAGCGGTGTTTTTATCACAGAAAGGGAAACCATTTCTCAGCCTACTGTTCTTCCTTCCAATGGCAGGGACCAAGTTGCCATATCAGTCCTGGTCTGTCTCTGGACTTGTCAAGTATACAGTAGAAAGTGAAGTTTCATTTCTAAAGCCACTTTTAGATTTTTCAGTTATTCCTAGTGGAATATAATACCAATTAATGGTATGTCGTTCTTTAAGTCTAAATGCTAAATTTAATAACTCAAATCTAGCTAGGTCATAGCCTGGGCAGCCCTACTACTTCCTACAGTGTTCTTCTAGTGGGTGTATTGTCTCTATATGGTGAGAAAAAGGCACAGCAAACATGGAGAGGGTCCCACCAGCAGTGGGTGGGAACTCAAGATGTGCAGATGGCTGGCTGTGAGGGAAAACTGGCAGAGAGCTGGATATCCCCACTGAGCCACAGGTGAGGCTGGGTAGAAGCTGGGCAAGGGCTATTCCTTAGGGTTTTACCCAGAGGAGCCCTATGGGACGCTCCCCTGCTATCTGTCTTGAGTGCTGCCTGAGTCCAAAGGCCTGAGATCCACAGGGCCAGTGTGTACCTTTTAGAACAAAGAGTGGGAAGGGCTAGAGACGAGGAAGTAAGATAAAAGACAAGAGATGCTTTTCTACTTCTGGAAGTAGGTGGAGAAAGGATACAGACAAGAAGTCTGTATTGAGGCCCCGGTGTAGACAGTGCTTGCTTTGTGCAACAACAGTGCTAGCTAGGGATTCTTGGAAAACAAAGGCCCTGCCTGATGTCTTTTCTCCTCTGATCCACCGCTGTTAATGTAACCCACACTCAGGCTATGCCAGGACTATGCTCACCTCCCACCCTCCTTTTCATAACAGGCCAAGGACACACAGATAGCATTTGCAGGGTCCAACAATAGCAGAGGTGAATCCAAGATGCCTACCAGTTTCTTAAGCCCAAAGAATTCTTATTGAATGAAGGAGGTTCTGTGTTGTAGAAGGGTCAGGAGACTGTTAGCAAAAGTCTAAGCTCTTAAAAATTACATTTAAAAACACTCCTCTCTGTCTGTCTGTCTGTCTGTCTGTCTCTCTCTCTCTCTCTCTCTCTCTCTCTGTGTGTGTGTGTGTGTGTGTGTACATGTTTGACCTGTGCTCTACTGCTGGATAGCAGGGGGGCGTCCCTGTGCTTGGGCTCTGGACATATACTTATTTCCAAATGCCTCTGAACCATACTTAATGCAGTGCTGAGAATTGAACCCAGGACCTCATGAATGCTAGGGAAACACTTCATCACTGAGGTATATTGCCAATCCTAACCCTTGACCTTAATTAAATGAACTAGGCATGGCTCCCCCCATCATCTTCCATCTGTTCTTCCTTGGGGTGTAGTAGTCCCAAAATGTCTTTAGTCCAAAAACCATTTCCCACTGCCCATTGTTGTAAACTATACTTCCCCATTATGCAGAGCAGCTCTGGCCCAGAATTAGTCAGTGTAAGATTTTCAGGGTAGAGTGGAAGGGCATGGGCCTCAAGTCAGGCAGATTGGCTCAGAAACCAAGATTCTTATGTAAGAGTCCAGAGATGTCATGTGTAGCTGTGGAAGAAGAGACAAAGGTATAAACAGCATCACAAAGAACCAATAAACCCTGGCAAAGCCTTAAAGCAGCTGGGGACATAACAAGAAAATGTGGTTAATATACAAGTGGATACAAAAGTTATTAGGGTTGGAAGGGTAGCTTGGAGGCGTTGGGTTCAAACCCCAGCCCAGAGGGGAGGAACAATGTGGTTTCGGCAGATATTTATCATGTGACAAGTACTGTTCTAGACATAAATACAACAAGAAAGCCATGACATGACTGTACTCATTATTACAATAACAAACCTTGAAGACGGTGACTAGCAGAGAAACTTGTATGAGTCTTTAAAAGGAATGCCTTTGGGAACAGGGTTAGAAGAGGAGAGCCATGAACAGAAGCATGGCCTGGAATTGTTTTTCCTTATGAGCCCTGCTGTGCCCTTTGATTTAAAGTTTAAAAAGGTTTTAAATTATTAACTATTTATGAGCTGTATGGTGGAGTTTTTGTATTTTCTAGTTTATTGAGACAAGGTCTTACTTTGTTGCTCAGGCTGGCCTTGAACAGAAGGTCTTCTTGCCTAAGCCTCCCAAGTGTGGGATTTACAGAGGTGTGCCATCACACCCAGTGGCCCCAAGAAGTATACCATCATACCCACCCAGTGTCTTTCCACCCCTGTGTGTGTGTGTGTGTGTGTGTGTGTGTGTGTGTGTGTATTACTGATGACAGAATTTGGAGACTTTCATATGCCTAGCAGTCTACCACCAAGTACCTCCAACACCTCAAGCTATTTATTATAGGAGTACTTGGTAGGAAGTGGGCATGTGGGTGACCACTCCCTCCTGTATATCTTCCCATGGTATGTCTTGCAGCTAATGATATTCACTGAGATATCCATCATGGGGTGGCCTGAGCAGATCATGTGACTTCTCTTTACCTGTTTTTCTCTGAGGCAAAGATGCTCATGTAAAACTTTCCCGGTGTCCTATGGGGACAGGATGTTCATTGTGGGAACTCTGGAAGGACTTCCAGCTAATTGGAAGAACACTGGTTAGGGCACAGGGTAGAGCTTTGTAGACCACATGTCAATCAGAGGTGAAGCCAGGTGGTGCAGCGTTACCATTGCAAAGGTACCCAGACAGACACCAAATCATGACACAGTTTCCATCTGGATAATGCTGTACACTTGTTGATGACATCTGCACTGCTTACTTGTGGAAAGATGGGGTATTTTGCTGTCCTTGCTGGATTATTGCCACAAAAGATTTCACAAGAAGGCATTTAATCCCTAAGGCAAGAAGGGCCTTCGAATGAGGTGCAAGAACAATTATATACTATAAAAGAAATAAAGAGATAACTGTCTGGAATCAGGATGTAATTAATAGGAAAATACTTAAAAATGTCTGCGTAAAAGAACAAGGAAGATTGCCAGAGAATGTATGCAGGTGCTCATCTGTGAGCCTATGCATAGACAAATACAGAGGCTGCGGGTAGTCTGGGTGGTGTGTGTGTTAGAGGTGGCACAACGGTGCTCTGGTAAATGTCTGACAGATCTGGAGAGGAGATCCTGGATTCGCAGTGGTTGCCAATTTCAATTCTATAAATACTTTCACCTTGGCCAATTTCAAGCTACCCAATTGAAGTCACTGGATGTGGAGTTGGGAGAGAAGGGGTCAGTTCTCAGTGGTGCATGGTGCCTGCCTGTCAGCTGTTGGGTTCAGCAGGTTCCAGCACTATGGTTCACTTAAAGGTTTTTAAGAGAGCCCCAGGTTCCCCAGGTCATCTGTCCTTAGCCTTGTGGATATTGCTTGAACTTTTATCCCAGAACCTGTCACATCTTCCAAATAGAACTGTCTGTCTTGTATGGAACTGCACCAAGTGGCATGGCTGGCTTCCCAGATGTCCTAGGTCTCTCCCGAGGCGGACAAAGCATTGAAGGCCCAGGGACAAAGGAAATAAAGATGCAAGAGAGCTAAAGACAGGTGTTTCTTGAAGCAGAAGCAGAGAGCACCCTGTCAGGAAGGGTGAGGTTTGTAGAGCTGGCAGAACATTTAGTGACTCTGCGCTGGCCTTTTATAAGGCCCCTGGATCCTCTCCTGACTTTCTTTTCTCTTTCATGCCCCCACCCCCACCCATTGCATCATCTCCTAAGCCTGGATCCTGGATGATCCTTGGGCCAGGGAGATACCAAAGGCAAGTTTGGTGTCCCAGCTGCAGAGTAGTTCCACTGTTATGGAGGGATGTTAGCACTTCCCTTCTGGCCTCTTCCCGAGAACTCACAGAATCAAGTCCATTTGCCTGCCTTACAGTATACCAAATCCTGAAATGGGACGTTTTGCCAAAGGAGATTAGTGCCTGGCAGCCAAACTTGTGAACTCATATTTCAAATCCTCTTCTGGGAGGGTGGATTTGGGGCTGCTTATAACCTCAGGTGTGGGGAAAGGTGAGTAGAGGCTAACCCTGAACTGATAAAGCAGGTATGCAGGAACTTCCAGCAGGTGGCTTCCTGGCACCTTGTCCTTTGTCCTTTTGTAGAGTTCACAGCACAGAAATTCTGGGATTGTCCTTTTGGTGCTTTCTTTTTCTTTCCAAAATCGACACAATGGTTGGCAAGAGCACTGTTTATTCAGAAAGCAGCTAACAGGATGCTGCAGGGCTGTCTGTAAAGATTCGGGCAAACTACTACTGGCCACAGGAACTTGTAGGCCAGCAGGAGGAAGGACTCCTTCACCTCTGACTGTTCACCACCCCTTGGAAATTAAGTGGCTGCTGGGGGGGGGGGGTCTTTGGCCCTTGAATGAATCGCCTAACTCCCACAGGAAACCCTCCCTGGTTAGTCTTGGAGTGGGTGCTTTCCTTTGGAACTGCTGGCCTCCTTTTCCTCTCTGTAAATTCTCTGTACTGGAGCCAGCGGGTCTAAAGCCAAGTCCTCTGGGGCTTGGTGCGTATTATGGAGAGGCCCCTTTAAGGAAAAGAGTACCAAGTTACAACATTCAGTGACTAATGGTCAGGGCCTTTAGAAAGAGCCCTGTGCCTACGATGGTGCCTGGAGCTGAAGCTCCATTAGCTTCCACTAGGCAGTTCCGGGAAAGAAGTGAAAGTTTGCAGGTGAAGTAGGTGGTCCGCCATCTCATTTGGAGATATCACCTCCTCTTCCTCTCCCCTTCCGATAAAGAGGTCTTTGAACTCTCCACTTCAATCGAGACTGATACTAGAACACACGTCCTTTCCTTCTAAGGGAGTCACTTTATTCTTCGTTGCTCCTTCTGTATCCCAGCCTCCCCCGAAATCTCCAACCCCCTTCCCATCTCCTTCCCCACTCCAGCCCTCCCCTGCTTGATCAGAATAGACAAACCTGTGAGGAAGGATCGCAACCCTAGCTCCACAACCATTGTGGGTGAGAAGTGACCTCTAGTGGTCAGTCGAAAAGGTCACCTACTTTGACTCTTAACAGTGCCCCGCCCTCAAGCGGAGGAAGAGTGGGCCAGTGAAGCTTGGCATGGTGCCATCCACATTTGATCTTGATGGGGTAGGGGTAGGGGGCAAGGCAGGTGGGTCTCTATGAGTTTGAGGTCAGCCTGTGGTCTACACAGTGAGTTCTAGGCCAGCCAAGGCTACACAGGGAGAACTTATTTTAAAAAACAAACACAGGTGAAGGGTGACAGAGGAAAACATCTGATATTAAAACCTGGCCTCAATACATGCACATACATGTGCACACATATATATCACACAGAAAGAGAAGATTAAAACCAGTCTGGCACAGCTACTACTGTGCTGTCTACTTTGGAGACAGGGATTATGTATCTTGGGAACATTTGCACTTGGCCTTCTGGGTTGCTGGTGTTTTTGTTTATTGGTCTTGTTTTGGTTTTGTTTTTATATTGGCAATAAAACCCAGGTCTTAATGCATGCTAGGTGAGCTCTCTGTCACTGAGCCTCAGCTGCTGCCCCATCTTAGTTTTATCATCAAGGTCCGTTAAATCTAGTATCCTCATGTGTGAAATTGTAACTCTCATGGGCACTTTCTAAATGGAGGCAAAGATTGACTGAGAGAGCACTTGTAAGGTTTAAGGGAAGGGCCAGCAAGTGATTGGTACTCAGTTAAAATCAGTTCAGTCCTTCCTTCAGACCCAGAGTTTATAGAGGGTGAAGAAGGAAGGACTGGATAGGACAGGGGAGGAACTGATCTTGGTTTTTCGTATAGGAAGGCTATGAGGGCAAATGATGTCTAAGTTTATTCAGCCCAGAATGAGAGACCACCTCCCTAGGAAAATGTACACACATACACATAAATCTTCACATACATACTCACAGCCTATAGATTTGGTAGTTTTCCCAATGCTCTAAACTCATTTGTACTAGTTCAAGAAGTCACATTAAGAAACAATGAGATGGCTAGCAGGGCAGTGGTGGCGCATGCCTTTGATCCCAGCACATGGGAAGCAGAGGCAGAGGCAGGTGGATCTTTGTGAGTTCGAGGCCGGCCTGGTCTACAAAGTTAGTTCCAGTACAGCCAGGGCTACACAGAGAAACTCTGTCTCAAAAACAAAAACAAAAACAAGGAAGGAATGAAGGAAGAGAGAAAGAAAGAAAAAAGAGTGAAACTATGAGATGAAAAGTGCTTGCTACCAAGCCTAAAGACCTGAGTTCAATCCCCAGGATATACATGGTACAAGGAGAGAACATCTCACCTTTGCACATGAGCTGTGGCACAGAAATGCCCTCTCCCAAGACAAACAATTGTAAATTTTTTAAAAAAATTAAACATAAACTAAATACATCTGGAAAAGCATGTGCAGAGGACAGTTTTCAACGGATTCTGATCCCCGGCTCCTTGTCCCTTTAGACAAGTCCCTTTCTTTATCTATACTCTTTACGTTTTAAATGACAAGTGAGGAGCAGAGAACAGAGCTCAGCTGATCAAGCACTGGCCTGATCCCCAGCCCTGCATAAACTAGGTGTGGTAGCCTACATTTGTAATCCCAACACTTAGGAGCTGGAGGCAGGAGGGGCAGAAGTTCACAATGGTGCCCCATTCAACAGTGTGTGTGCAAAAACTGAAACCATACAGAGATTAGCATGGTACCTGTGCAAGGATGACATGCAAATTTGTGAAATATTTCACATTCTTTTAAAAGGAGTTCACAGTGGTTCTGGGCTGTGTAGTGAGATAGAGGTCAGCAGCCTAAATTACATGAGACTGGGTCTAAAAAGACAAGTGAAGAGGGGCTGGAGAGATGGCTCAGCGGTTAAAAGCACTGGCTGCTCTTCCAGAGGACCTGGGTTCCATACACAGATCTCCTCATATGGTGACTTGTAGCTGTGTGTAGCTCCAGTCCCAGGGGATCCAATACCCTCTTCTGGCCTTCTTGGGCACTGTATGCATGTGGTGGTGCATAGACCTACATGCAGACAAAGCACCCATATACGTAAAATATAAAGTAATAGCAATTTAAAAACACACGTGAAGGTTAAACTGACGTAAAGTTACCAGATACTGGGTAAGATGCCTCTGCATTTGCATTTCAGAGAAACACTGATATTTTTTTAAGTATTAGTGTATACCAAGTGTTGACTTCATCATGAATTACCAAATTAATTATTATATTGGACATGCCTACATTTACAAAATATTATTTACCTAAATTTTCAATTCAGTAGGGGTACGCTCTATATTTTCACTTGCTAAATCTGAAAACCCTAGACAGGATTTTTTTGTGTGTGTGATTTTTTAAATTTTAATTAGAAACAATCTTGTTCTACATGTCAATCCCAATTCCCTCTCCCTCTGCTCCTTTCCTGCCCCCCACCTCCCTATCCAGTCCCCTTTCTGCTCCCCAGGGAGGGTGAGGCTTTCCATAGGGGATCATCAAAGTCTGTCACATCATTTGGACCAGGCCCTGGCCCTCCCCAGTGTGTCTAGGCTGAGAGAGCATCCCTCTAAAGAGAGGGTTTTTTTTTTTGTTGTTGTTGTTGTTGTTCTCTTTTTTTTCTTAAAGATGTATTTATTTTATGTATATGAGTGTTTTGCCTACTTGTATGTATATGTACCATGTGCATGCATGGTTCCCCTAGAGGCCAAAAGAGAGTACTGGATCCATTAGAACTGCAGTGACAGACAACTATAAGCCACTAACATGGGTGTTGGGCACTGAATCTGGGTCTTGTGAAAAAGCAAGAAATACTCTCAGCAGCTGAGCCATCTCTATAGCCTCAAGTCTTGGTTTTATACTTTTATTATTGCTGGTTATTCATCCTAGGGCCTGAACCAAGGGCCTGCCATGAGCTAAGTGTCCCCTCTAATACCAATGAGCTACAGTTCTGTGACAATTCACATCTTAGTTCAAGGGCTATAGCTTTTTATGATGAGGAATCCTGGAGGCCCATGACTTTCTTTTTCTTTCTTTCTGTCTTTTTCCTTTTCTTTTTATTTTTAAACACAGGGGACTGAAGTGAGACCTGTGGTAGGCAGGCACTCTACCACTGACCTGCATCCCCAGCCTTGAACTCACCTGGCATTCAGGCTGGCCTCAAACTTGCAGTTCTGCCTCAAGTAGCTGGGATCATAGATATAGATCACTCCTGTGAATAACTTAAAGCAGCTAGTGGACACTGTTGGATTCTGGGTAGAAAAGACAACATGCTGGGTCCCTGTGTTGGTTCAAAAGCTGCTCTGTGATCACTAGAGTGTGACTGTCAGACTCTTTGCTTTTCTGTCACTCTGCAATCTTCAGTGGCATTCCCAGTGATTGGTGTAGGCAGCCCTCCTGGTCTATGTTTCTGTTGCTGTGGATCTACAGCTCAGCCCCTTCCTGGGCAGGGCACCTAACTCACACCTCTAATTTGTGCTGGAATGAACATCCTGCCATCCCTTCCTTCCTTCCTTCCTTCCTTCCTTCCTTCCTTCCTTCCTTCCTTCCTTCCTTCTGCTTATGCCTTTGAGTGGCTGCCATGCAGGTGCTATGCTAGATCCTCCTCTGTGGTAATGGTTTTACTTTATCACCTTGATCTTCATCTAGTTCTATAGTCAGTGGCTCTCAAGGAGAGGCACCAGACACCAAGTCACTGTGTCAGAGCTACCTGGGAGACTTGTTCAAGACTCCTGAGTCTCTTCAGAGCTGATGAAGGGAAGGTTATCTAGTGGTGTTCCTGAATGAGTCTGTATGATGAGTATGTGTGAGTGTAATATGTGTATGGGAGGATGTATGTGTGTGGGGGGTTATACGTATGTGTGTGGGGGTATACATATGTGTGTAGAGGGTGTATATATGGGGGGTGTATTTGTTGTGTTTAGGGGGTGTATATGTGTGTGTGTCTATATGTGGGGTATATATGTGTGTGAGAGTGTGTATATATGTAAGGTGTGTGTGTATGTGTGTGTGTGTGTGTGTGTTGCTGAAGATTGTCTGAGGACCTCACATAAACTAAGTGTATACTACTGATAAGCCACACTTCTGCCCACCCCAACCCCATAATACTTACTTTAATCAGAAAGTCACAACTTGCCAGTCATTTTACTCTTTCTCTGACCCTTCCAGAAAGGTCTGGGTCTGGGGAATGTGGGTCACGATTATTAGAACTTTCAAAGTCAAGCTGCCCCTCCTCTGGGGAGTCCTAGAGTGTATTTTTCAGTGCTTGTGATGGAATCCAGGGCCCCGTGCATGCAAAAGAGATCCTGCTACTAGCCCCTACCCAAGCTTAACTTTAATAGTCCAGTCAGTCACACTCCTTAGGCTTAGGTTAACTGCTGGACTTAATTATTAGCAGAAAGATGATTTTCCTTTCCCTCAGTTCCAGGGGGTGGGACTAATCCAGGGATTTATTTGACTTTGGGCAATCATATCACTTCCCTGACTCTACAAATGGGGTACCACTCCACCACTGTTTTCTTGTTGGAAATTCCTCCTCACCTGAAGGGTGAACCTACAGGGTTCACAAACTTCCTTATTAGTTTCTCTAGAATGACTGGAGCCATTTCCACTTTGGAGATGGGAAAGGTACTCATCAGAGCACACACACACACACACACACACACACACACACACACACACACACACACACTTAATGCTGTGATGACTGGGGAGTACAAGGAGACAGGAGAGCTTTGTAGAGTTTACATTAGCAATGTTCCATAGAGGGCAGTAGAGGGACTTGAGAAGACACACCTTTTAGGACAGAACCATCATAATTGACTTGGATGGAACTGGCATTCCAAATACTTAGTATACAAAAGGTACTCGTTAAATACCTGCTTAATAAACTGCTTCAACATTTTAATATAATGTTTAAAACTGTCAAACATACACAGAAGTTAAAAGGAAGATCTATATAATTACTAGCTGGATTCAGTAAGTGCCAGCTAACATTCACTGTGTTTATTCTGTTGGTTTGCTGTTTGTGTTGCTGAAGATTGAACCCAAAGCCTTGAATGTGGTAAGCACACACTGTCCCATTGAGCCAGATCCCCAGCCCTATCCTTGCTGACTCCTTTGAAAGTTAGTAGTAATTATCATGACACTTAATCCCTACATTGTTTGCAGGCATCTCTTGAGAATTAGGGCATTCTTCCACATAACTGCAACATCATTATCACACCTATGAATAATCAAGTATTGTTTCCTAATATTAACTAATATCTAGGTATAGAAATTGCTGTTAGTGCCCTACCCATAGCCTCATGGCCTACATAGAAGTTACCTAAAAACAGTTCCCAGAGAGCAAATAACTTCCTGTGTGTCTTTAAGCTGGCTCACCAGGCAGACTGGAAGCACTGGAGACTCATTGGTTCTCAACCCAAGATGGAAAGACACCGATAGCTAGTTATTCAAGCTCCTTGCTTTGCATGAACTCACTGTGGGCTATATTGCACAGAACTCCTGAGGGCTCTGCAGTAGTCGCTTGCTCGCTAACATGCCCTGTAGTAATTCTCTCCATGTCTTACTTACAGTGCCTCCTGAGATGGTTGTCAGATGAACTATTGCACCCAAGTCTTTATCCTAAGAGCTGTTTTGAAGGGATCCATACCCAAAGGCATCAGACCTTTGCAAAATTCATTCTTGGGGAGGCAGAGGCAGACAGGCAGATCTCTGTGAGTTCAAAGCCAGCCTGGTCAATGGAGTGAGTTCTAGGACAGGCTCCAAAGCTATACAGAGAAACCCTGTCCTGAAAAGAAAAAAAGTTATTTGTTTTAGGGTGGAGAGATAGCTCAGCAGTTAAGAGCACTGGCTACTCTTCCAGAGGACCCAGGTTCAATTCTCAGCAGCTCATAACTCTCTGTAACTCCAGTTCCAGGGGATCTGACACCCTCACACAGGCATACATGCAGGAAAACATCAATGCACATAAAATAAGAATACATAAATCATTAAAGAAATTTTTTGATTTTTTTTTAATTTTTTGAGACTGGGTTCATCTTTGTAGCTTTGTTGACCTGGCTGTCCTTGAACTCACAAAGATCTGCCTGCCTCTACCTCCCTGAGTGCTGGGACAAAAGGCATGTGCCACCACTGCGTGGCATATATATATATATATATATATATATATATATATATTGATTTGCATTTCTATCTGGGTATGTGAGGTACCTGTGGAGGTCAGAAGAGGGCATCAGACCCCATGGAGCCCGTGTTATAGGCAGCTGTGAGCTACCTGGCATGAGCATTTTTAGGTGATAAAATAGTAGAACACACTGCTCTTGTGTCCACTGAGGAGCACAGCCCAAGCCTGCTTAGGGTGGGAGGGCTGTACCCAGCCAACAGGAGCTTTCTTGATGATAATCCTCTCTTGAACAATGCTAGAGCAAGGCTGGGCTGTGCCCAGGCTATCTTCATAACAATAATAATTATGGCTTATGAGGAGCCTACTGTACAGCAGCTTTCCATGTCCCATTTCACTTAATCCTCACAGTGACTCTGTAGGGAGGGTAGGTACTATTATTAATTCTATTGTGTTCATCAAGGACCAAAGGCTCCTGGGGGTTAGATAACTTTTCAAAGTCACACAGTCAGTAAGAAATAGATCTCCGGTGTGGTTACCCAATGTGTTAAAAGATGTGGAAAGATCCAAGAGTGATGGTATACACCTGTAATCCTGATATTTGGGAATGGAGGCAGGAAGATTGGGAGTATAATAGAGCCATGGTTACATAGTGAGTTCAAAGCCAGCGTAGGTTATATGAGACCATGAAATAAGTAAGTAAACAAATAAATAACAAAAATGGAGAGCACAGAGGGTATAGGGGTAGAGTGTGGCTGTGGGTTTGATTCCCAGCAACAGAAAGGGGGTGGTATGGATAATCATAAACATTCTTCTATTTTGTAATGAATGGGAACCATAGTACTTGGCAGATAAAATGTCCATTAGTAATGCTGCCATAAAGTATGGTGGTACAGGGGTGCTGTGTGAGCCCACAAGCATGAGCATCCACGCACACATGGAAGTCAGAGGACAACCTTGCCTGTGGGTCCTTGTCTTCCACCCTGTTTGAGACAGGGTCTCTTGTATATCAAGTTAACTGGCCAGTGACCTTTTGGGAGTGTTCAGTCTCCTCCCCTCTCTCACCGTAGAAGTGCTGGGATTACAACGACTGCATCAGGCTTTTCTATGGGCTCTGGAGATCTGTGCTCAGGTCCTCATTCTTGTAGAGTACGTGCCTTACCACTGACCCATTTCTTGAGTCCAACTTCAGTATTTTCATCAATAAAATTGGCTTATCTCACTCTTGAAGTGTTATGCAGTGGTTTCTCAATCCAGAGAGAGATTTGAGGAGCTAAAACTGTCTCTGGTTGCTTGGCACAGTTTCAGCACTGGGCTCAGGTTACTGGTGATAAAAAAAAAAAAAAATTCCCAGAATTAAGTTATGTGAAATCTTCAAGTGTTACAATGGTTGTGAAAGTCAAACCTCTTCTTGGACTTGTCCCATCATGGTCCTCAAGCTATCAGATTGTCAGGCTCAGTCATCTAAGTCGAGAGCTGACAGTGTCGTGAGATGTGCTATAGGTTTTTGTACAAGTTCAGGCTTCCCTGGGACAATACACCCCTGTTAGTAATATCCGGCCCCACCTAGTAACCTAGGTACACAGAAAGGCTTAGTTAGATCTTGTGAAGATGTCATTCCAGTTACTGTCTTCTCTAAGAATCCAGAAAGGGAAACAGACTTTGCACCCAATTTATCTCAGTTACTTGACCCTTCTGTCATAAAATGTTCAAATTCAAGCATTATAAAGGATCATAACAGGAAAATAATTCAGGGCTTCTGGGCAGAGGAAGAGTTAGCTGAGGAGGTCAGCTGCTCAGAACTCAGTAGGTAAGTGACAAACTTGTCTTTTATAGAAAGTGAAGTCCAGTGAGGTGTCTTGGAAAATAAGAAACATCAGTTCACCCCTTCACAGGGTAGAGTGAAGCCTCCCACTCTTGAGGGATTTTTGTTTATTTTTGCTTTTTTAGTTCTTGTTAGTTTGGTTGGTTGATTGGTTGGATTTTTGAGACAGATTTCTTTGTGTAGTCCTTGTCCTGGACCCCTGGCCTTGAACTTACATAGATCCACCTGCCTCTGCCTCCCGAGTGCTAGGATTAAAGGTAAGCACCACCATCGCCCACTCTGGAGTATTAATTCAGGACCTATCTTTTTTTTTTTTCCTAACACTCCTTGTTTCCTTGATATGCTGGAGATTGAAGGTGGAACCTCATAAAGGCTATGGTAGTGCTCTCCCACTGAGCTGATAAGAAAATTCCATTAATTATCAGGTTCCGAAATCATCACTCTTTTCATTGTATCTATTATTAGTGTGTGTGAGAGTGGGCTCATGCATGCCACAGCACACCTGTGCAGGTCAGAGGACAACTTTCAGGAGTTTGTCTTTTTTGCATGGGATCTGGGGGTAAAACTCAGGATGTCAGGTTTCCATAGCAAGCACTTTGAGCCGATGAGCCATCATCTCACTGGTCCTGAGGTCATGGCTCTTACAATAGAGTGATGGAAATATTTTGGGCAGGAAGAGTTCACTTACAAAATTTTCAAATTAATAATAATTGCATCTTAAGGTTGGCAGAGGCCTTGCAGTCTGGTGGGAAGCACACTTGGCTCCTGTTGTGACAGTTCTAGATTGAGGGAAGAGCAGAGGAGCCCCAAATTACTCAGAGATGTATTCCTGCTCTCGACAGCTAACACTCATGGTAAGGGATAAAATGCTCAGTTGCTAAGGCTAAAGGAGGAATGAGGGACTAGAAGAGACTAGAGCATCTTTTGAAGGGAAAGCATATTAATTTAGGCAGAAGGGTGGCTACAAGTGTAGCCTTGACAGTCTTGGGTTTAATCCTAACAATAACATTTACTGTCTCTGGGCAAATGTGTTGGGCAAATTGCATCAACAAGTTGGTTATTGCTGAGTGTAGTGGCACACACTTGTAATCCCTGTGCTTAGGAGGCTGTTAAGAAATCATATATTTCTGTATAACCAGCTCAGGCAATCTAGAAAGACTTTGGTTCAGCTGAGTGGGGGGTGGGAGAGGGGGCTGAACGCCTTTAATCCCAGCACTTGGGAGGCAGAGGCAAGTGAATCTATGTGACTTCAAGGACAGAAAAGAAAGACTTTCAAAGACAAAACAAATAGGTAGTTGTAGGGGTTAGATGTGATTGCACAAATATATGTGAAGTGTTTGACACTGTTTAGAAGTCATTCCACATGTGTTTCTGCAATATGTGCAGTAGTACTCTTTCCCCTCCTGTCTGTCCCTCTGCCTGCAGTTCTGGGCATCAAACCCATCCAACTTGAGGCGGGTACCCTACCATTGAGCTATACACCTTGCCCATAGCTCTCAGGGAAATAAATAATGTGTACATGCTTTTCCCAGAAAGATATTAGAAGGATAGAACATCAATGTGCGAAGGACGGGAAAAGGAAGGCCTTGATAACAAACTCTTTATAGTCCACATGTGATCAAAGGGAGGGAATATTAAGACAAGATGCCATGTTGCCATGTATGGAACAAGTGGATACCTTTGAATCTGTTGTAATCTCAAGAACTCTCCATGATGGGCTGGAGAGATGGCTTAGTGGTCAAGAGAACTTACTGTGATTGCAGAGGATCTGGGTTCGAGTCTCAGTGACCACATTGCAGCTATCAACCATATGTAACGCCAATTCCAGGGGACCCAAAACTTCCTCCCTGCCTACTACGGTCACCAGGCTCACAAGTGGTGCACAGACATACATGCTGGCAAGATGCCCAAATACATAAGATAAGGATTTTCTTTTGAAAGAATTCTCTGATTGGAGAACAGCTTTCCAAATACAACTCCAGTTCGACTTTCAAAAAAGAATGACTTTGCTCTCTTCAGACAAACTAAGAACAGAGAATTCATTTGTCTTTCCATTAAAGTGGCTGCTTTCTCATTGTGTCTAAGGAAGACCATTTTTTACCTGATAACTAGTCTATTGTAGTTTTCTTTTTGTTGCCATTTTTAAAAATGTCTTAAAAACTAAAAGAACTTAATCAGAATTGTTTAATTAAAAAAGTAGGAGCGTGCGGTTACAGCTGGGCTGACTCACTTGGAACTTTATTTTAAGTGCCCAATAGGAAGAAAGTACATAAATTCATTGTAGATCAAAGTACAGAACCAACTGCATTCTTTGCCTCCAGGAGAGCCAAGCTGCATTCATTAAGGATGGTGTGGAAGATCATTTGGCCACTGCAAGCATGCAAACTTTTCCTAGTGATTTTATCTTTGCCACAAGGGAGGACAAGTAAGTTAATATCCTCTATGACTTTTTTTTTTTTTGAGATGGTTTCTCTGTGTAGCTTTGTTGACCAGGCTGGCCTTGAACTCACAGAGATCCTCTTGCCTCTGCATCTACCTCCCGAATGCTGGGACTATGACCCCTTTCTAGATTTTTAAAAAAAAAATAATTAAATTAAAATAATTATCTGTGAACATTGGGAACAACTTTAAGTTCCAATTTGGAACTTGTAGGGGTCAGAAAACATTTTAAAAAGAGAAAAAATACTGTTTTATGGCTCTGATTGTGCAAAAGAATTGAAAGACCTTAGTTTGCAGATCAAGGATGTAGGAAAGGGGCAGGAGAATAATTCTTGCAAGCGGAATATAGAAAATCATAAAGAATGGACATTGACATGGGAGGAAAGAACAAGAATTTTGAGAACAAGAAAGGTTACTATGGTGATGGGCTAATGGTTATATGCTAGGCTGACCTTGTTAAATAGGGCTAGTTACTGAATCATCAAACCTTTGTGGAATAACTGAAGGCTCTAAATATACAGCCAAGAGAAAGCCAGAATATGAAAAAAGTTTCTCACAGGTCTTGGCCCACAACAAGGAAATAGGCCCCCAACCCTGGAACAAATGGTCCCAGATGAACAGCCCTGTCTGGGCCATACCTGGCCAATGGACAGTCTGGGGACTTTCCAAGTCATTCTATGGTTTATTCTTTGAATAAGAACAGGTCATACCTGGGTGATCTGTCAAACATGAGATCGTACTTTGTAATCAGTCACCTTGTGCCCCATGCATGTATGCTGATTTGTGGTTTGTCTCTATAAAAAGGAGCCTAAACCCTTTGGGGGGTGTGCAGCTTTCCCCGAGATCGCTGACACCCAAGGGCACTCGTCCAATAAACACCTCTTGCTTGTTGCATCTCCTGGTTTTGGTGTTTGTGTCGAGGGGCTCTCCCATCGGCCCATCAGGACCCCGGAATTAGGGTCTTACAGAATGAAGTATGCTCACATTTTCTCACATTTGAATATATTTTAGTACCAATTTCAAGAGAGGTAATCTTCTGCTTATTTGAACACATCACTTAGAGGAAAATATTGCCCACATCTTTATCTCTATCTCTGCCTTAAAGTGGCTTCTCTCCTCTCTCACATTTTAAACTATTTATCCATGATAAAAACAAATTAGGCCAAAGGCTGTTGTTGTTGCTTGGTAGTAGAGTGAATGTTTAATTCGTTTAAGGGCTCCAGGTTCAATATGAAACGCCAATAAACAAAACAAGGAGGCTGGGTTGCTGGCTCAGCAGGCATCTCCAACAGGCATTGTAAAAGCTGGGCAAGGCTCTGCTTACTTGCAGCCCCAGCACAGGGAAGTGGAGACTGGTGGAGCCTGAGAGCCTATTAGCCAGCAGACCTGAAATGGAAGGCTTCTGGTTTAGTATGAGACTCTGCCTCAAGGCAATAAGGTGCAGAGAATAGGGAAAGACACCTGGAGCCTTTGCATGAAAGTGTGCAATGGTAGGCACTGGCACACTTACAGTCAAATTAGAGGCCACGTTAACACATTTGAGAGGATGATCCAGTAGCAGCCAGAACTCTAACTTTTGTTTTCCTGCTTCTGATCCAGGAAAATAAGAACTGAAATTCACATATATATTACTATGCAAAGGAAAAAATTATAAAATCAGAGCAAAAAAAGCAAAAACCAAAATCCGCAAGGCATGGTGGTGAATACTTTTAATCTCAGCACTTGGGAGGCAGAGGCAGAGGTCCCCTCTGTAACTTTGAGGCCAGCCCGGTCTACACAGCAAATTCCAAGACAACCAGAGCTACCTAGTGAGACCCTTCCTCAAAAAACAAACAACAAAAGAGACCTGCTGTAGATCCTGATTGTGCACCCCAAAAATCTTGGCTACCTCCCAAATCATAGTCATTTAAACATTTTTTAATTTTACTGTACTGTCTAGGATTAAAACATTAGAAATGCAAGAACATATCCCTATCATCTAACAAGAAAAGTATTTTAAGATCAGTTTTTGTTCATATTCATATTCAATGTTGATGCTTGGGATAATTATTAGAGATGGAACTCGTATCCTGTCTTTGGATTTATGTTTTAAATATTTTTCCATTTTGCTAGTTCTACATTCCTACTCTACCTCCCCTCAAAGCAAGCATGTCAAACCTGCTATTTCTCTACTTCTTACCTATATTCACCAGTTCTAGTCTATATAAATATATGACATTTCCCCAAGACTTATCTTAATGAACATCCTATTCATTATTATTTTTCTATCAGATCATTCTGGAACTGTTTTGTACACACTGTTTCTAGTTTGGCAGTTGTCAAACTTCACTGTATGTTTGAACCACCTGAGGAACTTATAAACAGCCCCAATATCCAGGTTACACTCCTGTCAATCAATCAGATGGCCAGGGTAAAGTCTCTGGGTGATTTCTATGTGCAGCAAGATTCGGTGGCCACAATTTTCAATGTTTTTCTTATTTTTAGCTAATAATACATTATGCCATGCTCTCACACAGGTAATCCTAGCACTTGGCAAGCTGAGGCAGGGGGTTCCTCAGTTTGAGAACAACTCATCAACCAACCAAACAACCAAAGAAACAAAAAACACTGTATCTATCTCCTTGTAAAATCGTGTAGCTCGATATAATTGTTTTTGAATTGTTGAGAGTATATTTTATTGCAGTGATGTAACAAAATTCATTTAACCAACCCTCTGTTGGTGGACATTTGGTTCGACATTTGCCTATCTTAACAGGTTTTTCTTCGCCCCTCCCCACTTATATCCTCAGGTTCTGTTTTAACTGTGAATGGTAACACGGAGAACTATGTCCTGGACACTCCATCTGGTGTCCAAGCATCTCTGGAATGTGCTGTGCAAAACCACATCAGAGAGGAAGAGCTTCTCTGGTACCGAGAAGATGGAAGAGTAGATTTGAAAACTGGAAATAATATCAACACCAGCTCTGTCTGTGTCTCTTCCATCAGTGAAAAAGATAATGGAGTCCGCTTTACCTGCAAGCTGCAGAGCAACCAGACGGTGTCAGTCTCGGTGATGCTGAATGTTACTTGTGAGTGGAGGGAAAGGAAACTGCCAGGCAATCTTGGATGTCTACATTTTGTTAAGTGAAAGTTGAAATCCCAAACTTGATTTGACCACACTGTCCAATTCATGTTCCCATGTGAAACATCAGAATGCCCATTTCCCCCATCCCCTCAGGAGCACCAAGTATCTGCCAGTCACATTTGAAATTCCACACCCACCTGTCTGTCTCTCATCTAACAATGTTGCCTAGGCTAGCTTCAGACTTATGAGCTCAAGTGTTTGCTCTATCTCAGTCTTTCAAAGTCAGCCACTGTATCTAGCTTATTCATTTTTTTTAACTAAAAATGAGGATATTCACCCCTTCATGTACTTAATGACTATTCATGTTTCTTCTCTGTGAAATGTCTGCCCGTGCCTTATATTTGCACCTTTTATTCATTAATTTGTATCAGCAGCAGGGCCTGGTGGTACAAGGCTACATAATGCTAGATGTGGAGCCTAAGGCAGAAGGATTGTCAATTAAAGGCCAGCCTGGGCTATATAGCAGGACCTTATCTCAAAAAAACAGCAACAATGACCAAAACAGTAGGGATTCAGGAAATGACTAGGCTGCAAGTCAAAGAGAATGTTTTAGCTTTATTTGAGATGTGATTTTCTTAAAGGGCCAGAGTAGAGGACTTGCTTAAACATTCATTAACGTTAAATGTTAGATGAAACAATTAATAGGATGTGTCTACAAATGGATCCATAGTGCTTGGCAGTTCTGTTCTCTATTCCAGCAGCTTCCTGTGTGTGTGAAGACCACACAAGATCCTTGTTGGATACTGATACAGAATTCAAGCTCATTCCAAAGAACAACAAAATGTCATTCTTCTGAGAAAGTTATTAATAATGCAGCCCACTCAGGGTCTAATTATTCAGTGTGCAGATGAGACAAAGCTCCTTTTCCCTCCTTCTCCAGGTTTACCTCCTCCTTTACTGCCCACTCTAACCATTTATTAATTTCTGGAACATCTGCCAATAAACACAAGGGGCGTAGACATGAAGGGAAAAGTGGCTTGGTTGTTTCTCTTAGATGTGGGTGAGGGTAAGAATGATCTGATGAAGATGAATGTGTCCAACTATCCATGGCTACAAGTGCTTTCGCTGTGGAGGATGAGAGAGGAGAGGCATGGGAATTTATTAAGCTTCCACAGAGACAAGATTTATCACACTTAGAGGGCTTCCTGAAGCAGGGCATTCTTTATAGAGGGCCACTGAGCAAGTGCAAATCTGTGGCCTGGGTAAATGTGGTCAGACAAAATGCAAAACTCGAGGGTGTGAATAGCTTTCCAAACCACCACCACATTCATAATACAGTTAGTATGCTATCAACTTCTTTACAGGGATTGTCTCACTTAGTCTTCACAGTACAGAAAGGAATCATTATCCAAGTTGTTTTGCTTTGTTTTTTGTTTTTATTTGTTTTTTTTTTTAATGAGGAAACTGAAACTTTAACAGTTGAGTAACTGTCTCAAAGTCACAACAGAGGATATATATGGAATCAGGTCTAGCTAGCATGTCTGTCTTTGGTATTATGCTGTTTTAACCAACCCTTGTACAAATTGGATTATTACATGTGCTCAGAAAGCAAGGACTGGTTTTGAAACTGGGTTCCACTATGTTGCCCTGGCCAGCCTGAAATTTACTATGTAGTCCAGGCTGGTCCTAAAACTTATAGAACTCTCTGCCTGCTTCTGCCTCCCAAGTGCTGAGATTAAAGGCATGTACTACCATGCATACCATGCATATAAGTGTGTGTGTATGTGTGTATGTGTGTGTGTGTGTGTAATGTTCTTTATCATATACAACTTTAGGTATAAGTTCTTTTTTAGGAAAAACCTTTACATTTAAATCGTTTTATTTTATTATTATATATGTATAAGTATTTTAGCCAGTGTTCTTAACTGCTGAGCTTATCTCCAGCCCCTCATGATCTATCTTTATAACCTTTAAAGTTGTATGAAGTTAGGAGCTGAATATTTGTCACTTATTTCCCTGTCCCCAGTCGCTAGCTATGTGCTTAGCATACAATAGCTACTCCACACACTTTTGTCTAAGGGGTGAATACACTCTGAGAAACATGGGAGTTCTTGAATTGCTGACAAAGAACTATTGCTTGTTTCTGACTAATTTTGAATGCTTGAGTTTTACAGTCCCTCCTCTTCTAAGCGGAAATGGCTTCCAAACTGTAGAGGAAGACAGTGATGTAAGGTTGGTTTGCAACGTGAAGTCTAACCCCCAAGCGCAAATGACGTGGTATAAAAACAACAGCACCCTGATTTTAGAGAAAGATCGACACCAGATCCAAGAGACAACAGAGTCTTTTCAGTTGTCCATCACCAAAGTCAAGAAATCTGACAATGGGACCTACACCTGTATGGCTAGCTCATCTCTGAAAACGGAGACCATGGACTTCCACCTGGTCGTACTAGGTAACTCTTCTTAAGTAATTTCTCAGTATGACGCATAAGTCAGAATCGGTAAATATTATCAATGACAGCCAGTGGTGGTGACCATTATACTTTGTAGCTAAGATTTTTCATTGTAAAATTATCCCCAGTCAGGAGAATATCTCTAGGAATTCTAGTCTGAGTCAGAGTTGGTGCCACAAATCTGTAATCTCAACTATACAGAAGGCTGAGGGAGGAAGACTGTGAGTTTAAGTCCTGCCTCAGTAATTTGGTGAGACAATGCTCAGAATAAAAAAGGAAAAAGGGCTGGAGGCTGGGGCTATAGCTTTGTGGGTAGGGTGCTTTCCTTGTGTGCAGGAGGTCTTGAGTTGATCTGGGCACTGCAAAGGGCTAGGATAGCTCAGTGGTAGAGTGTTTGCTTTAAAAAAGAAAAAAATAAGTCTGGTGTAGGTGGCCCACACTTTTAATCCCAGCACTTGGGAGGCAGAGGTAGGCAGATCTCTGTGAGTTCAGGGCCAGCCTAGTCTACAAAGCAAGTTCCAGGACAGTACAACTTCCCTCCAGCATTCATGAGTGCAGGAACTAGCCATTTGAGTTTTCAGCCTGTAACAGAAGATAATTCAGAAATACATAAGAGGAAAATGTTGACTAGATAAAAAAAAAATCTCTGAAATCATTTCAATTTTTGATTTGTATCCTGTTGCCTGATCAGCAGAGGGAGTGGGGAAACATGGTTAATCAGAGGGCCTGCTCCAGTCACTCAAGCTTATCACCCTGTGGTCATGGAGAACCAATGAGGTTTGGAGTGTTCTCCTTAGATTTTGTTTCCTCTTTAAAGATATCTTCGTTTTGCTTTATGTGTATGAGTGTTTGCCTGAATGTATATAGGTGCACCAAAGGCGTGCATCTCCTCGGGTTTCCTGCTGAAACAGGCACACAGATACACACCATGCCTTTGTACACATTTGGTCTTGGGCAGGTACCAAGAGAGCAGGCAAACAAGCCCTGGCTCCTGCATCCTGCTAGAATATTACTCACTGTGCCTACTCATTGCCATTCTTGCCCTTTCTCAAGAAACAAAGCAACCTTCTTCCCCCTGTCTGGACTGATGTCACCAGAGCATAGCTTCTTTCCTCCCCACACTAGGGAGCCTGGGATACAAACACAGTGGCTGGTGGGGATGGAGGCGCTGTTAGTTGACTGTCCCATCACTATGGTTACAGGGTTTTTCAGTAATTTGTCCTGCAGAGCAATGGCAGTATGCCTTAGGGCTACTTGATTAAAAAAAAAAAAAAACAGCAACAACAAAACCTCCAAAATAACCTGTATCTAAAGGGCAGAAGCTCCACCTTGAAGCTTGTGGCTTTTTTTTTTTTAAACTTCACCCAGAACCTTTACAAAAACATGGTGGGGTGAGCGTCATGCTGTACTATCCTAATTAGCTATAAGACCACACTTGGAGACTGAGTGATTATAGTATCCCTCTTGGTCAGGAAGAAAGCAAAATTGCTCTATGACCATGTTCTTTTCAAAATAAACAAATACATAAATAAATCACACAGCTTGTGTGGCAATCAGCAAATTGCCTTTTAGGTGGGCAGAAACTTGTTTTGGGTGGAGTTCTACCAAACCAGCTTGTTTTCATATTTCGGTTTTTGCTTTACTTCCCAGGCTGTCAGTCTGACTTTTATAGCACACACGGTCTGCTGCCGGTACTCAGTGGGGCATGGTGCCAAATTCTCCATGGGCTCTCCCTGCTTCACTGCTCCATGGGGGTAGTTTCTAAAGAGCTATGAGACACTGAAAACGCCACAAAGCTCTACTCGAGCATAAGAGTTAACCCACGTGTTAGAAGCTGTCTTACTAGAATGGTCAAAGCAGGACAAAGGGAAGAGTACAGGCAGTTACACATGCCAACGTCACTTCCAACAGGAACCTAGGATGCAAAGTGGGCCACTAGGTCAGTCGGTTTGTTCCAGCTTGGTTAGCATGTGGCTTCATGAGTTTCAGTTTGTTGGAAGATATTCTGATCTGTGACTGCATTTTGATTTCTTCTCCTAGTCATCTGATCTCCCTTCCTTTCTGTTCTGACAGCCTTCCTTGGTGGCAAGTAGAGGGCTCCAGTCAGGTAATGATCCCAGTATATCCCAGAGCTGATTAACATAGGGCTAGGGGTTTCTAGAAGGCTCATCAGGCCAACCTCTATGGAGGGTTGGCACTACCCACACCTTCATGAGAATAATTGGGTGGGGGGAAGGGATGAGAAGAGGTAAGAGAGGGCAGAAGTGAAGGATTCTCTGGAGCTGGGGGTTTAGCTCGGTGGTAGAATTCCTGCTTGGCATACGTTAGGCCCTGGGTTCTACCCCTAGTTTTACCACAGTCAAAAAATGAGGGGTATTTAATCCATTTACTTCCCCCCAATTATCCTGAGCAGGAGCTGAAAGACATAATTGAAAGAAAACATTTAAAAGATAATTGGTTAGGCCAGCAAGATAGCTCAGTGGGTACTCTCTGCCAAGCCTGACAACCTGAGTTCCATCCCTGGCTCCCACATGGTAGAAGGAGAGAACTAACTCCTACAAGTTGTCCTCTGAACACCACAAACACCTACACATGAATAAATAAATGTAATACAAATAAGTAAATGCCATGTTTGAGTGGGCTTCGTTTCCAAGCTGTCACGCTTGCTGCAGCTCCTTCACTGTCTTTCCTCGTCCCTTAGAGGACTACGGAAATTTTGGCCAAGGCTGATGATTTAAATTCTACTTTCTTACAGCCATTCTCTGTGTTTTGCCTGCCTGTGGCACTAACACAGTACGGACCACTGTGCTGCTCCTTGGACCCACCCATGACTCCTGTCTTCTTAGTCTGGGGAGCCATCTCCATCTTTGTCTTCTTTCTCCCAGCCTCCTTCCCTCTTTCTCCTTCTGAGAGTCCCCCTAAAAATGCTTTTCAGAAGGCATCGACTTCAATTTGCTTCTGCTTACTGTGTGGCAAAAATAAAGTGAAATAATGAAAGAACTGAAAGGACTGAGTGGCCACTTGGGGTGAGGTGCTTATGTTTCAGAAACTCTTTTCACAAAGGAATGGGTTCAAAATCTGCCTCTGCCATTTGTTAATTCTGTCATTTTGAATAAGTAACCTAGCCTATCAAAGACCCCCATTCCTCATCTTTTGGGGCTATTAGGAGGATTTAATGGAAAGAGTGGTGTATGCAAATATAAGGGACCGTACCTGGTCCATAGTACAAACTTATAAGTTAGAAGTTGGCTGTTCTTTCCTGTGTTTGCCTTCCCAACAGATAAAGTTCCAGTTGTGCCCATAGAGCCAATCATTGCTGCTTGTGTTGTGGTCTTCCTGACACTGGGTTTTGGATTGCTTGCTAGAAGAAAAAGAATAATGAAGGTACCTATGTATTCTAAGTTACTGGGGTAGAAAGTCATCTAAGAGGCTGGGCTGTGGCTCAGTGATAGACCATGTCGGGCATGTACAAAGCTTTAAAGAGAAGTGCAAATGGACAAAGCCTGAGAGGAAATACCTATGGTGTCACAGGCAGGGGCTTTGGAGTTGGTTCTTCTTTTTAAATTTCTCCTGCCAGGTGTGGCAGTGCACGCCTGTCTTCCCACTGCCGGGGACGTAGAAGCAGGAAGATCTTGAATTTAAATCCGACCGGGGCGGCTTGTTTCAAAACCAAAAACTCCAATCAATAGCTCCCCCTTTTATTGTTGCTATGGTACCCTTGGCACAATAAATAAACACAGGCTGCTCTTGAATACAGCCACATGCTCTGCCGCTGTGGGCTGGAGTTTTGAGTCGCCCAACAGTTTACATCATTGTTTACTGTAATTCAGAATGTGTGCATGCTTAGGTTAATGCCATGCATTTGACTCTGCCAGATCACTAAGGGCCAAAGAGGGCACATGTGGCAGAAAACCTCTAAAGAGAGATAGAATGCCCTAGGCTGAACTCATCAGTCAGCAAGTCATTTTTCATGCAACTAGATCTGATTCAGGGCAACAGTGTTTCCCAAGAAAAAATTCACCCCACCCTCTATTCCAGTCCAAAACATTTTTTTTCCAAAGAAAGAAAGGAAAAGAAGGTAGGAGGGAGGGAAGTGGGGATAGAGAGTGGAGGAGAGAGGAGAGGAGGGAAGGGAAAAGAAGAGAACAAACTAGATAGAGAAGATGGTTTAGCAGGTAAGGGTACTTGTGGCCAAATCTGATGATCTGAGTTCAATTCCCATAGCCCATATGAAGAAAAGAATGAACACTTGCAAGTTGTCTTCTGTCCTCCATTTATGTATGCACAATGGCATGATACTCCCCTATCATGTACAAAACACACACACACACACACACACACACAGAGAGAGAGAGAGAGAGAGATTTTTTTTACTATGCATATAAAATGAAGACCTAACTGTGAACCTTAGAAACATTCTGATTAAGACCTATGTTTTCTCAACGTTCAATAAAATCTATCCATGTGGTCAAAGAGACCTGTGCCCACACAGAAATGGCTGTCTTGTAGTTCCACAGCACCTACTGCCATGCTGATGCATTCAAAATATTCAGTCCTGACCTTAGAAGAGGATGCAAGCTCATGAACTTGTGCTTGCCTTTTAGCTCTGCATGAAAAAGAAGGACCGGAATTCAGACACAGCTCTGTAAGTACACTGGTAGGGGTAGGGGGTCTAAGTGCAGCTGGCAGGGGCAGCAGTGGCTCACATCATTAGCCCATTCCAGGTATCCTTCTCCAGAGATTGGAGGTACTAGAAGGTGAAGGGATTCCAAGGAGAATAGAAGGTGGGGGGGGGGGGGAACCTGCCTCCACATTAGAGGAAGGGTTGGGAGCAGGAACACCTTGGGGCTTTCTGCCTACTCTCAAAGCAAGTTTGGACAAGGCTTGCACAACTGCATTGCCACACAAGCAACCAAGGGAGCTTGTCCTGGTAGGAGCCACTGCTGCTCTATCCTCACGTCGAAGCCAGGGCACTTGACCTCATCTTCCAAGCTGTTTCCTCTATGGACTTTTTATTTTGTTCACACATGGCAAGTGGGCAGTGGGAACAAACAAAAGCATTCTGCCTGAGAGGATGAATTTTGTTTTGGATGCTTTTCTTATTATTACAAACATTGTTCCAATTAATTTCTTCATTCATTTCAGATGAGAAAAGTTTAGTTGCCACATACTGAACACGTGAAGAGTTTTGCACCAAGACCACTTCAATTTGTGTAATCCTGTCTGTATTTATTGCTACTTTGAAATTCACTCGGGTCAAATTGTCAGAGGTTATGAAGAAGTATTTAATTACAAAACAGTAGTTGTTATGACTGATTTGATCTACTTATGAAACTAGTTTGTAAATGAGATTTTGGAATGAAAAATTCTGTTAAGCCCTCTCTTTGAAGTATATGTTAATTAGGTGTGATTTATTCCAAAAAGATAGGTAACCACTTATTACCTGACTTATATTTTTCTAGACATAAGACAGAAGACTGACATTGGAGTTTTCCAAATCAATGCAGTAGCAAAAAAAAAAAAAAAAAAAAAAAAAGAAGTAAATCAAAAATTATCTCCTGTTTTCAATGTCATTTCATTAATGTTTTAGGACTAAAAAAAAGGAAGGCTCTAATCCCAGATTGTAAGACATTCCTTCAAATGGAATAAATTTAGTAACACGAAATTTTTAGCGTATGTCCTTGTTTTTCTTATCTCAACACAGCTGCCACTGTCATAAAATGTGCAAAGGGCAAGATGGCTGGACGGTGCCTCTGACAAGTATCCTTTGCCTCTATTCCCGTAGTCATGTGCATAGATCTTTCTGTATTCTTTGTGACTCAGCCTGTACTCATGCCGTATGCATCAGCTTTAAATTGCAGCTCACTTATCACTAATCATTGACTCCCTCCACTTCCATTTTTCTCCTTCCTGATTTTTTTCCCTCCTAAGAATTTATGTTCCTCCCCTACACAACTGGAGTGAGCCGAGCAAGAGACAGAACTGGCCAGAACCAACTTTAGTGTTTTTACAGCAATCTGCTCTTAGCTTGAAAGAAATTTCTTTTCTGTTTTGTTTCTTTATGTTTTTAAGTACTCCAGAGTTAAATCTAGTTTTCTTTACATCTTAGGCAAGAAGACTGAGCCTCTCACCTCTTCAGAATGTGTTTAGTGTAATAAATATGCTCAAAAGGGGAGAGAGAGAGACAAGGGTTAGGTGGGTGAAAAGATGATCTGGCTTCATGCAGGATTTCTCTAAGTGGACTCTGGAAGCCCTGGTAAAACGCTAAGGATAAAGTAGGAGGATAAACTGGAATGCTTGGATGTTTAGGTAGAAGCCTGGGACATATAAAGACAAAATGGATCTCAGGCAATGACAGGTTAAGGTAGTTTGTTTTAAAAGGAAAAGGGAAGTAAGAAGAAACATATGGAAATGGAGGTGGAAGCTGGAAACCTGTCTCTGGTCTTGGCTGTGCAGTCGTGGGCAGTCCTTTTCCCATCCCTGGGCGTTTGGAAAATGGGGAGGCTGGATTAGGAGAGATTTACCGCATTTACATTAGCTTGGGAGTTTTGATTCCCACATGCTTTAGGTAAATGTGGGAAAGAGCTGACAAGGACTGGAAAGGTAATGCCTTTGCCCCACCTAGCAAACTTATGAATCACAATATGTTCCAGAACACATAACAATCCTTGAGAATTGCAGGTCATCAGGAGAGTCTCTTCACCCATATACAACGTACAGTGGCCTTGTACATTGGCACAAAGACCATGAACTGCACACGCACAGCAATATCATAAATGGACACTGCCTTTCATTTTGCCTTTTGGTTCAGAGAAAACAGAGGCACTATTAATACTAGGCCTCCTGTTAAAATCAAAGTGAGCCTGCTTAGGACATGAGATTAAAAGCCTCAGAAGCAGACTCCATCTGTTGCCTCTTCCCCAGGGTTTTCTCTACCTACTCTGAGATAACTGAAATTTTGACACTTGGACTTCTAGTTTTGACTTGGGATCAAGTTCCAGTGGAAAGGACAGAGATAGATGCTCCTTTCTTGGTCTTTCCATCAACAAGGACAACTTTTATTGTTATTTTTCTTTTTTTTGAACTTCATTCTTTTTTAAGGATCTTATTCTTGTTTTTAAGTGTGTGTGTGTGTGTGTGTGTGTGTGTGTGTGTGTGTGTACATGTGAGTGCAATGCCCACAGAGGCCAGAGAGGCTATCAGATCCCCTGGAGCTGGTGTTCCGATGGCTGTCAGCCACCTGACAAGGGTCTTGGAAACTGAACTCAGATCCTCTACAAGAGCAGTTTTGTGCTCTTTACTGATGAGCCATCTCTCCAACCCCTCTTTTTCTTTTTTTTCACTCTCTCTCTTTCTTCCTCCCCAGTGCTGAGATCAAACCCAGGACACTAACCTGTATCCACTAACCTATATCTTTTACCCCATCATTTTGTTTTTTTGCCAGAATCAATTTAGCAAGCAAATGCTACTTATTATAGTAATCTATCCTCATAATTTTAGAAACATTTATCAATAATATTTACTTGTTACTCTAAATTTGCATTAGGATAATGCAATTTATCAGTCAATATAGTTCCACCTAAAAGCAAAGAAATGGTATTTTATTCAAACCCTGCAATCTTTTAGAGATTAACAAGATAAGCTAGGAGTTGTAGCAAATGCCTATGTTCTAGCCTCTGAGAGGTGAAGGCAGGCATTTTAGGAGTTCAAAGTCAACTTCAGTTACCTAGTAAGTTTGAAGGTAGCCTGGGCTAGATGAGACCCTGTGTCAAATAACTACTACCAAAATCCAAAAGGAATAGAGTTGGGGGATGGAGATGGAAACAATGTAACAAAAATATACTGTATGAAATTCTCAGAGAATAAAAAAAATAAAAATTAAAGGAGCAGCAGAAATACCCATATGATCATTAGTGTTTGGCTGAATAGTTAAAGATGGCTTCGCCTCCCTGCCAGCTTTTCTCCTTCAGTCACTCCTATTATGGAATGAGAAGGATTGTTTCACACTCCAAGAGCTCATCTGTATGTTAGAAGCTAATTTTGACCACGGGAGACAGAATTGATTCTTTAGAAGAAATCAGAAATGTGTATTTGTTTATCTAAGTCTTCAAATTTAATTTTTTTGTTGTCTGTTTACTTTGATCCTTAATGTCTAGAAGTAGATGAGTTCTCTTGTGCTAGCAAAAGCCATTTTCTGACAGATAGGTCCTAACCTGGTGTCAACTTGAGTTTTCACCAACTCAGTGAGGTTCCTGTAGCAAAGCTCCCATACCAAATGCAGGAATGCTCATTAGAATGTATTAGAGGATAGATGGCTACACTATACTGTGCTGGGGACTGGATTTGAACAACCTTGTGAGAGTCATGACTGTCCTGATGTTAAGAAGCCCTGAATTGCCAGGTGTTGGTGGCACACACCTTTAATCCCAGCACTCAGGAGGCAGAGGCAGGCAGAACTCTGGTCTACAGAGTCAAAAAAAAAAAAAAAAAATACAGAGAAACCCTGTCTCGAAAAACAAAAACAAACAAACAAAAAAGAAGCCCTGAATCAATCCCAGTATGAGAGAGAGAGAGAGAGAGAGAGAGAGAGAGATGAGAACACTGGACATGGGCTCAGAGTGCTTGCTAAGCAGAATGACTAAACTGGATTCACACCCAGGCTGATCTAAAGCTTGGGTGCTGGAGTGGGGAACGGTATCACAGGAGGGAAAAAGAGTTACACAATAAATGGAAATCACACCTTCCATTATACCAAGGATGGTGTCTGTATTTATCCTATTTTGGATGACTTATGGAGAATTTATAAGCAAAGGTAATTTACAATAATCTTGGTCATGATACCTTTGGAAAATATCACCATAGTCTCTAAGAAAGTCTGTCATATCGGAACAGCTTGGGGAGAATTGCTGCCTTAGATATTTATGCCCTCCTGGTGCCAATCATAAAGTGTGTCTTGAACCTGTGCAGAGGTGGACATTGGCATCTGCACTTGACAGATGTGGAAATGGAGGATAGAATGACTTTCTCAGTCTCACAAGTAGAATGAGGCTGAGGTGGGTAGGAGTCTGAAGCAGAGCAGCTTGCTCCATGGAACAAAAATGAGGATGAAGACGTGTGCATCATCCTGCGCCTCTTTGCCCTTTGGGGGGCTTGGGATTGTAGCAGAGACATACTTCCTGAGTGTCTCTGTGATCATCATGTTTCCCATCTGCTTGATATCAGTACATCTATAAGACTTCTAGTTGAGAGGCCAATAGTGTCACGTCTGGGCAAAGCAAAGCAGAACAGGTTTTTTAGGTTCTTCTCTTTCCAGATGTGGCAGCTGTGGAGAGATGTCAGGACACCTCCCACCCTGAGGTTCTTAATAACCCCTTAGTCTGGAGCTTCCTGTTCATGTGTAAATGAGAGCTAGACCTCTGTGTTAAGCCACCAGATTGGAAAAGTATTTGTTGTTGCTGCTGCTATACAAATTAACTTCTGACTAATACAGGTATTTCTATCACAATAAGAATACAAGAGGGCTAGTGTAGTAGCTCCTTGCAGAGTACTTCCTAGTATGTGTGAGGACCTGTGTTCATTCTCCAGCAATGATGCAAATCAAAACAGTTTATAAAATAATAAAAAATAGTTTAATAAAACAATGTTTCATTTCAAGGCAAGTTTCTTTTTAATTTTATTTATTTAGTTAGTTATTGTGTAGGGTGGTAGCTTGCTTACATCAGAAGAATCAATTCTCACTTTTTATCATGCAGGTCCCAGGGATCAAACTCAGGTCAACAGGCATGGTGGCAAGGGTCCTTAACCTCTGGGCCATCTTACCAACCCAAGGACAGTTTTCTTAATAACCCATCCTTCCTACCCCCTATGAACTCTGAGTCATAGAAAAGTGCTGACTGACCTGCCACAAGATCGTGTTTACCCCTTTGAATAGGTTTATATCTGTTGGGGACACATCTTGGAGGAGACAGGACAGCAATAATGTGAGCCGAAATAAAATCAAGCCACTCATCTCATTTTATGAAAAACAAAAATCCAAATTCTTCTTAACTTCATGCCAGGGACTGCAAAGAAGGCACACTCCCCATTAACCACAGATGTCTCAGCACTTAGGTAATCATTTCGGGAGAATTTATCTTGGCAACATCAAGGTGGGTATGTGGCAAATGACTTGCATCATGGGTTGTTTGTGCTTCCATAGTGCTGTAAAACATGTAGTTCTTAGAGCATTTTCTACACATATGTATATGGCTCAGGTGGGGGTGGACTGTGTGTGTTGGGTGGAGGGGGGGTCTGAGCCACCACCAACAGATTCCTAAAGTGTTGCTGTGAAACTCATGGCTTACTGCTGGCCTTTATTTCTTCTGATGCTCTCAGTAAATGTTAGCCTCTTCTTAAATAAATTAGGTAGGGCATTGTCTTATATTTTGTGTTACTTTGTAATTTATAAAACATTTTACATCTGGTTGTTTTTGTTGCCCCCCCCACACACACACAGTCACTCTGGTAGGTAATGCTGGCATTATTTATGATTGGAGATACTAAAGTTCAGAAAGGTTAAGGACCTGTCCAAGGCCACACAGCTAGGAAGGAGGGCCACTCCTTTTTATCACTGCCTTTTGGCCATAAGCACCACAGTTATTCTTGGTTTTACAGGAAACTCAGCTCTTTGGCAAGTTAACAGAAAGAAGGGAGACAGGAGGTGGAAATTTTTACTATGACACATAAATACCAGTTGTTTCTATTGGTGTTAGGTTGTTAAAGGATCAACAATAAGATTAAGAGAGCTTTGGATCTGAACCTACAACGTTCTGTCTGTCCTCAAGTCAGCCAAGGGCAGTCTGCAGACTTACTTCAGATAGACAAAGCCTCTTCAGAAACCACATCTGACTCCTACACCAAGAATGACAACCTTTAAGGTAGTTCCTGTATCACAGAACACACACATGCATAAAGGAAACACCAAGATCAACACATTTAACATCAAATGGAAAACAAATGCAGATGGACAGGGAGAGCAGAATGAGAAAAGAGGGGGAAAACAGGAGATGGAATGATTTAAAGCTCCCATGAGTGACCAGGCTCCATCTATTTATTCAGAGAAGGGGAATACACCCCTGGCAGGTCTTGGGTTCCTTAGTGATTCTTAAAGTGTGAGTACATCATGAACTGAGGATGAGTCTTGTGTTCAAGAATTTGCTGTAGAGGGAATGCAGGCGGTGTAGCTTGATGGAACACTTGCCTCGTACTTGGGATTTGATCCAGCCTGTGAGGCTACTGGGAGGGAGGTGGTGGGACTTTTAAGATGA
This sequence comes from Phodopus roborovskii, assembly GCF_943737965.1. Lineage (NCBI taxonomy): Eukaryota > Metazoa > Chordata > Mammalia > Rodentia > Cricetidae > Phodopus > Phodopus roborovskii. The sequence goes on along the minus strand of NW_026126407.1, from coordinate 5,806,212 downwards.
GGCATCTAGTGGGCAGTCTTCGGTCAGTAGGAGGTGTCCACAAAGGGGATTGTGGGACTCTTGCTTTCTAGCAATTGTGGAAAGGAACAAGGACTCCATAGAAAGTTCCTATCTGCACAGCCATCAGCCTAAAGAAACAGGATGCAATGGACCCAGACGAAATCCTCTGAACTGTGAACCTCTGAACTTTTCTATTAAGTTGAGATCTCATCAATTCTGTCATAGCAATGGAAAGCTGACTTATAACCCTCGACCTTTGGAATCTTGTTCTTGGGGAAGGCGCAGCTCCTCTTGGAGCTTTGGTCAGGCTGGGTACTAAAGTGAGTAGCCACGTTCCTGTGGTTACATGCTGCCCTGCTATGCACAGCCAACAACATTCATGGGAAAGCTGTAGCTTCCAGACAGCCATCCATGATGTATATGAGCAGCTGCTTTGAAAAGCTGGACGCTCATCCTGGCTCCACCACATGGAATCACTCATCTCTCATAGATTCAAGACAGAAGGACCATTCAAGCATATTCTCTGTACAGCCTCATGAGACCCCATACTACACGATTTAAATATATATATATTTAACAATAATGACTTTAAGGCTTTTCCGTCTTGTATGTCATTTTTGCAAATTGCATGTTCCTTCTAAAGCAAATTCTCAGTCCCAGACAGGGCATTTCTCTCCAGCTGTTCCTGTGGATCTGACCGGCAGCTCAAGGGCATCGTTAAATGATTCCATCAAAGAGGACATAAACTTTGTTGCTGCTGAGGCACCATAACCTTGAATTTCAGAAATGATTTTATAGTTATGAGACTTCATAAAACAGCTTGATAACGAAACTCAGCTCACATGGAAATCACCAGGCTGAAGGACTTTGTTCCAATTGGAGATGTGTGTGAATTGTGTTTGTTTTTAAGGAAACATCTACTGATTGATTGCCAACTCTGTCTTTCTGCTAAATTTATAGTTTCTTTTGATCACGCTAAAGGTGGAGATAATACTATTTGATCTCACAGTCACTAATCATTTAACTGATGCTTCTGTTGTGTGCTCCTTGTCTGAACAGTGACTGGCCATCCTTATTTTCCACCTATATCAGATGAATGGGGAAACTTAACATCTATGAGCACATGCCTTCATGATAACGATGTTCCATCTGTGTGAGTAGAAGCATCAGTAAACCTAAACTATTCAGAGACTTCCTTTGTGGCAGGCTGAGAAAGGACACACACAATACTCAGCAGTTTGTAAACTTGTGGGCTCAGTCAGCCTAAATAAAGTACATTTTCTTTCAAGTCCATCCACTTACAATATGTCTTTTGATCTCCAGGTTGGAGGGTCTACATTCTTAGCCTCTGAAGTCAGACTATGTCATATTCCAAGTTTGCAGCTTTACTAGCTAGGTGATGATATGTGTATCACCCAATCTCTCTGTGCTTACATTTCCTCATCTGTAAAATGGGGTGTCTTAGTTAGGATTTCTATTGCCATGAAGAGACACCATGCCCATGGCAACTCTTATCAAGGAAACACATTTAATTGGAGCTGGCTTACAGTTTCAGAGGTTTAGTCCATTATCGTCATGGTGGGACATGGTGGCATGCAAGTGGACATGGTGCTGGAGAAGTAGCTGAGTGCCCTTCATCATGGCTTGCAGGCAACAGGAAGTAATCTGACTCACATGTGAGTCAAGATGTAGAATCTCAGCTCCTCCATGTCTGCCTACTCATCACCATACTCCCAGGCGCCATTCTCCCAGCCACGATGATAATGGAGTAAATCTCTGAAACTGTAAGCCAGCCCTAATTAAATGCTTTCCTTTATAAGAATTGCTGTGGTCATATTGTCTCTTCACAGCAACTAAGACCTAACTAAGACATGGGAATAATGACAGAACCCACTTCTGACATAGGGTTGTTAGTGGGGAATAAATAACCAAAGAGTACTGAGCAAAGCCTGTGATGTAGTTGGTACCGGAATCATTTTACTCATGATATCTTGTGTTTAATAGGAACATCCCTTTTTATAAGAGGAAATGAACTTGGTGATTAAGTAACTACATACCTCTAAATGGCAGAGCCAGATTGAGTGGATTTCCAATATTGGCCTCTTTTTTTAATCTCTATGCTTTTCTTCTGATATTGTTTTGTGAGACAGGCCTTTTCTCTGTTGCCCAGACTTCTAACTAGCAATTCTCCTGCTTCAGTTCCTGAGGGATGGGATTACAGACATGTACTGCCTCTTACTATGTAGCCTCCAACTCATGGACTTGGGTTTGCTGGGCAGTCACTCACCACTGAGCTACAGGTTTTGTTTTTGTTTTTGTTTTTTTTCTTCCTTCTTGTCCTAAAAAGAGAAATTTTTTTTCCTTCCCTTTTGGGGTGAGATGCTGCCAAATCTTTTTTGGTTTCACTTCTATCCAATGAATCATTCTTTCTTGGGACAAAGAAGAACGAAAAATAAAGTGAGAATGAAAACTAGGAGCTGCAAGGGGAAAGGCACTAGGGCATGTGCTGGAAAGGGTGGGGCTGAGTCACTTCTCCTGTGTGTTTTACTTAGTAGCATTTTCACTTTTTGTCCCAAGAAAAGGAAGAAGACAGTAACATCACAACTATCACTCTGGAACATGTACTTGCTTTAGATAGCATCCACTTTACAAAGGAGGGAAGAATTAAAACCCTGGCATATGCAGCTAAGCAAAGCCAGTCCAACAACATTCCTAAAAGGGAACAACGACCTGTGGGCTCCAGTAGAACCTAATTATTGTTTTCCTGACGGTCAAATCTTTCCAGTTTCATATCTCCTGTTATTTGACCTTCTTTTCTTTTTAGCTTCAGTCTAACTTTTTTATATTTCAGTAAAATTTGTCTTGATGACTGTAGGTTTTTGTAAGAGTAAGGAATTAATTTATTTAACTGAAGAAATTAGATGCTCCCCCGACTCCCACCTGACCTGTAACTGCACCCTACTTCAGGGGTTCACAATGAAGCATTTTCAGAGCTCAATCAGGGCCTCCTTCTACCTGATCCCCACAATACTGAGGGCATACTTTATTCTGTTTTTTTTTTTTTTTTTTTTTTGTTTTGTTTTGTTTTGTTTTTCTTTTTTGGGTGTGGGTGTGAGTACCTGCATCCATGTGCGTGGAAGCAGAAGATGACCTCTCGTACAGTGGTGTTCCTCAGGAACACCTGTCATATTTTTTGAGACGGGACCTCTCACAGGGATTTAGGACTGGCAGAGTAGGCTAGGCTGGTCCACCAGCAAGTCCGGGGAACCACCCACCTGTCTCCACCTCATCAGCCCTGGGATTACAAGTGTGGACTGCCACACCTAGTAGCTTTTGATTTGGGAACTGGAGGTTACACTCAGGTCCTCATGCTGGCAGGTACTTACTTCACTGATGGGGCTATGTCCTTGACCCATTATCCCATTTCTCACAAGGAACTTCCTTCCTTCCTGGCTGAGGGAAAGAAAAATGAAGACCATTCCCATAAATCTTTCAGGGTTTTGGTTTTTAGTTCTCAGTGGGCATAATTGACTATGCTGTCTTCAGTTTCTGTCTAAACTGAGTCTAGCTGCCTTAAAATAATCTGTATAAGTCATTCCCTCCATGTGCAGGCTAATTCTTGTCAATATGACACAAACTAGAGATATCTGAGAACGGGGAACCTCAATGAGAAACACCCTTTGGCATGTCTGTGGGCTCTTTCCTTGATTAATAATTGATGTAGGAGGGCCCAGCTCACAGTAGGGTTGGGCAGGTGGTCCTGGGTTGTATAAGAAAGTTGAGGGTCTGGAGAGGGTCTGGAGAGATGGATCAGTTGTTCAGAGTGGTGGCTGCTCTTTCAGAAGACGAGGGTTCAATTCCCAGAAGCTCACGACAACCTAACAGGTCCAGTGGTTCTGGTACCCTCTTTTGGCCTCCACAGGCATGCACCGCACACACATGTACACAGACATACTTGTTTTATACATCCCTGAACATAAAAAAGAAATAAATCAAGAAAGAAAGCTGGGTAAGCCATGGAGGCCAAGTGAATATGCAGTCTCCTCCATGGTTACTACCTCTGCTCCTATTACTGCTATTGCTCCCTCTGCTCCTCATTGACTTCCATCCATGATGGACTGAGATTGGGATGTGTTAGCACAAACTCTTTCCTTCTGGAGTTATTTTTGGTAGGTGTTTCATCAACGCAGTAAAAAGCAAACTAGAACACTCCAACTAGAGTTCCTTCCCTCCAGGCATCATCACTTGACAAATTCCTAATCGGACAAGACTTGGTGGTTATTGTCTCTCCAGAAAAGCTCTCCCCAAAGTTTCCAGCCTGACTTCAAAATTCTTTCTTCATGCTACGTCAGGCAAACACCTTCCACAGCACCACTCCCAATGTGTATCCCACACCAATTCTGCCTCAATTGCTGGGCCCCATGACAGGGCTCACTGTGTAGCTGTGGCTGGTCTGGAAGATGTTGTGTAGACTAAGCTCCTTAGTGCTGGAAGAAAATGCCTTCACTCCCATGTCCCAGATATGTCTTCTTGATCTTGTGTGGATAAAGTTATTGTCTCCTAAGATGTCTCCCAGCCTTCCCCTTTCCCCTTCTCTTCATTCCTCTCTTGTCCCTTCGCCTTATTCTATCTCCTCCTATCCAGGTCTCCCTAAGTTTCCCAGGCTGGCTTTGACTTGGAATATTCTTGTCCCTACCACCTAAGTGGTGAGTTGCACACATGCACACCACACATGCAGCTTATAGTCCTGCCTCTCTTTAGTCTTATTATTCACACTACAGTCGAAGTGAGCTATTAAAGGAGAGAGACTTCATTTATACAAAATTCAGATGACACACAGAATTAGTTATAATGAGTAAAGTGAGTACCTGTGAGCCAACTTAAGAAATAGAGAATTAAGTTTAATCCCAACACTCGGGAGGCAGAGAAAGGTGGATCTCTGAGTTGAAGGGCAGCCTGTTCTACAGAGCAAGTTTCATGATTGCCAGGAATTCACAGAGAAATCCTTGTCTTGAAAAACAAACAAACATTGCTTTGTCTATTTGTTTATCCTTTTAATTTGTTTGGATTGATGTGATGGGGATATGTCTTGTCTGTCTCTCTCTCTCTCTCTCTCTCTCTCTCTCTCTCTCTGTGGGTGTGTGTGTTTATCACTAAACTACATAAATCCTCATGATTTTGCCATTTTGTATGTCTCTCTAACCAATACATTCTTTAGTTTGCCTTGCTTTTTAACTCTTAAAAATTGCTACATGGTGTTCACTTCATAATTTGCTATGTGCACTAATATTGTTTTGGAAACTCCATGTAGATTTTTTTTCCTGCATAGTATTTTATGAAAGTGTCTATAAACGAGCTAGTGGATTTTTGGGGAATTCTATGCAATTACCAGCAATGCTAAAATAAACAGTCTTGACTGTGACTCCTAGGGCAGCAATTTCTCCAGGGAAGTGCTGTGCTGTCCAGTAGAACTTACTTTGGTGATGAAAGCTTTCTATGGTACAGCAGCTTGACCCAGTGGCCTTGCGTCCAACTAGATATGGATGTTGAACACATAGAATGTGACTATCCCATTGAAAAACAGAATTTTTGTTTTAGTTCTTGTGCTAGGGGTTGGACCCAGAGCCCCACACTTACTAGGTACTCAGGACACTACCGAGATATGTTCCCAATCTACATTTGAAATTTTACTTTAGGTAGTCCACAAGCTCCTGGTAGCCAGAGTGGCTCTAGAATGGGTTAGAGAGTAAGTGCACTTTGGTTATTATGAAATATAGCCATGTGCTACATCAGGATGCTTCTGTCGATGACAGAGAGTGACAAGAAAGTGTTGCTGCAAGATTGAAGAGGAGCTGAGAAGTTCCTATGGCCTAGTGGTCTTTGTCCCAGTGCGACATCACAACAGATTACAAGTTTATGAGGTGCTGCTATAAGCAAACCTTTTGAGTAGCCAGCCATGTGATAGTTGGCACAGACAGTACATGATGCTTGATGACAAATGGCTGGTCATATGTTCATGATATGATACTTTTCATTGTTCAGTTAGAAGTAAAAAGTTTTACTGCCAAACAATATGCCATGTTATACTAGCTTTAACATCACCCACCCTGTTTACTGTTTCATCTTGAGCATATCAAGGGGCCATATCAAAAGATTGACTTAGGCCATCCAGGCTTGTGTAGGCTCACTCACTGTGTGTTTGCACAATGAAATCAACAACATGGTTCTCAGGACATGTGCAGTCCTGTCATTCAGCAGCAGGGACTGCATTGACGAATGTGTTTAAACTGGCAATATTAAGTTATGCTCCCATGAACGTCATGTAAGAACTGTTGACAGTGTTTTGTTTTTAGTGTCTTTCTTTAACTTGTTTTGTTATAGAGGTATGAAATGGTATCTTATTTCTGTTTTAATTTGGAATGCTATCATTCTTGTCATGTTTTCTTTTTGTGTGTTGCCTGTTTAGGTCTTTTATGTTTTTTTTTTTTTTGTTTGTTTGTTTTGTTTTTATCTCTTGGCTTAGTTTTAATTTTTAAATTACATTTAATTGTTTTATTCATTATGGGCATATGTGCATATGTGTGCACACACATGCTTGTGGATGTGGAAGGAGAGTTGTTTCAATCCTTTTCATCTGCTTTTAGTTGATCTTTGAAAACCACTCACCTTCTAGGCAGAGGTGGCCCACACCTTTGATCCCAGAACTCAGGAGGCAGAGGCAGGCAGATCTGTGTTTGAGGACAGCCAGAGCTACCCAGACAAACCCTGTCTTGAAAAACAGACAAAAACAAAACAAACAAACAAACAAACAAAAAAACCAACCCGCCCACTTTAGAGGTGTAGATAACACTCCTCTGTGAGCCTTGATGGTAAGCTGAGGCAGCCTGAGTGTGCAGAGCATTGGTAACTTCTAACTCCAGTCACCTTCCCCATCCTCAGTCTGTCTTCACCCCCAACTCCTGCACACTGGAAATTTGCTGCCTGGTCTCCATGAGTGGCCACTTAGCAGATAAACACACAGACACACAGACACACAGACACACAGACACACAGACACACACACACACACACACACACACACACACACACACACACACGGTTACGAGAAGAGGGCATCAGATTCCCTAGAGCTAGAGTCAGAGGCAGTTGTGAGCCGCTTGATGTGGGTGCTGGGATCTGAACGCTTGTCCTCTGGAAAATCAGCAGCCTCTCTTAACAGTTAAGCCATCTCTTCAGCAACTAAGCTCTCTTTTTGCAAAAGTCGTTTCAAAGGCTGGCACCTCACAGAAGACAAGGCTGACGCGGTTCAGCAACACCATTATTTGAAGACTTTTCTCACTGGGAGATTTTGTACATACAGAACTATCCCAGTGAGTCAGACAGTGGTGGTGGACACCTTTTGTCCCAGCACTCAGGAGGCAGAGGCAGGCAGGTCTCTGCATTTGAGGCCAACCTGGTCTAGAAGCTGAGTTTCAGGACAGCCAGGGATATACAGAGAAACCTGTAATGAAAACAAAACAAGTAAACAAGAAAAGAACTACCCCAATGCATAAAGGGTACATGCTGGGGTCTACAGAAATGGCTTACAGTTAAGAGTACTGGCTGCTCTTCGAGTACCCAGGTTCAATTCCCAGCATCCACATGGCAACTCACAACTGTCTGTAACTCCAGTTGCAGGGGTTCCAATACCCTCACAAAGATGTACATGCAGGCAAAACACCAATACACATGGAATAAAAGAAAATTTTAAAAAGGTGTATATGCCATAAAAGTCTTTATGACATGACTATAAACTATCCTTCAACCTCATTTCTGACTTCTTAAATTTTTTCCTTTTCCCACCATTTACTCTATACTTCTGCCACAATAAATTCCAGAGCATTTGGTTTTTGGTCCTAACCCTTCACACAAGAGCTGGAGAGATGGCTCAGTGAGTAAAGGGTCATGCCTGTAACACAAGCACTAGGGCAGGAGGAAGGACAGGGATTCCTAGGAACAGGTAGGCTGGCCAGTTTAGTTAAAACGTCAAGTTCCAGATTAAGTGAGAGACCCAGTCCCCCCAAAAATAAGGTAAAAAGCAATAGAGGAAGACCTTTAGGCTACACACACACACACACACACACACACACACACACACACTCACACACACACTCACACACATTTAAAAACACACCTCTACTGATGTACTAGCTTTTTACATAGTATTTACCTCTAATGTTACCAGAAATCTAAAGGCAATTTAAACTACCTGAGAGGGTTGCAGAGATGGTAGGTAAATACTATGTGATGTTACACAAAGGAAGTAAGCATCCTGAGATCTTGAGACCTCCCTGTGTATTAGGTGTCCCTGTGGAGCCTGAGGACTGCCATCTGATTTGACTGTCTCATTGTTCATGCACTACACCTGGATCAGTCCAGGCCTCTGTCTCTGTATGTGCCTTTTCCTCTTCTAGCACCTGGAAGAATGGTAACTAGAAGTAGTGTCTTATCCAGAGATAGGAAAAAGTTTGCAGGGACAGTCTCATTCAAGATCCTTGGGTGATATTTCAGGAAACAAAGCAAAGCAAAAGCCCAGACATAATTTGCAACTAATGTTGAGTATACCAAAAGGCCAAGTCTTTACACCAAGAGAGAAAGGTCAAGTGTTGGGTTAAACCTGCAAGGGATTTAGGAGCAGCAGGGAACATAAAACTCCATAAGAAAACAGCCCACTTGTGCTCATGTGTTGGAAATGTAGTGAAGGTCCAGGCATAGTGGTGTAGGCAGGTCCCTGTGAGTTTGAGGACAGTCTGGAATACATAAGAGTGCTCCAGGCCAGCAGGGACTACATAACGATACCCTGTCTCAAAATACAAAAACAAAAATGGAAAGTGTAGTGAAGGAATACAGGTTCCTTTGTCTCAGAAATTTCCAGGTCTGGCATTGCCAAGCCTTAGCAATTTCTGGTAGCTTTTCTCATTTCAGGGATGAGGGTAAGGGAAAGAATGGAAAGAAGAGGTAATGCCACTACACTCCATTTAGGTAACCCTACATCAAACATTGAAAAAACTTCTATATCCATAGGCCATCAAAAAAAAAAATGTGAAGCAAGTGTACGCATGTGTATGTGTATAAAATGTGGGCCCCCTTGAGGAAAATGACAATTTTGTATGTGAGAGATGCCTTTGTATGTTTACACATGTACATGCTGGGTGCATGCACCCAGAAGTCAGAGGTCAGAGGGCAATGTTGCATGACTTCCTCTATCACTCTCCATCTTTTTTTAAAATTTTGTTTGTATTATGTTTTATTTTTCATGTGTGTGCACAAATGTGCCACAGCATTCATGTAGAGATCAGAAGACAACTTGTGACTGTCAGTTCTCTCCTTTTCTCTTGTAGGTCCTGGGGACTGAACTTGGGTGGTTAGGTTTGGCAGCAATCACTTTTACCCACACAGCCATCTCAGCCTCGACTTATATTCAGAGTTTTTGACTGAACCTCACTCGAAGTCCCTTATTAGGTGAGGAGAGCTGGCTAGAAGCTTAGTGTGCTGATAGGCCTGGCTTTTTACATACGTAATAGGACACTAAACTCAATTCCTTATTCTTATGCAGCAGGCACTTTGACAATTGGACCTTTTCCTAGCCTTGACAGGACTTTGGTGGGGGTGTTTCAAGACAGAGCTTTTCTGTTACAGCCCTAGCTTACTAGCTTTGTAGATCAAAGTGCTTTGAACTCACAGAGATCCACCTGCCTCTGCACCACTACCACCCAGCAAAATGACAATATTTTTAAGACAAACCAGGCTGGGTAGTGGTGGCTGACACCTTTAATCCCAGCACTTGGGAGGCAGAGGAAGGCAGATCTCTGTGAATTCAAATCCAGCCTGGTCTACAGAGATAGTGCTAGGACTAACCCTGCATCAAAAGAAAACAAACAAACAAACAGACAGACAGACAAAAGCAAAACAAAAAAGACAAGTCTGCTACCCAGAGAACTTCTCTAGCCACCACAGAAGTCTGGCCTTTTCCATCAAAATAGAAGCAGTTGATCAGCATGTGTCAAAGACTGGTGGACAACAAAGGAGGGATCTGGATGGAGAATTTGCCAGGTATTGGCCCCATTTGCTCTGCCATAGACGCACCAGGTAGACATATTGTGCTGCTCTCCAGGGTTTAGTTCTGTCCCACCATGAGATGTCACTGGGACCAACCACATTTCTTCTAGCTGGAGTTAGGAGAGGAAAAATACCAAAAGAATTTTATTTGAGGGGAAGTGTCTTCCTGGGTGGGACCCTTGGGGAGGACCCAATGGAAAACCAGTTTTTTGTGTACCTCCCCTCTATGGTCACATGAGGGTTGAACGTAAGGGTGTGAGTTGCTGGGTGGAAAGCTAGTACAAAGGGTGTCGCCCTGACAATAGCACAGAGCAGGAGATCTGGGAGGAGATGGTGATAGGGATCTCCAGGCATAGGGTGGGGAGATATAACTACCAGCACGAAAAGGGTGGCATGAGCTGTAAAACTACTCCCCGCCACCTCTTCTTGTCTTTCACGCTTATGTTAGCAGCTGTACATTTTCTGACACACAGTCCCATCTCTTATCTCTACCAGCTTCTTCCTCATAACCCCCAGTAGACATAATTCCCTCTCAACTTACTACAGCAAGGCTTTTATCCACCCTCTACTTCCAATGCAGCTGCCTTCTCATCTTCCTAGAGTTTTCAGTACCAGCAGACTCATTGGCTTGGTGTATTAGTCAAGCTGACAACCAAGAATGGCCATCACATCTGGCCTTTCTGGAATCTGAGCATAGAACTCCCCAGACCATCTCTAACTTCCCTGGCTGCTCCTTTTCTACCAGCTCCTCAGCTTTAAGGAACAGTGAAAGACTTACATGATTGGCACAGACCTGGCCCAGGGTATGTGCTGCAACAAACAGCTTAGAATGGATTGCAACCCTCTGAGCACACTTAGCCTGCTGTCCCCAGGACCTGAACACCTTGTGCAGTTATATGCTGAGGTTCAGGATGGTAGCCTTGATCCTTATCTTTCTGGTTCTGGCCTCTTCTGGAAAATTCCATAATCACAACTCTAGTCAGTGTGTCTTACCTAATTTCTAGACTTTTGTATGTCTCCTGCAGTTCTTGTCTTTCCTGTAGGAACCTCAAAGTTGTCATAACTGAAATAGAGTTCAGACACTCATACCCCCATACCCACAAATATACTGGGTTTTTTTTTTTTTTCTGTATTCCCTCTTTTGATTCAGAGTTTCTTAAACTTTTTCCACTCACAACTTGTCACCTAAGTACTTTTTATGTGACCTTAGGGGTATGTGTATATGTACCAAAAATTTATTACTAATAACCATAAAATTATTTTAATACAATTCTTTGGCATGCATATAAGACAAGGTGAATTTCATATTGAGAAGATGGAGGTGCTTTTTTATTTTTACAGAAGAATTGAATATTGACTGAGTACTTGATATTACAGGGCATGAACCATCCTCAGCATTTCTTAGAGCTTTTAAGTTTGGTTTTATAATCTTCAATGCTGAGAATGATGCTTTGCATAAATATAGAATGAAAAATCACAGAAGTGGGATAGTGAGGTGGCTTAGTAGATAAGGACACTTGAAAGGGGGGTGCATGTGCATACACACACACACACATAACAGTAAATATAAAACAATTTTCAATGGGAGAGGTACATTTAGGGCCTTTTCAAAAATTGCTGGAAGAGCCAGGTGTGGTAGCCCATGCCTTTACTCCCAGGCAGAGGCAGGGAGATTTCTGTGAGTTCCAGACAGCCAGAGCTGCATAGTGAGACCCTGTGTCAATAAATAAATAAAAATATAAAAGTCAGAAAAAAAAATTTTTTTAATGAAACAAAAGTCAGCCACTCAAAAATCAGTCTTTAAAATCAAATATTCTAAGGGTATACTAGTATACTAATTTGACACTTACATGAACGTTTTTGTAATTAAACCATTATATTTCAATAAGAGCAGAATATTTTGTATGTACAGTAAAACACTGCAATTCATAACAATATACAGTCTATTGCCAAGGTATCTCAGACAAAGTTCCGTGGTGTTGCACGGTGTGACAGCATATGCAGTTCAAATACCAGGCTGCAGTAATGTCATATGAGGCAACACAGCTGAGTGTTGCCAGATACAACTCAGATTTATTCAAAGTTGGGTTCTGAATGAACTTTAGTCACCACATGTTCAGAAACCTTTTACAATTGCCAATTAAACAGAAATCTAGTTCTTAAAAAATATTATGTGTATGTGTGCTTTACTGGTATGCATGTCTTCATAGCACATACCAGAGAGCCCACACGGCCAATAAGGCATCAGATCCCCTGTAACTGGAGTCACAGATGGTTGTGAACCATAGTTCCTCTGGGAGAGCAGCCAGTACGCTTAATCATTAAGCCATCTCTTTAGCCCCTGCTGCAAAAAAAAAATTTTTTCCCTATGCCACCTCCAGTAATATGGAGTTAAAACCTGCTGTTTTAAAAGCTGGGTCTTGGCTAATGACAGCATCTTCTATCCTCTAATTCAACTGAAAGCTCCAAGTCTGGCTATCTGTGCTTCTTCTGTTTCCACAGTCTAAGGCTGTTTTTATCTCCCAAGTGTTCTACTGTACAGAATTCTGACTAATCTCCTGGTCTCCAGAATCTCCCCCTTCCCCATAGCCACCAGCTTTTTCTTTACACAGATCTGAGAATACTGCTCCTTTGTTTAAAACTATTTTTGATTCCTAGTTAAGCATAGAATAAAGTCCAGATGCTCAGGTGTGGCATATAAAACCCTTCACATCCCAGCCCAAACCTACTTTCCCAGTTGTGCACCTTGCCTCTGATCTCAACACATTCTTTGCTGTTAACCACATCAGATCGTGATGCACAGTTTGATGCTGTTGTGTGCTTGCACGCCTTGTGTCTTCGCTGTTACCTTGAATGCCCTCTCTAATTCTTGTCTTGTAAAATTCTGTCCACTCTTCAAAATTATGAGCACTTGTCACCTTTTTCTTTTTGTAGGGTGCTGGAGAATAAAACCAGGCTCCCCATGAATGCTAAGCAAGTGTTCTACTATTGAGCCCAGCCTTATTACCCCTCCCCCCCAAACAGATTCCTCTCTGGCTCTAACTACTAGCTGCTACGTACACAGCATTACTGTGTGGTTGTTATAGATTATGTCCAATGTCTTTCCCACCACATTAAAAAAAAGATTTTTTTTTTAATGTGTATGTGTGTGCCTCTGTGTATTATGTGCACACATGATGATTGCCCATGGTAGCCAGAAGGGAGTGTTAGGTCCCCCAGAGTTGGACTTTCGGTTTTCTGATTTGGATCCCCTGGAAAAGCAGTAACACTCTTATCTGCTGAGCCATCTCTCAGTCCCTTATCATGAGTTTCTTGAGGACAATCTCATGTCATCAGAAGCTTGGTATGGACTGTAGATGTTGAGTAAAAGTTTATGCTTTGAATTGGGCAGGAACTTTGAGCATGATTTCTTTCAGTACACGTTTTAGCATATTTCTCTTTTTCAGAAAATGGTAAATTCTCAGAGTAGGGGAGTTGATGGGTTGGCTCCCTTGAAGATGGTGGCTACATTGTATCTCCAGCCTTTAGCAAAGTCTCTCAGGGACACAGAAACTGAATTCTCAAATGACAGATGGGTATCTGCATGTGGCTTTTTCAAACATCAGAATCCCTCTGAACCACGTATGATTATCAGTTTAAAACTTAGATTCTAGGTTCCATGGAAAACCTGAATAGTAAGGTTACAGTGTGAAGTTGTACTTATTTTATATGCAGTGCTCCACCCACCTAATCTTGAAAAACTGATTAGTTATCTTGAAGGGTGTGTGTTTCATTTACAGGTTTTGTAGATGGGGCCGAGGTGGGGGTGGGGGTGCTCGAGTCGCTCAGGAGCCTTGTGATGCCCAGAATGTGTAGATGAAACGAGCAGATGTGTGTTTGGAGAACCGTGGTAGTAGCTTACGGGTGGGTGGGAAAGAGATTGGTTCCAAACTCCTTTCAAATTCAGGAACTTTGTTCTCACTAGAATCCAAGCAACAAGTTGCAACTGAAAAATGAACAGATTGGTCAGCTAAGTGCCTACAGGAAAAGATTCGGATGGATTTCTTGAGACCTGCCAACCCATCCTAAGGTCCCATGCCTAATTTTGGGAGCCCCTAGGTTCCTTTTCACCTCCTGGAGCCTCCTTTTGGCTTCTTAAAAGACTTCTGGGCGTTAGTTTTCCCAATGTTAGGATGTGAGGGATCTGGGCTCAGCACGGAATTCTCAGCCTACTTCCTCTGAGAGCTTGAGATCCCGGGAGGGCGTCTTTGTGGCCAGGAAGAGGGATCACAGATGGCTGAGGGCGCCGCTGGGGTGAAGTGTGAGCAATGCTGGTGACTGGGGTTGCCAACGTGGGTGGCTTGGCAGGGCCGCGCCCGGGTTGGGGTGCCTGCCCCAGCGTCAGCGAGGCCGCCCCCTCTCCCCCATCGGCCCTCCCCCAGGCGGGGCCAGCCCCGACGGCGCTGACTCAGCAACGCGAGGGGGGAGTTTTGTCCCTCCGCGGACCCCGTTTCTCTCGGCCACCATTGAGCGGGTTTCCTTTTTCCGGCGCTCCGGGTGCGAGAACTAGGTCCGGCCAGCTAGGCAGCGGGCAGTAGTGTAACCCCAGAGCTCACCTGAGGACCCCGAAAGCTAACGTTTCCCCACGAGGCAGCGTGGGCGCCATGAACAACGCGGGTGAGGCGCCGTTCTTTCCGCGAGTGTTTTCCAGGGTTCTCTCCCAGGCTCGGCGGACCCGTGAGGCCCGGCGCCGTGAAAGGCCGGGGGTGGGGGTGGGGATGGGGGTTAGGGTCGGGGAGGGGGGGGAGACCTAGGGGAGGGCGGAGATGTAGCCCTCCCGGAGGGCTTTCTGGTTTCAGCACTCCCCGGGATGCTCTTGCGAAGTTAAATCTAGGAGCTACAGTGACTTTGTCCTAAAGCTGCCCCCGTCAGCCTTTTTTTTTTTTTTTTTTTTTTTTTTTTTTGAGGGTGTTATAATTATAATGGCGTTTGATTTCCCCACAGGACTGAATACGGAGAAGGTAGCTGCTCTGATCCACAAACTAAATTCTGACCCTCAGTTCGTACTAGCCCAGAATGTCGGGACCACCCATGATCTGCTGGACATCTGTCTGAAGAGGGCCACGGTCCAGGGTGCTCAGCATGTATTCCAGCATGTTGTGCCTCAGGAAGGCAAACCCGTCACCAACCAGAAGAGCTCTGGTGAGGTCCTCGACTTCTTGCCTAGTTTACTCTGACAGCAGCCTATTTTGTCCTAAAAATGGCCATGGCGACAAAGCTTTGTAACACATTGAAAGAACTTGAAATAAATCAGAGACGAGGCACAAGAAAACGCAGGCCTGAGAACATTGCTTGTATGGTGGCCTGTTAGCATTTCATTTAAACACTAAAGTGACAAATGGATGATGGTCATTGAATGCACATATGGTCTTGCTCTTATGTGAGGTTGGATATGCAATTTTCATCTAGAAGTAGCAGAAGATAAAGTTACAGGGGAAAGGTTGCATACAGGTAAACCTGAAGCAAAGATGAGCTATGTCTTTGGTCATAAATAGTCCACACAAAAATATCCATGCCCTAGAAGACTTCCCAGAATTGTGCTAAAATTTGAATATATGAAACAAAAAAACTTAATGTGATTACAACAGAATGTTGTTGACTGTTATTTTAAAATATGCTCCATGGTTGCAACTGGGGTTGCTGTGCTCCTAGGTTGGTTCCCATCAGTAGGGTACCTTGTAATAATACTCTTGAGTTCTCCTCTTGCTGGCAGAGAATTCTTGTTTTGCTGTCCTCTGTCCAGTAACCACTGTTAGAAATGCATCTACACTGAGAGATTGCTTATCCAGGAATCCAAATAGGAGAAAGTCTCAAAAAAAAAAAAAAAAAAAAAAAATTGAGCTAAAGGGACCTTCCATTATTTTTCCTTGTTTTGAAACTACTCCAAGTCTACCGAGTACTTAAAGAAAACATGTTATTGCTACTTAGAGCAATTCAAAACCCAAAGGATACATTCAACATGGGCTTTGCTGTATGTAAATTATACCTTATAAGACTGATTTTTAAATTTGAAAGGAAATGCAAAAAATCTTTTCATGTAGTAGAAAGTGCTTATCTAGGAGGCGTACCCAGGCACTTAGTTCAAAAGTGTTTGGGATGGTGTGGTCTGTTAGGCTTTCTAGTTAATTTATCACAATAGCCCTATGTGTTCAATTGCAATGGTTTCTTAGGGTAAGCTTGGAAATGTTAATCTGGAAAAGGCTGGTTAGGTCTTATGTGTTGTATCTCTTTAATTCACTCTAAATACTAATAGTGCATGATTGATGTTATTTGTTCTTGTGATGTTTTTATCTTAACAGTTCACTCAGAAGTAGCAGAACTAGATACAGGAGGAGAGGTCATATACAGATAACCCTAAAATAAAGACAACACTATTCAGAAACGCAGTTTAAGTTTTTTCTTTGTAGCAAAAATCATTCTTGTTCCATGTAGAAAATCCTCCACATACCAGTAGAATAGTTGTTTACCCATCAAGTCTTTATTCTCTATATGAATGTTTTTAATATGAGATCATACCTTAAGAATTTTTATATGCGCCTTTTATAAACAAAAAAATCTTTTCATTTTTCATATCTGTAAAGACATTATATCCAAATATGTTGAAATTTTCCTTCAGAAGAGCATTTTTATTCAAGACTCACAAAGGCTTTCAGGATAGAGACAGTTTATCTTTCAGTAGAGTCATTTGTGTTTTGGTAAAGACATCGGTTTGAAGTTGCCCTAGTCCCCACTAGTTTGGAATGCTTACAGATACTAGATTCTATCCCTTTCTGTGAAGCAGAATATTTGAACATTCTGAATATGAATGACCTCACATAGAAATGTTGAGGGTCATTGGAAATAGACCTTTAAAACTCACTCAACATTAGTATAGAAAGCGGTGAACTACAGAAGCTCTTGTTATGCATTTACAGGGGTAAATGAAGACATGATTATGTTCTTAATACTTGTTATAAAGTCTTTAGGGACAGCATCATATATGGGTTTAGAACATCGATATGTCAGAAACTTACTAAATAAGAGAATGATGGTATGTTGTGTTTGAAAATGTGGATACTGATGGCCAAGTGCATATAAAGTGTGTGAAACTGTGAAAATAGAGTACAAGAATAGTCCTCCTTTGTACCAACAATGACCTTGAACCTCTCATCCTTTTGCCTTTATCTCACATGTGTTGGGTTATGATTGTAGGCATGTACTACCATGTCTAATGATGAGGATGAATCCAGGGTTTATTGCATGCTAGTTAAGCATTCTCCCAACTGAGCAACATCTCCATCTTGGAACAGTAGTGGTTTTTTTTTTTTTTTTTTTTTTTTAATTTATTTTCTATAACAAAGTCCATTTAAATGAAAACAAACATAGACAATATTTGGGAATTTGGGCGTTGTTCTTTCCAAACTACTTCCTGCTGCTAAAGGGCACTGTCATGGGGGATTCGAAGAAGATGCACAAATCCTGGCTGTAGTCTGTAAGGCTGCTTTGTCCAGCTGTTTTGAATGTAGGATCACCTGGTACTCTGTTTCAGGTGATCTGGCTTGATCAAACCACATTAGTCTGGAAGGAATCCACATCTTTTCATTTTCTGTGGAACAGTAGTGTTTCTAAGTAACTTTACTGTGTTAAAACGATTTGAAGAGGAAAATACTTTGTTTTATTCATGTCTCAATTTTTAAATTATATATATTTTAACTCTTGAGCTGAAGTGATCCTCCTGCTTCAGCCCTCCCAAACTTTTCATTTGTGTTTAAATATTTATATAGCCCAGTTATGTCCTTTAAAAACAATTCAGTTTTTGAGAAAATAGGCAAGTGCTTTTTGTTAGGTGTAGCACTCCCTGAAGGATGCATTGTCCATTCCAAATTAAGGTTTTTGTTCATTTTAAATTAAGGTTTTTGTTCATTTCAAATTAAGATTTTGATTCCCAAATCATTCTCAGGTGATTTGTATTTCCTTAGTACTCTGTTAAGAAGTGGAATGCTTATTTTTCTAGGTCCTTGCCAATTTGTGCATTATCAAGAGGAAAAAGATCTTTTCTCATTTCACTAATGTCTTATGAAGAACTTAAAACAAAAGTTTCTTTATTCTCTCTGTCCTTTTTGGATATTATGTAATTTATTCATGATCTCTGTTCATTTTTTTTTTCCTTCGTGTTTCTAGGTTATCCTAGAACTCACTATATTATCTAGATTGACCTTGAACTCAAAGCCATCTTCTTGTTTCAGTCTCCTAAGTACTGGG
Organism: Phodopus roborovskii; assembly: GCF_943737965.1. NCBI lineage: Eukaryota > Metazoa > Chordata > Mammalia > Rodentia > Cricetidae > Phodopus > Phodopus roborovskii. Next base: position 5,787,834 of record NW_026126407.1, on the reverse strand, counting down.
GTTATAAGTATGAGCCACCATGCCCAACCTGAAAGGTTCTGGTTTTTTGTTTTGTTTTGTTTTGATTTTGTATTAGAGAGTTAAAACTTGTGTGTTTGTGTATATTGTATAGTAGTAATAGATACATGTCTTTCATTTTGCTTTGGTTTTAGTATTTCTGTTCTTTGCTGAAGATGTAGTTAAGCTGGTAGAATGCCTAGCATGTACAAATTCCTGGGTTCAAGTCTTAATATCACATAAAACCAAGTATGGTGATGTATACCTATCTATATTCCTAGTGCTTGGGACATGAAGCAGGAGGATCAGGCATTCAAGACCATCCTGGCTGTATATAGTGGGCTATATGAGACTCTGTCAAAAATAAATAAATTTATTATTTCTGTTACTTCTTATTTAGTTGTAATGTCCAAGTCTTATGGATTTGGTGTTGGGACAGTGTAATCTATAAGCAGTCATAACTTCTCGGTTTGCTTTCTCATTTTAGGACGATGCTGGATCTTTTCTTGTTTGAATGTTATGAGACTTCCATTCATGAAAAAATTTAATATTGAAGAATTTGAGTTTAGTCAATCTTACCTGTTTTTTTGGGACAAGGTAGGGTACTGACCTTGCGTGATTCTTTTTGTTTTGAAAACCTAATTAGGGGTGGCCTTTATATTATTTTGTTTTTCTTGTTATAGCGTACCTTTTTATTATAGATGTGATACCATTCTGATTATTCCAATATCAGAAGTCTGTCTTCTCAAAGGCAGAACTACATTTCCTCCTTTTCCTTTTGTAGTGCTAGAGTCAGAGCAGGGCTTCTGGTGTGCTGTTGACAAGGCTCTAACCCTGAACTCTAGCCCCACAGCTGCTTTCTGTTTGGTCGGTGGCTGTGTTCTCTGAGGAAATAACAAATCTATTGATTCACTGCTTGTGTTTTCTTTATTTAAAATTTAAAACTTTATTTTCAGCAATTTCCCTTTCTAGTATCTTTACTTAGGTCTTTTAAGCAACCAGTTTCTTTTGGTAGCACCTTTCTGGGGTGGGGTGGGGTGGGGTGGGGACAGTAAATATTTTTATTTCATTTAAAACTTTTTAAAATACTAGATGCTTACTGATTAAAGACTCTAAAATAGGATTTATTTAAACATTAGAATGAATGTGCAATACATGGGTACAGCATGTTGAAATACATTTGCAAGTATAAGAAAAGGCCAGATATTCTTTTGAAGGCAAATACTGATATTTAATTACCAGCTTCAATTTAAAAAAAGACTTACATATTGGATTCTTAGTTGTTACAGGATTCCCATTCTACTGATCACGCATGCCATTGATGTGATTAGCTCCCTTGCCTTTAATTTTATTTATCTTCTCTTACTTTAGGTTGAACGCTGTTATTTCTTCTTGAATGCTTTTGTGGATACAGCCCAGAAAAAAGAGCCTGAAGATGGGAGACTGGTGCAGTACTTGCTCATGAACCCTACAAATGATGGTGGACAATGGGATATGCTTGTCAATATTGTTGGTAAGAGCTGGTTTCCAATTAAGGCTCTGCAGTTAGGAGTAGGCCATTTCTTTGGTGGTTATGTACACAGTGGAACTGGCTTCCAAGAGGGCTGCTTAGTTGCTCTGTAAACCTTTCCTTCTCATTCTCACTGTGAAGTCCCTTTCTTTGACTGATAAGAAAAAGATACCATGAAGGCTTGGCTGGGAGAAGAATTAATTAGAAGTAACTTCCCATTAGAAAAAAGCACTGAAGGTCTGGAGAGATGGCTCAGTGACTAAAGAGCACTGGTTATTCTTTCAGAGGACCCAGGTTCAATCTCTAGAACCCACACATGCCCATAACTGTCTGTAACGCCAGTTCTAGTGTATTAAATCCTCTGCCTCCTTTACATGGTGCACAGACATACATGCAGGCAAAACATCCATACACACTAAAATAATTTTAAAGGAAAGCTTCTTGACTGGGGAGTCAGGAAGCATATTGATTGGACTAAAGAGATGGGTAAGCAGTTAAGAGCACTTACCCATTATAGAAGACCCAGGCTAAGTTCCTAGTACTCAGTGGTGGGTCACAACTATCTGTAACTCGACACTCTTCTGGCCTCAGGCACACACGTGGTGCATATACATAAATGCAGGTAAAACACTCATAAAAATAAATCTGAAAAGGAAAAGAAAGTTGGTTTGGTCATATAGATCAGTGGTAGAGTGCTTGTCTGCTGTGCACATGGCCTTGGGTTTGATCCCTAGTAACGCAGACACAACAAATCAGCACACAAAGCAAACAAAACCCTGCATTTGTATGAAAATGTTTTTTCCAATATTTTATAAAGTATGATAGGTAAAAATATCAGAATTAATTTCAAGGTAGATGACTGTACATGTTAAGTCTGTTTAAGGGATGGGAAGTATAGCTCAGTAGTAAGGCACTTTCTCAGCATGCTGGAGGCCCTCAGTTCAGTCCTTAGAATCAAACAATCCAACAAGACTGGTAAGGTCTGGGCATGAAGTCCAGTGTGTAGAGTGCTGCCAGTCATGCATAGAGGTCTGGGTTCAATGTTGAATCCTCAGCAGCAAATAAACCAGGTATAGTGGTATGTGCCCATAATCCCAATACTCGGGAGGTTGAGGCAGAAAGACTAGAAGTTCAGGGTTATTCTTAGCCACAGAGTTTGAGGCCAGCATGGACTACATGAAGCCCTTTTTCAAACAAGTAAACAAAACCCCACCCATTTGCTAATACAGCCTATTTTAAAGTAGCCAACATTTTCAATAAGATTTCTAAAACTAGAATTTATTTTCACTTTGTTGAACACTAAAATTTGTTGTTTTTTTTAGAAAAATACGGTGTTGTCCCTAAGAAATGCTTCCCTGAATCTCATACTACAGAGGCAAGCAGAAGAATGAATGATATTCTAAATCACAAGGTATAGAATATGAGTAGGAGGGACTGGATTAGTGTACTTGACCTTAAAACTGTAACTGATTTTTTTTTTAAAGAGACAGGATAACTATTGATGTCAAGGTCTATCAGTGCTGTGGCTACATGCTAGCTTCAAGAAATCATTAAGATTACTGTGTTTTGTTTCTTTTTTCTTAAATGTATTCAAGGGAAAAGGTCCTGGGTTCGGTTAACATGGGTCTCGAACACATAGGTTTCTGTGCTGCTCACTTGCTTCTAGTAGAGGTGTGCTGAGGCTGCTTCATGTACAAGCAGAAGCAAGCAGAACAATTTGTATGACTTCCTTTAGAAGTGTTCTTTGTTCTTAGGCTTACCCAGACCACATCAGTGTGGTTTAACCACCCACTGATAATTTGATGTAGTCACTGAACTGTTTTTATGGCTTAAGTTACCCTAATGAATCATTTCTCCTCCACATTTTCCCAGGGATGATTATAAGCCTTGTGTGGTGGTGTTTTGCTTGCCAGATCTCTTTTTTGAAAACTGGAAGTTTCCAAAATCTGCCACCCATATCTACAAGGCTGAAATTAGATGTTATCTCCAGGGGAAATAGTGTGTTTAAAAATAAGTATAGATACTTTCCCAATATTAGATGTAGACTATTTCCTACCCAGGGAACTCTGGTGTCTCTTATCCAAAGGCTAAAAGATGCCATGATGGAGGAGGTATTAAGAATCTTTGGGCTTTTTGTGGCTTATCTAAAAAGCTCTCAGGATATCTTAGCTTTGGATTTCATTTTGATTGAAAACAAGTTGCTTTAGCACTGCAGTTTAGTTTTGGAATCTCTTTAATGTTGGATTTCTCCCAAAATTGAAGAAAACTGGAAGTCATGTTGGAGGTTTATGTAGTCATGGTCACAGTGACTGGTTAGAGAAGGTAAAGTGGGTAGAAAATAGAATTCTAAATGAGAGCGTGTAAGAGTGCTTAGTGCTTCCATGCTCTGTCTCTTCTTTTCTAAGGGTGGTGGGTACTAGAACCAGACGTTCTCCCATGCACACATATGGGGGGGGGGCTATTCTTTGGGAATAGTCCACATTATCTGTGTCCTTATTGAAAGTATTTTTCACTATCTAAGTGGACCAGTTCAGGAAAATCATTTGTTTTTATAAACTTTGCCCAGGGTGTTAGGCTTATTAAGAGCTTGTATAACTACTGGAATGCTGAATAAGTTTCTGTCATAGATGAGAGAATTCTGTATACGGCTACGGAACCTGGTACACAGTGGAGCAACCAAAGGGGAGATCTCATCTACACAAGATGCCATGATGGAGGAGGTAATAAGAATCTTTGGACTTTTTGTGGCTTGTTTGAAAAGCTCTCAGGATATTCTGCTAAGCGATTATGGAATGTAGTCACTGCAGTGAATATTTAATTGAAGGAAAGCTACTTATTTTTTACTTAAGAAGTAGAGACAAAAGGATCAAGAGCTTAAGATCGACATTGGCTGTATAACCTTGGCTACAGGTTCCCTGTCTCAACAAAACAACAAAAACTACTTATTTTAAAGCTGAAAAAAAAAAAAAAAAAAAATGAGGTTTATACTTGCTTGTATTCTGAAGACTTGTTCTGGGGTTTCCTAATTCCTCATTTAGGTTCTATATAAAACCTTTTCTTTTATGCATTTTATGAAGAATGCCTTCTGTGAGTTTGGCAGTGAGGGAATAAAGAGAAGACAAGTTTCATCTATCAAAGAGCTCAGGTTTTGTGTGGCACTCCCTCCTACCCTCCCTCTTCCAGCACTGGAAATGAAACTCGGGCACTCTTGCGTGCTCTATCTACCTGAGCTGTATCCCTGGCTTTATAAGTTTAGTCTTTTGAAAAAAAGAAAAACTATGAATAATAATAACAAACTGTGTGCTAGATGTGTAATGAGGAGCTGTCGATGGTTGTATCTATTAAAAGTAATGTGTGTAAAACACAGAAATTGAAAAGTTGCCAAATAGGCATTTATTATCAAAGCAGATAAGAGTGTATTAATCATACTCACATTGAGTACTAATAGACTAAAGCTGAAATTCTCTGAGAAAAGAACAGATAATGCTTTTTCCAGCCTGGGGGCACATTGGTGACCATATTAAGACAGGGAAGTGGAATGACTTGGCATTTTGTCACTTCTGTGGAAAAAACATGAATGTTTAAGGGAAACAATGCAGCATAATGGAGCATGTCTTCAGTGTCAGATCGATGGCCTTTTCTGCTTGGCTGCATGACCTGGGACAAGTTCCTTGCTCCTTCAAGTCTCAGTTTGTTCATGAGTTACATACCCAGTGTTTGACATGTAGCTGTTTCTTACATATTTGAATGCAGTGTTTATTTGCTAACTGCATTTAATTTATATTCAGCTTTCTTTTTTAAAAATAATTTATTTTTATTATTTATGTGTATTGGTGTTTGCTTGCATGTAGGTCTCTGTGAGGGTGTCAGATCTTGGAGTTACAGACAGTTGTGAGCTGCCATGTGGGTGCTGGGATTTGACCCGGGGTCCTCTGGAAGAGGAGTCAGTGCTCTTAACCACTGAGCCATCTCTCTAGCTCCATATTCAATTTTCTTAAATGTTCTATTGAAGAACATTCTCCTAGTACAGAGGAAAGTGATTTTAGAGTTAGATGTACCATGCATTTAAATTTGGACTTGGTTACCTATATCCCATGATCTGCTCACTAACCTGAGACTCAGTTTGGGATTTCAAATACTTCCCTTGTTGGAATGGTGGGGAGTCAGGGAGAGGAGGGAGATCAACTAAGGAATTAAATGTCAGAATGCCAGGTTCTAGTGCCCTGCATATAGCAAACACTTAGTAAGCATTTGTTGACTTGTCTTCCCATTTAGGATGGTGTTTCTTGCTGAGGCCATCTCTCCTGACAGTATGCCTAAACTTGTGATTAGATTAAGGTAATGGGAGTGTAGCAGGCAATGAAGACTGTACAGTCAGGGCCAGCAAGTGACTCAGCAGGTGCTAGTGAGTGCCTCCAAGCTTGATGACTTAAATTTAATCTTTGGGCCCACACAGTGAAAGGGAAAGATGGATATTTGCTAGTTATCCTCTGGCCTCCACACATGCATGCACAAATAAATAAGTGAATATAATAACTTTTAAAAAGGATTATATGCTATGGTTAATGAAAAGGTTCCAATAGTAGTAGTACTACTTTTTTTGTTTTTTGTTTTTCAAGACAGGGTTTAACTTAAGCTGTCCTGGAACTCACTCTGTAGACCAGTCTGGCCTGGAACTCACAGACATCTACCTGCCTCTGCCTCCTGAGTGCTGGGATTAAAGGCATGTGCCACCACCACCCTGCCTTCTTTTTTCTTAGGATTTGTTTTTACTTCTGAGTGTTTTGCCTGCGTTCATGGAAGTGCAGGAAGTGCAATGCAGTACGCATAGAGGCCAGAAAGATACCAGATGCCTTGAAACAAGAATTACAGACAGTGGTGAGCTGCCATGTGGGTGGCTGGTTCTCTGCAAGAACAAGTGCTCTTAACTGCTTGAGCCATCTCTGTAGCCCCCAGAGATTACCTCTTATAGATCATAAGTATCATATTGGCCTATGGTGTTTGCTTCAGTGATCCTTGGATTAATAATATGTTTGTGTTCTAACCATAAGATTAATAGAGAACTGTAAATGATACAGAATTATAGTCATACATTTTTACATGTTTTCTTTTGTTTTGAATTCTTCTACCCCTACCTTGAAATCCAAAGATAATACTTATTAAGTAAAGGCTTCTTTACTTAATGACTTACTTCATCTGTTCACTACAGAATCTGTGTGGTAGGTTTTTACAGTTTTATAATCTTCCAAATAACTCCTCATTATTTAACCTGACTCTTGTAATGAAGAGTCTAGCTTTACTTAAAGCCACAAATTAGTGTCTATGATTTACCTAGCCTTATGGGCAAGTCTCAATGATGACTTCAGTGAGTAACCATGAAGCCAAGGTAGTTGAATGGAACTTGTTTATGCCAAAGGCATTCTTTCAGAGAGGAGTGTAGGTGGTTTGTGGATGTGGTAGACTCAGCAGATCTTTTTGGAATCATGTAGCCACTTCAATTACAGGTGTTCCCCATGTGCTCATTCTTGAAGCCTCCAGATCCCTTTAGGATTATTATTGTATTCTCTTCCAAAACATGCTCTATTAAAAATAAATTCTGAAGCGAAGGCCAAAACTGATAGTTGTCAGGGCCATGAAAGGGGGCAGGAGGTAATTTTGACAGGTTAGGAAATTCTATAGCAGGGGTTCTGAAAAACATCATTAATAGGGCTGGAGAGCTGGCTCAGTGGTTAAGAACATTGACTGCTTTTTCAGAGGACCCTAATTCTGTTTCCAACACCTACATGGTGGCTCATAACCATCTGTAATTATAATTCCAGGGGATCCTACACCCTCTTCTAGCCTCTGGACACCAGGCACACATTGTAGGCAAACACTCATGTACATAACATAAAAATAAATAAACCTTTTAAGTGGTAGTGGCACATACCTTTAATCCCAGAGGCAGGTGGACCTTTGGGATGGAAGCCAGCTTGGTCTACAGAGCAAGTTCCAGGACTGCTAGGGCTACACAGAGAAACCTTGTCTCAAATAAATAAATAAGTAAATAAATAAATAAACTTTAAAATAAAACAGTGATCTAAGGAGATAGCTCAGTGGTATAGTATTTGTCTAACATGCTTAAGGTCTTGAGTGTCCAGAGGAAGGGAAGTGGGAGGATCTGATAACACATTCCAAATCTGGGGATTATGCTAATGCCTGTTCCCATTGTCAATGACAATTAGATTTGGGTTAGTCTGATAGTAACAATATTACCTCATTATGTATTTTTGGTGAGGCTGAGCATTATATAAACTATATTAATATCCTAAAATTATATACATATGTACATGTACATATGTATATGTATATATTTAATTTTGTGTATATATGTCTGAGTGTATGTTTGTATACCATGTGTGTGCAGGAACCTGCAGGGGTCAGAAGAGGCTATTGAATCCCCTAGAGCAGGAGTTAAAAATGATTGGGTCTTCTACAAGAGCAGCAAGTGCTTTTAACCATTGAATCACCTCTCCAGGTTCTAAAATTTACTATTAAAAACACCATTGTGTGTGTGTGTGGGGGGGGGAGTGCAGTTTCTAGGACACCAGAAGAGGATGTCAGATGAGATACAGTGGGTTTAAGCCATTGGATGTGGGTGGTGGGAATCTAAGTCAGATCCTCTGCAAGTGTCACAAGCACTCTTAACTGGATTCATATTTTACCTGTTTGTCTTTGTCTTCCTGAGGTAAAATCTGAGCTGAGCTAAGAGTACTAAGCATGAGCCACGGCAGGGGACAAATGTCCCATGATGGAAGAAGCTGGTGCTCTTGACTAATAGAAAGAAGGCATGATGGCTTGAGCCTGGAAAGTGAAGGTGGGGTCAAGTGGGACAGATTGCAGGTAGAACCCAGAGCTGTGGTGAAGAGCTTGCTTCTTATTCTAATTAAGGTAGCTTGTAGAGAGTTTAGGCAAATATTTTATCTAATTTTTTTGTTGTTCTGAAGCTATGCATATTAGCACACACTTGTAATTGTTTGCTAGGGAGGCTGAGGCAGGAAAATCATAAGATTGAGGCCAGTATGGCTATATAAAACCTTGTTTCAAGGGAGAGACAGAGAGAGAGTTAGTTTGAACAGACAGGGACAGAAATCTCTATGGGTATTTTGAGAACTCTCTGGGTATTTGTAGAAATAGAGAAACTAGATGGAAAGTTAATTATAACCACACAGGTTAGAGATTACGGCAGTTTTGGCAAGGCTAGGAGAGTGAGATTCATGAGACATCTCTGGGTCTGTCTGAAAGAGATGCTGTCAGGACTTGCCAATGAGCTTGGTGGAAGGCAAGGAAGGGGAGATATGTTATGTTGGTGATGTCATGGTGTCTTGAGGGAAGATTATAGATATGAGGGGAAGATTTTTATCGATTAAAGCAGGAGTTGGGAAACTGTAGAAAAGAATAAAGGAGAGAAGTAATAATTGACAAGATCTGAGAGGAGGGAAGGATAGATATGGTCTAATGAAGTACTTACATTATGTAAAGAAGTACAGAAAATACAGATTGAGTGGGCCTGCAGTGGGATGGAAAAGTCTGCATTTCTATTTCTTTAATTCACACACCACTCTAGAAATGATCTCAGGAACACTGTCAGTTGCCCCATGAGGGCATTCTCTTATCATCCCAGAGCAGCATGTACCTTGTGTATATCAGCATGCATGTTACATGCCGCTCCTCTGACTAGAGATGGATTTGATGCCTCCAGGTGTATCTGCTCACTTTACTTAGGTAGTGATTTTTGTTTTTAAGTATGTTCTTCTAGTTTACCCATCAGGAAGCAGTAGAGAATGCTTTCCTCCTGTCCCCTTTCTCTGTGTAACTTAGTCACAAAGGTCCATTACATACCTCTCCCAGAGTTAGTTCATTGAACTCCTGGAACTGCCTTCAAAGTTCCACTTTTATGAAGATGCTTGTGGCCAGACTGATCAGTGGTTCATTTTACCTTTAAATCCTTTCTCCATCTGTAAAAGTAGGAAGTTCAGGAAATTTCTTAAGAACATTGTAGCAAGCTGAACACTGTAATACATATCTATAATCTCTCCACTTGGGAAGCTGAGGCAGGAGGATTGAAAATTGGAACTACTCTAGACTAGATAGTGAGACAGTATCTCAAAACAAAACAACATTGTAGTTTTGTACTTTATAACAATGGAAGTAACTTGAGTTTTACCATGCTTTAGATTTTTAAAATGTTTTCAACAACTATTGCTTCTAGGATTGTATCACCTCTACATCCTTTCAGTCTCTGGAATCTTCAGGTTTACCAGTTTTCTCTAACTACTGTCTCCTTCTAATCTTTCATTCATTCCTTGTCTACCCCGGCTGGTTTTAAATTCTCTAGTTCTCACCTTGTGAAAATAATCGCCCTCCCTGGTACATCCTTTCTCCCTCACCTGTTGGTTCGCTATCTTCCAGATGCAGCCATGTGCATGAGAATTGACTCTCTCCCATTTGCTTGTCTTGAAATTGGGACCAGCTGGGCTTTCCTTTTGTTCTGAATCTTATACTTTTTGTGCCTTCTTTCTTTTTTCCTTTCTTTAAGCTGTTTGTGCCATTTGCCATGTTAGACATTGACAAGTCAGTGAAAATAAGACTCTGCTAGGAGTTAATAGTTTTAGAAGCCAATTAAAATAGGATTTTTTTTAAACAAAATTAAACTGAAAGAGGAGGGAGGGGGAGCAGGTTGGTATGTAAAATGAAAAAAAATTAAACAAAATTAGACTTGAAACTTAGACTCTGCCTTTTTAGACGATGTATTTTTTAAAATTTATTTTTATTTATGTGCATTAGTGTTTTGCCTGAATGTATGTTTGTGTGAGGGTGTTAGATCCCCTGGAACTGGAGTTACAGATGGTTATGAGCTGCCGTGTGGGTTCTGGGAATTGAATCTGGGTCTTCTGAAAGAGCAGCCAGTACTCTTTAACTATTGAGCCAACTCTTGAGCCACCTTCGAGGATGTATTTAATTAAAGATAGGAAATAGATCTTTCTTATACAGACTTAAGCTTTTCTGAAGGGTTATATATTGGTAGAGAAAGACTACGGATTCCCAAAGTAAGAGTACTTTAAATTTCCCACTTAAGCAATTAAGTTTATCAAGAATTAAAAGCCAGATGGACTTAAGAGGCACATGCAGCTCAGCATGGCTTCTCTTGACTGCCTTCTTCCAAAGGTTCAAGGGATAAGGGAAGGGTCTCAGTGGGTCAAAGACAGGACAGAAATTTTCCAGTAACTTATTTCTGAGAATAACTAAAAGCATTGATTTCTGTTTTAAAATAAAAATCAACAAGACCGCATAGTTATCGACTTGGGGGATGGGAGAGTAGAACCAGGTCCAGGGGTTTCTGTGCTGAAGGCCTTTAGCTTTCCAGTATTTTGGGAAGCCAATGTTGTTTATGCTCATTCCCTTGACTGTGTTAGTTTTTTTGGGGGGAGTTGTTGTTTTTTCAATCAGGTTGGATTATACACTGCTTGCTCTGAAATCACAATTAGAAGGCACAGATAGTAAATTACGTCTACCTAGCACTGTTTTAGGCATTGGAAATTTAGCAGTGGACAAATCAGATAGGAATTCCTACCTCTGTGTAGTTTACTTTCTAGTAGGCAGAGACAAATAAAATATATAAAAAGTGTAATATACCGTGGAGAAAATAAAGGGAGGAGCAGATTTGCTGGGATGAGAGAGAGAATTCCAAAGTCACCACTGCCTTTCCCTGATTGCTTAATGGTGGATTCTGACATGTAATTATATTTTGAGGAATATGGTGGTGCTCTTGTGCATCTTCTGTGTTGTGAATGCCAGATACTATTTTGTGAGAATCAGGTGACACTCCTGCTTTGTCCACCAGAGAGCAGACTTGGATATTTAGCATTAACTGTCGTTTTTTGTGCCTTTGGAAATAGTGTTATTTCTAAACAAAGACTCTTTTTACATGTCAAGAAAATACAGCCTTATGAACTTTAGAGGTGATACTTAAAATTATTTATTGCTATTTGACACATTGGTACAGATGAGCTTGGGGTTATTTATAGCTGTTGAAGACAACTAAATAATAAAACTTGATGTGCTTTTGTTTGTTTTTTAAAACAGGGTCTCTCTCACTTTGTAGCTCTGGCTGTCCTAGGACTTACTGTGTAGACCAGGCTGGCCTCAAACTCAGAAATCAGCCTGCTTCTGCCTCCCAGTGCTGGGATTAAAGGTGTGTGATACTCTTGGCTTGCAAAACTATGTGTCTTAAGTTGAAAAATTTTCTACAATCTAAAAGGAAGAGCTCTCAGCCATATTTATATTTGATTAAAAGCTTTAGATTTATAAGGAATGAAGAACTGTCGTCTTGCAAAGGGGCTTACTAGGGAATTCAGTTTGATAACATAAATGCAGGCTTCTTTTTAAAAGGTTTTAAAAAACTTTATTATTATTTTATCAGTGCTTGTGTGTATGATGTGTTTGTGGGTGTGCATGTGCCATGGTGAACACAAGGAGGCCAAAGGGGACAGCTTTGTGGGGTTGATTCCTTCCACTTTTAAATGGGCTCTGAAAATAGAACTCAGGTCCTCAGGCTTGTACAGCCAATGCCCTTACCTCTGAGCCATTTTGGGCAGTGCCAAATTTCTTCTAATGCTTTCGTTGTGTGTGTGTGTGTGTGTGTTGGGGGTGGGTGTTGCCTCAGATGCTGCTTTGGGGAGCAGGTAGTAGTTCAATGCTTTTTACTTTGGATATTCAGGTAGGGAGATAGAATATACTATAAGGCACAGTGCATCTTAGAGAGGAAAATATTACTTGTCTTTAAAATATGTTTAGAAGTAACCAGATTTAATCTTTCATTCTGTTTTATTTGGCCAGAGCTTGATGGATTCACCACCTTTGGATAAATTGGGAGTTGACCAGAACAATTTCACTGATAGGTGTATATATACATGACATACATATGTGTTAGCAGTTAACATTTGAATATGACAGTGGGTGCTCCAGTGGCAGTCAGTTAGTAAGCAGTACTTACACAACATTTGAACATACAAATCATGGTTTCTACTTTAGTTATTAGTGGTAGTATCCTCATGGCAACAGAGTCCCAAAATTAGTTGCCTTCTGTAGCCTTAGCACTGAGCAAATCTAAAATGTTTTGTGGTCCGTGTGAATCCCAAGCAAAGATCATAGTTGCCTATAAGCTGCTCTGCCTCTGCTGTGTAGAAACCAGCTTGAGAATATAATATTAGAAGATGGTGAGTGATGTTCAAGCCATGCAAGCTCATAAACCACACGGTGAATCCTAGTAAGAGTACGTTCTTTCTCGGGAAACAACAGAGCAGGATGAAACTTCTTTGGAAGGTTAATCTCCTTCTGTAAAGATAGAGGAACCACAGCAATAAAGAACAAACTGCTTATATGCATGGGAACATGAATGAAGCCCATAGACAGTTCATAAGAGGAAACCAGACCCAAAAGTGTGTGTGTTGTGGTCCATTTGTATGAAGTTTAAGAGTAGACAAGACTGACCCATGGCTGTAAGAGTCAAATGATAGTTACCTTGGGAAACTAAGTGAGTTATTAAAAAAAAAAAAAAAAAACCTGGGACCCTTTTTTAATGCATTCTGTTCTGATGGTGGTTACATCTATGAATGCTGAAAACAGTTGAGTAGTGCCCACCTACATGCACATGTGGACACAAGCATTCCATTACCTAGGTGTGGAGATCAGAGGACAATTTGCTGGCCCTTGTTTATAAAAACCTTGTACTGTGTTGTAGGGGAAAAGTTATATGAAACCCAGAAAATTTGGGGTGAATTTATAGTCTTGGAAAGTTGAGTCTGAACCCAGTTTTGATCTGCCATTTCCTGGCTCTGGGACTTCAAGCATGCCACTTACTTCCTGAGCTCTGGTCTTTATAAAGTAACAGTAACAGCTGCCATTTTTGTTGAGAGGATTGAGAGCTATAGTATGTAGATTATAGTATGACATGGACCTTCAATAGATGATCTCTTTTAAAAGCATGTGGCTAAGGAGCAGTACTTCTCTGTAATGGCGTAAAACTTCAGTTCAGATCCTGGTCTTACAGTTTATGATTTTAAGTAGATTACTTCATTTCTTTGAGTCACAACCTCATCTGAAAAAAAAAAAAAAAAAAAGGTAGGGATGGAATGTTACGGTAATTAAGTGAACCTAGTAAGTACGTTATAATGGAGCAGACAAGTATGTGGCTCAAGAAGTGAAGCTGAGTAAGAGATGAACCTGGACTAGGGTAGAGAAAGAAGAGGCAAATTGTTGTGGTTTTGAGTGTGTGTGTGAGGGAGAGGGAGAGGAGAGATAGTGTGTGTTTCACTATAGCCAGTCTAGAGCTTGCTATATTCAAAAGGCTAGCCTTTATCTCACAGAGATCCATTTGCCTTCCAAGTGCTGGAATTAAAGATCTCACTAAACCCAGAATAGTTGTCTTAGTCATTGTGCAATTGCTGTGAAGAGTCACCATGACCAAGGCAACTATTATAAGAGAAAGCATTAAATTGGGAGCTTATAATTTCAGAGGTTTGGTCCGTTATCATGGCAGAAAGCAAGGTGGCGTTCAGGCGGGCACTGGAGCAGTAGCTGAGAGCTACATCCAGATCCAAAGGAAGAGAGAGAGAGACTGACTGACTGACTGACTGACTGACTGACTTTGGGCTTGGAATGGACTTTTGAAACCTCAAAGCCCATTTCTAATGACACATTTTCTTCACCAACAAGGCCCCTCATCTTAATCCTTCTAATGCTTTCAGATTGTGCCACTCCCTGGTGACGTAAGTGTTCAAATTGTAAGCCTGCGGGGGCCATTCTTATTCAAATAACCACAATAGTATTTTTTTTTAAGGACAAGGAAATATGATAAGAAAAGGAATATTTTTATATATTCTGACTTTGTACAAAGTATTGGCTCCTGTTTTCTTTGTATAAATGAAAATAATGCAAACATGTCTTTGAAAAATAATGCTAACACAAAGGTCTTGTTATATATTTAAGAAGATAATATTATTTGGAGCTGGTTAAGAGCTCTTGCAGAGGATCTCAGTTTGATTCCTAGCATCCATATGGGGTAGGTTACAAGTTCCTATATCTCTAGTTCCAGAGGGATCAAAAGTCTCTGGTCTCCTCCAGCACCTGTGCCTCACCACACAGTCACACATATACACATAATTAAAAATATAAATAAGGGGCTGGGTGGTGGTGGCTCATGCCTTTAATCCTAGCACTCGGGAGGCAGAGGCAGGCATATTTATGTTGAGTTTGAGGCCAGCCTGGTGTACAGAGCAATTTCCAGCAGAGGCTCTAAACAGAGAAACCCTGTTTCAAAAACCAAAAAAAGATGTGTGTCTGTCTCCCAAGTGCTAGGATTAAAGGCATGCACCACCCTTTCTGTGTGGGCAAGTTTCTTAGTTAAGGAAATTAATTTGTAGCACATTACTAAGAATATTAATCTGTACACATTTCAGTGTTGTATTGTTCAGAGTGCTTAGATGTTGACTTGTGACAACTTCTGAATTTTGGAGCAGTAGTAGATTTCTTTTGCAATTTTTGAATTTGAAACATAGCTGTTAATTCCTTAACACTTTTCAGGTTTGTGGAAATGAAACTCTTAATCACCCCCTCTCTTACAGATATTCCGAGTGGTGTGCATCTGTTTGGGTAACCCACCAGAGACCTTCACCTGGGAGTATCGAGACAAAGATAAAAATTATCACAAGATTGGCCCCATAACACCCTTGCAGTTTTACCAGGAACATGTGAAGCCACTTTTCAATATGGAAGATAAGGTCAGAGACTGGTATCAGAAGCTGCTGGCTTTTTATTTTCAAGTGTCTGTTGTTTACACAGAAAGTATAAGATTCCCAGGTTAATGTGCACATCTGTCAAACCAGATGCTAAGGAAACTTTTGTTTTCATTCTCTGAAGTTCTTATGTACCTAACGCCAGGAGTGTTTCTCTTCAGAGAGTTTCTGACTCTAGGCCAAGAATCAGCTTATTCCCACATCTCCAACCTTCTTCCCTGCAATTTAGAGTCCAGATCAATCTCAGGTATAAAGTAAAATGGTGGTATATTGGATGTTGCAAATAGGCTCAGAGCACCCTAATCTCCTGGCCTTTCTGAGAACTTTGTTCTTAAAGGAGGCATCCACTGTTGGCTTTCTTCTTTCTTCTGCATTTGTCTAGAAGGATGATCAGGGCCTCCTTCTTTGATGAATTTTTTGACCCTCTTCTAATCAAAGTGCATTGCTACACATTGAGCTTCTCTTACACTTTAAGGAAGGGCCTGTGGCAATGTTCCATGAGTGGTGCCTTATGGGTTATGTGCAGAATTAATTTGGGGGCAGTTTTTACCAATAGGGAAGAAAGGTAGATAGAGACAGCTCTCAAGTGTGTTGTTTGTGTTAATAGAATATGCAATGCCCTTCTTTATATGTGTTTGGCCAGTTTTTGTTTGTTACTTTTACCTTGTGGCTGTAGTGTTTATTCTTGTAGTTAGTGGTGATGAGCTTGTAACCATAGCAACCTAGCAGAGGGTTGTTGTGTCTTGCCTGACATTCTTGGTCTTATGCTCTAATACACATGTTCTTGATCTCAAAAGATCTGTTTTGTGAATGACCCACGGCCCCAGCACAAGTACAATAAATTGTACACAGTAGACTACTTGAGCAATATGGTTGGAGGGAGAAAAACGCTGTATAACAACCAGCCCATTGACTTCTTGAAAAAGATGGTTGCTGCCTCCATCAAAGATGGAGAGGTTAGTACTGCCTTACATTTCTGTGTCTCCTTCATGGGGGTTAACATAGCTGCTTCTTTCCTTTTCACTACTTTGGTTTATGTTGACTTTCTTCTATTTCTAGGCTGTGTGGTTTGGCTGTGATGTTGGAAAACACTTCAATGGCAAGCTGGGCCTCAGTGACATGAATGTGTGAGTGCACGGAATTCAAATAGAAAGTTCTTTGTGGGTTGTTGCTGTTGGAGTGCACTCGTGTACGAAATGCCTCTGCTGAGGTTCATCAAGACATTGAGGTTGACCTAAGGGTGGGCCTTTCTCTGCATCTGTGAAGTTGTGGCTCCTGGCAGAGACTGAACGTGTAACTGCTGGTAACCCAGGAAACCAAGATCACACTAGAGAGAAAGAACTCATGGTGTTCCTATGACATTGGCCTGTGTGGGAAAGACACTGAACATGCAGTGGGTCGCCTGGAAAGCTGCGTGGCACACTTGGAGTGTAATGAGAGACTTTCCAGAGCTTTTCTATTGGTCTTCTTTAAATGCTTCTCTAACTTTAACACCTTATATATTTTCTCTTTAGGACAAGTTGGGCTAATTTATATATTTACCTTAGATCATTCTCCTTCATCTTTAGTGACATTGAAGTTTCATTTCCAAGCTGAATCAGACAAGATTTCTTGGTTTTAAAATATATCATTTTAGGGGCTGGAGAGATGGCTGAACGTGGTTGAGAGCTCTTGCTGCTCTTTCAGAGGACCCAAGTTCAGTTCTCAGCTGATGTCAGAGAGCTCATAGCTACCTGTAACTTTAGCTCCAGGGGATCTGATGTTCTCTTCTGGCCTACATGGGCACCTGCAGACATGTGACATATACTCACACAGATACACACATGAAATATTTACAAAAATAATAAAATAAATACATCATTTTAGAGTTACTCATAAATAATTGTTACTAGTAAGAATAATGTCTTAAATGATATTTAACAAAAGGAAAAAAATTTCTAATGATGAGACTTTTTGGTTTTTTATTTGAAACTAGTTTCCAACATTTTAGCATTTATGTATTTAAATTTCACCTTTAGAGCAAAGTGTGGTGGCACAGGCCTGCAGAAGCAGGAAGGATCAGGAGTTCAAGTCAAGCTCTGCTATATAGTCAGTTCAAGGCCAGTCTGGGCTATATAAGGCCCTATCTATAAACTAATTAATTCCACAGTCAGTGGTTTGATTCAGAAACCAGGAGGATCTACCAATGTGAAAGAGACCATTTCTATAAGAAGTTACGTTAAAAGCTTTTTTATTTTTTAAAAGAAAGTTTTCTTGTTCAGCGTGGTGGTGCACAGCCAGCACTCAGGAGGCAGAGGCAGGCAGAACTCTGAAATTAGAGGGCAGCCTGGTCTACAGAGTGAGTTCAAAGACAGTCAGAGCTATGTACAGAGACCCTGTCTTAAACAACAACAACAAAAAACCCAACCAAAAAATAAAAGAAAAAAGAAAGTAAGTTTTCTTTCTGAAATAACTGTATAAATCGAACTTGTCAGCATTTACTATTGAGAGTTTATATATGGTCTCCTCATACTGTCTTGCATACTTTAGTGATGTGTAAGGAGTGGGCACCCGCTTACACTGATTCTGTATGTGCTGTTCTCTGCAGGGTCATTCCTTTGGAGCTGTCAGGCTCCATGTCCTCATGTCCTCAGGCTGGCTACACTCTCTTTATTTCACTCTGTCATTTTTTTTACAGCTATGATCATGAGTTAGTGTTCGGTGTCTCCTTGAAGAACATGAATAAAGCTGAGAGGTTGGCTTTTGGTGAGTCACTCATGACCCACGCCATGACCTTCACTGCTGTCTCAGAGAAGGTAGGCCCCCAGCATGCCATTAATGGGTCTATTGATGCACAAGGGGACCCACATTCTTCTACAGACTGTCAGTCCATAGGTAGGCTATATTTGATTTGTTAATGTTAGCTTCCAAATAAGCTCTATAGTTAGAGGGGTCCCCATACCAGGATACAGACATGTGCGTGGAGTGCAGTTGCAGTTGCCTTTATAGATTGGGAAAGCCGTTCATGCAGCATGTAGCAACACATTCCTACACATACATTTTTTTTTAAAGGAAAACATTTGCCAAGCATTGTAGCTCAAGCTTGTAACTCTAACCTTCGGGTGAGAGGCAGGAGCAATGCCATGAGTTCGAGGCTAGCCTGGCTATAGTGAGATTTTATTTCAAAAATAGGTAGGTAGGTAGGTAGGTAGGTAGGTAGGTAGGTAGGTAGGTAGGTAGATAGAAAGAAAGGAAGGAAGAAAGAAAGAAAGAAAGAAAGAAAGTTTTCTTTCCTGTTACTGAGTTTTCGAGCACTAAAACTAGTTTGAACTATGTTTTAATGGTCATACTGAGATAAATGCACACCAGTGATATATTCTTAAAATGTCCTTCTGTGTTGATAATTCATGGAATCTCTATGGAGCAGGACCATGTATCATTCTTGATTTGTCTATGATGCAGAGGACAACTTGGAGAGCAACAAACATTGTCGGACTCTGACTTACAGGAGAACAGATACAAGTCTAATGATGATATTTCAGAGGAAGAGAGGAGGGGTTGCAGTGGTTAAGATAGAGAGCAAAAACAGACATTTAACAAGCCAGGTTCAGCATAAATAGTTCCATCTTCTTAGTACAGGTGTGGAATGCCTGTGGATTTGTTTGTTGGCTAAATCTGAGGTCTAAGAAACTTGCTAAGAGTAGAGTGTTGGGTGGGCAAAGCCAGAGGAAACTGAATCCCACATGGATGACACTCATCCGGAAGTGACATGCAAGTGGGAACTGGCAGATGAATGCACTGGAAGATGACACAAGGGTCAGTGCCTTTCTCATGCTATGGAGATGTGAACTATTCTGACATCCCAAGTGGAGTTTGCCTTTTGTCCCTTTCTGTGTCTTTAATAAAGATACGAATGAGGTTTATTATGGTGAGTGTCACGGTCTATTTAAGAGATGAAAATTGAACTTATTTCATTAATGAAGACAGAAGAGGGAGAACAGCTGAGCTGGCTGGGCTTTGTTTATGAAATTGCTCTTTTTATTTTTGCTTTGCCATTCAATCTCTTATATTAAATTCAGTATTTATGTAACTGAATCAGTAAAAGAATATATTTGGAGGATATCACTACTTAGATTCCCTAAATAAAAATCTGGGTATCATGATATTTTTGTTTTGCATTTTAAGAATTTTGATCAGGTCTTAAGAATCTCTCCTAAAATTAATACAGATATAACCCTACAATTATATAAATGTAATTAAACCTGTAAGATTAGGTTTTGGTTTTGGATTCTTCTGTTTTGAGGCAGAGTCTTGAGATACAGACCAAACTGGGCTCTGGCATTCAGTCTTCCTGGCTCAGGACTGGGACTACAGGAGTGTGCCACTGCTGACAGCTAAGATCTGGATTTGAATAAGAGAATACAAGGTTCTGGAAAGAATTTGAGTGAAAGCAAGAATCCCTGGAGATAGCTTTGTGCTTTGAGGAGTTGGTTCTCTTCAGCTACCTTTTACTTGGTTCCAGAGATGCAACTAGTCAGGCTTGCACATCAAGTACTTTACCCACTGAGCCCTCCAACCAGCCCTATGTACTTCTGCTTTTCTGTATAATAGAAAATAAAGGAGATCGTGTCAGGAGGAGACAGCTTAGTGGTTAAGAGAGCTTATTGCTCTTTAGAGGACAGTTTTGTGTCCCAGCACCCACGGTCAGGGGACTCAGAAACTAACTGGCTCACACAAGTAAAATATAGATATTTGAAACAAAAATGGAGGTAGTGTTTCTTGTTTTATTGTATTTTTGCTCCCCAAGGGATTAAATTCCACTAATACTGGCGTGTCTTGGTGATACATGGCTCTGCTCACTTAAAGTATTCTAAGTGGCCCGATAGGATTTAAAATGATGTGACACCAGCTAAGAGAATCTCATTTCAGACTGTACACTGTTGTTCACTCTCTGGCAGGATGATCAGGATGGTGCATTTGTGAAATGGAGAGTAGAGAACTCATGGGGTGAAGACCATGGCCACAAAGGTAAGGTTCGACTACTAACTCAGTGAACCTGGGATCTACTATACTCTGCCTCTCTAGATAGAAAGCTGTTCCAGTGTAGGGAATTTGTTAGTACGAATCCCTCTGGCTCAGCTATCCTACAGGAAAATAGCAGGCTCATGTTTGCCCAGGGTTCCTATGGCCTACATGTCCCTAAACTCCCAAGTAAACTGAAACCAGCATGTGTTGTTATTTGGGTAAGCCATACTGACCCTACAGAACTGCAACAGAAAATCTTGGTTGAATGGAAGGTGGTGAGTCCTTTGCATTGTCCTTGGTATGTGGCATTTTATACCTTTTTGTCCCTGCACTAGCATATTAAAGAAAGAAGCTTTACAAGGACAGTGGAATTGGCAAAAAGAAACTTTCTGTAGGGTCTCTTAGGATTCTCTTACATTATGAAGCCTAAAGTTACCATTTAAAACTCTTTTAATAACTGAAATCCCAAACCCTGGTAAGAATCAGAATAAGTTACAGTGGCAAATCTAAAGAAAATAATGTAGGGATATGCAAGTTGTAGAAGAATTTTAAATATGAATAACTAAAAGAAAATTAAGATCTCTAACCAACCACTGATTAATAGTTGGGCATGTTCTTGGAAACCTAAAGATTGTTTTTGTTGACTTATAAAAGTTTTTTAAAGGCTGTTTTTATGCTTTAAATTTTAGAGCTTCAAGCTGAAAATGGGGTCTGGGGATATAGCTCAGTGGTAGAGTGCTTGCTTAACAGGCACAGGGCCCTATTTAGTCCATCCTCAGTATGGACAGGGCTTGGGAAGGTGTTAGAATTCTGACTTTTCAACTGTGTCCTTCAGAATGCTGATGTCCAAGGCCAAAAGCTGAAGGAGGTGAGGAGGTTGAAAGTGACAGGATGCTTCTGTTGCTCACGTTTGGAAACTGAGACTAGCCGAGGAATTCACTCTGAGCGTGACAGCTCTTCCGTGTCTGTTTATGATGGCTAGCATCTGAGACTGTTTAACTGTCCATTAAAGTCTCTGCCTTCTCATGAAAATGATCGCTTGTAGATTTTGGCTAACCATCCCTAGGAGTTGGTGTGAAACTTAGCAGCCCCATGTTTATATAAACAAATACAAGCCCTGTTAGTGTGCACTTCCTCCAGTATTTGGTGGCCACATGTCCTTCTATGATTCTGTAATTTTTAAGTTCACTGTTACAAATTACAGTGCAATAGTTTTTAAGAAGTATGTTTTCTTAATAGGTAAATGTATTCATTTTAATACAAATACACTTGGCATCTGGGAGTAGAGGCTTTAAGCTTTAACAAAGCTAGCAGAAAGAGTGAAGGTTACTCTTAAATCTGTAAGTCAGTGATGGTTAAGAAATGGATGTAGCATGTCTTTCTCTGTACCACTAGCCAGATCCCAAATAACAACACAGAGACATCTTACTAATTATGAAAGCTTGGCCATTAGTTTTGGTTTGTCCCACTATCCCTTATAACTTAAATTAACCCATGTATATTAATCTACATTCTATCAAGTGGCGTTATCTCTGTTCCATCTTAATCCCACCTATACCTCCTGCCTAGCTATTGGCCATGCATCTTTTTATTACGCCAGTCACAGCAATACATTTTTACACATTGTACAAATGTCCCACAACAAAAAGAAAGGGATACTTATGTTTAAAAGGATTGGATGACTTATAGCAAACCTAAAATACTGGGTTAAAGTAATTTTTCTCTTGCTTCAGGTAACTTCCCTGGCTCTTGGCTCATCTTTGTAAATGGGGTGACATCCAAGAAAAGGACTAGAGCTACAACTTGCTTTTTTGGCATTTTAATTTTGTGACATCACTAGGCTTTAGATAGAAGAAAGGATAGACACTCATAAATCTAGGAGAGTGTTTTGTGTTTTGTGTGTTTTACTACTATGAAATTAAATACTTGCCTCGGAGAAGATTCTGGCCACTTTGCTAGCCTCCCCTTCAGTTGGACCCTTTTGCACTGTGCAGTGCAGGTTTAACTTCTTAGTCTCACAGCCTGTGTTGTGTTGAGAGCACGAGGGTCTTCATGCTTACTCTGTGGAGTCTTCACTGTTTAGTGAAGGCTGAATACTGTTTTGGTTGTTGTTCTCAAATAGCTAAAATGCCTGAGATATACAGCCACAAAGATAAGAGTTTGAACTGGGGATGGACAGTTCCTTCAAAGCCAAAGTAAATAGCTCTTATGTGTTTCTTGGTAATGTCCTTCCTGACTTAATAGGAAGGAAGGAAAACATGATCTAATTGTATTGGCACACTTGGCCTGGCCTTTGGAGAGCACCTAGTGTGTTATTCTGCTGACAATATATGTTTACTCCAGCAATGTTCTCTTGTCTATCATCCTGGTAGACATTGGCTGGCCCTGTGGAGGCAGGCCTTGTAATTTGTGTGAGTCAGGACCCTGGGGTCTTGTTTCTATAGACATTATTAGCAGTTTGTTATTGTTGTCTTTGGGATTTCTGTCTGTTAAGATCCATGTTTCTAAAAGCGGCTTTGATAATGCAAGCTGGAAGTAAACAAGCAAAGATACTTAGGGAGGCTGCCCTTGCTCTCTGCCCTGGCCAGGCTTCAGTCTTCTCCATTGGCATGTTCCTGGCATTTCTTGCCCAGAGACTACAGGGTAAATTAGATAACCTGTTTCACAAAAACTGGCTAAGAGAGACAGAAGGAAGATTTGGGTCTTGCCTTGCTGCACCAATTGAGCTACTTCATGTAGGTGAGTGTGAGTATTCACATTCAGCTGTGCTAGAAATGGAATGCATGTTGAGCAGGCATCCCACACAGTTGTTTCCTCCCTACTTGAAATACTGGCCTCATTTCATCCTCGTTTATGGATTGTTTCAGAAGTGGATCTCATAGTGAGATGAGGAAGGAGACTGTGGGACTTGCCACCTTATTTTTTAGTTTAAAAGGGTGATCTGGTAAAATATTTTATAAGCTGTTTAGAGGTTTAAGTTTGAGGAAATAGTGCTGAGGATAGTGGCCTATACTGTAACCCTGGTACTTCAGAAGTGGAGGCAGGAAGATTAAGAGTTCAAGGTCATCCTGTGCTGTATGAGACCTAGTGTCAGCTCCCCCCCCCCCCCAAAAAAAAAAATAGTGGAGGAAATCGCCTTTGGTTCCTCTCTTGCTTAGTCAGAAATGTATCTGAGAAAGAATAGTCTTTAAGCCAGAGAGACTGCAGTCCCTCCGTGATCTGTGATGGAGCCAAAATCAGAGCCCAGCCTGACAATAGAGCTGGCTTTCCTGACTGCCAGCCATGCTTCTCTGAATTTCTGTTTTGGAAGCAGCTAGTCCAATCACATGAGACCGTTAATGATTGTGGCATTTCTGTTTGAACGCTTGGTCTCCAGTTGGTGGAACTTTTTGGGAAGAATTAGGAGGTGTGGCCTTGTTGGTGAAGGTATGTCACAGGGATGGGATTTGAGTTTTCAGAAGTCCACACCATTCCCAGTTAGCACTCACTCTCTCTCTCTCTCTGTCTCGCTCTCTCTGTCTCTCTCTCTCTCTGTCTCTCTCTCAGTTTTTGTTCCAAGATGGAACTCTTAGCTAAGGCTTTAGTGCCCCTGCCTGCTGCCATGTTTCTTGCCGTGATGGTCATGAACTCTAACCTGAAACCTTAAGCTCCAAATAAACTCTTCTACAAAGTTGCCCTGATCATGGTCTCTTAACAGCAATAGAAAAGTAAGGCAATGATCTTTGATGACTTGAAACAGTGGCTGAGGGGACATAAGACTCATTCTTTGTTGTTCTGAGACAGGATTTCATATAACATAGTTTTTAGTGCTTATTCAGTGTGTGTGTGTGTGTGTCTGTGTGTATCTTGAGACAGCATCCCACACTGTAGCCTTGGCTAGCTTTGAATTCTCAGTGGCCCCTCTGTCTTAGTCTTCTGGGTGCTAAGATTACATGAAAAAGTAAGAGAACAATGAGAGGACATGGTATTTACAGTATTGCAAATTCTCTTCATTGGATGAAAATCTTTATCTTTTAAAAACTGTTTCTTAGCAGGCAGTGGTGCATGCCTTTAATCCCAGCACTCAGGAGACAGAGGCAAGTGGATCTCTATGAGTTCAAGGCAGGCCTGATCTGTACTGCTAGTTCTAGGATAACCAAGGCTATACAAAGAACCCTGTCTTGAAAAACAAAACAAAATCTCTTTATTTTTCATTTTGAGCCAAGATGAGTTTTGTATATTCAGATTGCTTTGTACCTTTTATAGGTATATGAGCTCTTAAAATTACTTTAACCCACATTATTTTATTTTATAAATAAACCTTCCTATTCCTGATTTCATTTTAGTAAAATGTTTAGACTTTCTCCTTAAAAGGAACACTGTGTTTCCAATTAGAGAAACTTCTGCATGTTGGCTGTTAATCAGAAAGACACTTACTTGCCAATTTATATTATATCCTTTATCAAATACCATGACCAGTAAGTATCTCACTAGCCACACAGCATATAATTTTGAAAGCAGTATATATTCCAAGTTTAGCACAGAACTCACTGCATTTCTATGATTTTATACTGTGGAAACAGGTATGCTGTGGTGAAACCTTGACTGTCAGCTCCTGGTCACAGATCCTCAAAGGGCCTCGCAGGATCCTGCTTTCACCTGCTCTCCCAGCAGCACAGCTGGTTGCTCTTCCTGTAAGGGGTATTATGGTTTCTCTATAGCCGTCAAAGGAAGTGACGAATAAAGCATTGCTCAGACTGTATATGACAATTACTCAGAGTTAGTGAGTACCATGTTCCTGTCAGAGGTACCCAACATAGACCCTTAGATGTCACCTTGCCTTATAAAATTGGGTTTGCTGATGTGTGTATGTTTATTTCACAGCATGGTGTCCTGGTAGCATGTGAATGTGTGGGTGCACCTGTGCTGTGTGTGAAATACTTGAGTCTAATTGAAAGGTTTTGATGTGTGCAGGTTGAATGGGATGGGGCAGAGTTGGGATTCAGGTCTCATGGATGCCTTAGTCATGTATGACTTAAAGAGAACAACTAGTATTTATTTGATGATGTGTTTCAGGCTCACTTTGGGCAAAATAATTTAAAAACTCAAACAATATAAATGATATGTGACATGGAGTTGAACTGGCTATAGTAACTTTATGAGCTAAAGGCAGAGGTCCTTGACCTCCTGGAATGGGTCAAGTTTGTTACTTCATGGCAGAGTGTTTCATATTTTTCCATGATTGGTTGACTTAGCTGCTACCCGTCACATCTGGGGAGTTTGGTTTTTTGAGAAGGCCTTTTCATTGCTGATCTTTATTAACTAAATGCCTAAATGACTTGGGTTGAAAACTCGTACATGTGAGTGGAGTAGAGGAAGCTCAGGCTGTATGGGTCAGGGGTGCTAATTGACATGTAGGACTTGAGACAGTTGCTATTGTGGGCACAGGGACATGCTACAGATCCAAGGCTTCAGACCTGAGTGAATTCCTCTCTTAGTTAACAAAATGTTATGGGGTGGATTTGTCCTTTTTCGTGCAGAAGAATCTACTTTGTTCTAAAGAGTGTTTGTACCGTGGATGGAAGATCAGCACAGAATCTGGAGCTAGGATGTGTGGAGACCTCCAAGTGTGTGGTGGTGTGGTATTGAGCCTGTGTGTGACTTTCTCATCTCTAAAGCTGGTGTGTAACTGTCACATGAAGTGCCGAGGAAGCGTACCACAGCCCTGGCTGCTGTCATTAATGCTCCAGACTAATGGGAGCAGGAACATTGGCTCACTCACATTCGCCTTTGGAAAGGACTGTCTAACTTGCCCGTGGGTCTGGCTTCAGAGCTTTGAGTATTATTACATCACAGTTACAGTGTAAGCTTAGTTTCGTGAGAAAAGACAGTAAAGATGGGCAGACCTGGTGCTGAGGAAAAGCCATTAGCAGTGGCATCAACTCACATTTATCAACAGTATGCAGAAACCCGTGCATAGCCTGTGATGGGATGAATGTCCCTGACCCTCAGGGGAATTTATACTTAATCTCCTGGGACATGGGAACAGGATTTGAAGAGGGCTGAGATGTGACAGAAGTGGCATTCATGGTGTGCTCCTCAGACTGTAAGATACAGGACAACTAGACCGAGAAAAGCGAAGGTGATTTCTTCAAGAGGCGGGTGACTGAAGAAAGGAAGAGCTGGGCATGGCACCTCAGTGGGGAGATGCAGGAATGCAGGACTGAGGTTACAGGGAAGGTGAGGGTGGAAAGGCTACCTCAGTGGGTGTTTGGGAGATTAGAGGGCCATACTAATGTAATGGCAGAGCAGTCAGAGCAAAGGGAAGAGCTTTGGGCTTAGATGCACAGGTCTTTTCCGGAACTTTAGGAGACTGGGATAGGCATCTGTTTGTCCTGTGTGCCAAACTAGCATTTCATTATTGTGAGTTCTGGTCTAGTACTGTGTGAGGCAGGAGTACTAAAGCTGGGATCGTTGAGGTTGTAAGTCTTGTTCTCTCTCTCTCCCTCTCCCTCTCCTGCCTCTTTCCCTCTCCTTCCCTGTGTGTGTGTGTGTGTGTGTGTGTGTGTGTGTGTGTGTGTGTGTGTGTGTGTGTGATAAACACATGAATGAGTGCAGGTTAACAGAATGGTGAGTAGGGAGAGTGAACTGTGGGCCCTCCTGAGGAGTTCTCCAGGAGGACACAGCTTGATGAAGAGTAAGCCTTCTTCCCAGGGCTGTGGAGAGACTAGCGAGGGATTCGGTAGCTCAGACAGCAGTTCTTGACATTTGGAGTATGCTTTGGGCGGGTCAGAGGTGTGTAGCCAAGCAGTAATGTGGCCTGCCCTCCAGGGGGCTTACCCTATAACAAGGAGTGATGGTTGGGGAGTGGGAGGCAGAGAAGTTCCCTGTGAAATCAGATCCTTGGGCAGGAAAGACCTTGGCCTGACCCAATCGTGTATAGTCTCAGGCTTTCACTTGGGGATCCAGAGAGAGTAGCCTTGAGCACTGAGGTAAGGGGCTGTCTCTGCGCTACTTAGGGAAGAGCACTTCCTTGGGGTGGGTGCACTTTCACTGACTGAATTTTGTTGTGGCTTTAAAAAGTCTAAATGGAAACCAGGAATGGTGCACACTTTAATCCCAGCACTCAGGAGGCAGAGACAGGTGGCTCTATGTCAGTTCCAGGCCAACCAGGTCTATAGAGCGAGTTCAGGACAATCAAGAACAGCTAAGGCTGTCTCAAAAAAACAAAAAGGGGGGAAAGTATAAATGGGATCAGTGAAATTGGGTTAAAGGACCTTGCTACTAACCTTACACCATGAGATTGGTTCCTGAGCTCCACATGATGGAAGGAGAAAACCATCTCCCATGAGTTGCCCTATGAGTCCTACACCATGGCATGTTTGCACATTTAAATCAATGTAATTTAAACACTTAGAGATACCCAAACAGCCCATCTTTACTGTGTTTGCCAATTCACCATGCTTGTTTTTCCTGTGCCTTTAGCAGGGCCATCTTACCTTCACCGGCCTTTGTGTCTGAGAGAGGCCACCCATAATATCCGGCCGTAGGATATCTCCTCTGTTATCAGCAAAAGGTTATGACCATGAATGTGTCCTCAGCCCAGCCAGACGTCTGTGTCTAGTCTGGAGGGAGAAGCGGCTTCTTAGGTCACCGCCCAAGTGACAGTCACAAGTGAAAGTAGTTATTTGGTTACCTCCCTCTGCCTCTTTCTGTATAAACAATCTATTACGAAGGGCAGGACAGAGCTGTAATAATTTATTGCCTTTCTTTTTGTTAAGAGGCTTTTTTTTTTTTTAAATATGTGTCTCTCTCTGTGTGTATGTGCACTAGAAGAGGGTGGCTATTTGATTCCCTGGTACAGATGGTTATGAACCACCCAACATGAGTTCTGAGAACTGAACTCAGGTCTGGAAGAACAGCATGGCTCTTAACTGTTGAGCCATCTCTCCAGCCTCTACTACTTTTCTTTTAATTTCTCCATACATGTATTTGTATGTGTGCACACTTGGGTCTGTGCATAGATGTTGAAGCCGGGATATGGAAGGCAGAGGGCAACTTGAATTCACTCTACCATTTGAGTTGCAAGCATTACACTCAGGTCACTGAACTTGGCAGCAAGTATCTTTACCCCCTTAGTCTTCTTGTGAGCCCTCAGTTACCAGAAAACTTTAAAATGGCTCAGACAAACCCACAGAAAGGTTGGCCATTAGCTATACAAGCTCTGGTAAAGACAAGTGGAGATGGAGAATGCAGATACAGACTCGGTTCCAGAAGCATTTTTAGTGTTAGTAGTATTCCTGAGCATGAGCAGACAGCCCAGACTTCAGTGGTGGGGTGGATGATTCACACAGACTTGACACTTAAAGTGAGAGTCAGCTAGAATGTCATGGGAGGAGAGGGACTGGAAAAGCAGTGTGTGGTGCTTTGTCCCTTAGGAAGCAGTCTGCTGGTAGAGACTTACTGAAGCTACAAGGTAAAATTAACGGGTTCTTCTACTAGGGTAGATAGTTTTGAAATTATCTCTTCTTTTCTTCCTCTTACCATGGTTCTAAAAACATTTTTAGTAAACTTGAGTTATTTGAGTAACTTTTTGTATTTGTTGTTGTTGGTTTTGTTTTTTGGACAGGGTTTCTCTGTGTAGCTTTGTAGACCAAGCTGGCCTTGAACTCACAGAGATCTGCCTGCCTCTGCCTCCTGAGTGCTGGGATTAAAGTCGTGTGCCACCACAGCCCAGTTAAATTATTTGGGTAACTTTTTTAAGTAGCCAGAAAATAATAGAACATGTCAAATATCTGGGAGAGATCATGCATTATGTCTTGGCGTGACATGCTGTTTAGTTACTGTTATGTCTCGGAGTATGTGTGGGTACAGTGCATGTACTGTATGTGGAGCCCTCCATTTGTAACAGAAATTGCAGAGGATATACTGCTTATATCTGCTTTACTCTTAAATACTTTCCTAAGTTGCTGGGTATTTCTTTGCAGTGTCTTGGCAGTGGCTAGCTTATGTTCTGTA
The DNA here is from genome assembly GCF_943737965.1 of Phodopus roborovskii. NCBI lineage: Eukaryota > Metazoa > Chordata > Mammalia > Rodentia > Cricetidae > Phodopus > Phodopus roborovskii. The sequence goes on along the minus strand of NW_026126407.1, from coordinate 5,758,491 downwards.
AAGTGTCTCTCACTCTGTCTTAGTTTGGAACATGAGACAGGCAGATTTCAGTTTCCTTTCTGGGAGCCTTGCTGCACACTGAGTTAGGGTATCAGGTGACAAGTTGGCATTCTTAGTTCAGTGCAGCTGGACACACAAAAACTGAGCAGGTAATAGAGAGTCTCATTACATTGCTCAGGCCAGCCTCAAATGTGTGGTCTGTCTGGCCCTCTCTGTGCTGGGATTATAGGTGTGCACTACTACACCTAGCTTATGACTTGGTTTTTACCATACCTGTTTGTTTTTAATAATTTTTAAAGATTTATTTATTTTATGTATATCATACTCTTATCTGCATGCCAGAAGAGAGCATGGGATACTGCTGTAGATGGCTGTGAGCCACCATGTGGTTGCTGGGAATTGAACTCAGGACCTCTGGAAGAGCAGCCAATGCTGTTGACTGCTGAGCCATCTCTCCAGCCCCTCTCCTCTTTTTAATAGTAAAATAATAATTAACTAAAAATTGTCAGGTGAAGTATGTCTTTGAACAGAGATGAGAAAAACTAGGAGGTATTTCTAGTTCATAAATGCCAATGTTGGGGCTGGAGCTGGCTCAGCAATTAAGAGCACACTGCTTCTTTCCTGAGGGCCTGGGTTCAGTTCTCAGTACCCATCAAGCAGACAGGCAGCTCACAGCCACCTGTAACCCAGCTCCAGGAGATCCAACTTCCTCTTCTGGTTCCATGGGTCCACACTGTGTGTATACAACCTGTTACATACGTGTAATTAGAAACAAAATGATTAAAAATATATATTAGTTTAAAAAATAAATGGTAATGTTTTGTTGTTTTAATATAGACTGCAAGGTTTAAATAATCTCAGACCCCTGGCAAAGGGTCAGAAACTCTGGTAAGCTGTCCCACCCATAGACCAGCCATCTGGGGCTCTTCCATGAGTGAGCTTCAGCACCCAGCTCTGCAGCTTTATCCCAGACCCTACCTGCCCTTCAGTGGGTTCTGCCCTCTCCTATACAGAGCTCAGCAGCATTGCCAGCTGCCTTAGGAATTGCTTGTTTATTTTATTGTATTTGCCCAAAGAATATAAATAAGACTCTAATGCTTAGTGAAATTGTATGTCTGAAGTTGACTTCATTATACATTGCCTTGTCTGTCTTCCTAAATGTTAACTTTGGGATCTCAATTTGCTGGTCTCTTCTTGGGCTGGGAGCAGAGCCTTCATTCAGTTCAGAGCCCCATGTGTACCCACAGTCTGCACCACAGCACCCTTGGCTTCAGGCTCTTCTCAGCACTCCTGGTTTCAGCCCCACTGATCCTAATCTTCTTGGTAAAACTCCCAAGATATGCAGTGTCAACAGTTGGAGCTGCCATATCCCATTATCTTCCCAGGGTGCAATTACTTGACAGCCTTCACACTGTGCGGGTGTTGTGGGCCTCAAAGAACTCATATCCTGCAGAGAGAGGCTAATCAAGCTAGGTCCTCTTGGCAGAGACATGGAAAGGGTGGGCTACAATTGATAGGAGATTTAATTTGTGAGGACTTAATCTGATCTGCTTTTGGAACAAGATAGTGCAGATGTACTTTCTGTCCATTTTCTCAGGGCTGTCTTCGAAGACTCATTTGATTGTGTGTCGATAGCATTGTTAGGACACAGAACTTTATTACAGGAGTCTGCCTCTGTTCTTTACCTGCTCTGCTGCCCACAGCTGATCTAGGACATGCTCAGCCTGCACTGTGGTGAGAGAATGATGGTTGATGTCTCAGATGGTGTTGAGTTTTTAGATGGTTTCACTTTGTAGCCTAGGCTGGCCTCAGACTTGTAGTAATTGTACTGCTTCAGCCTCTTAGTGCTAGGATTCTAGGTATTAGCCAGTGCATCTCTTTGACAGGGCAAATGCTGAGTTTCTCAGAAGTATATACTTCAGATGTAGCGGGATTGGATTTGGGTAGCACTGAATGAGGTAACGGTAAGGCCTCAGTACCTGACAGAGCAGAGCCAGAGGCCCAGTGTGGAATTAGGGCCAGTCAGATGCAGGACAGGCCATACTCTGTCCTTAGCCACCATGAGAGAAGCAGCCCTTGACAAGGCTTGGTTCACTCCTGAGAGCACTCGTGTGTGTGCACACATACCTGTGTGATGCTGGGAATGGAATTCAGAGTCCATTGTACAGTAGGCAAATGTTCACCACTGAGCCCATTAGAGTGTTTTCTCATGAGGGGGTGCTGGTATGCACATGTGCGTGAGCTACGCCTTCCTCTATCATCTCCACCTTATTTTTTGAGGCTGTTTTTCTCATTGAACTGGGAACTCCTGTGGTCTTGGTTTCAGGAGCTTACCATCTTAGCTTTCTATGTGGGTGCTAGCAATCTGAACACAAATCCTTATGTACAGCAAACACTTTACTTGCTGAGCCATCCCCCCCCCCAGCCCATAAAACTGTTTAAAATTTAATTTTTAGTATAATAAATAGTGATTTGTATATAGATAAAACTTAGGGCTTTTAATTATTGTTAGATTTATTTATTGAATTTTGTGTGTATGAGTTTCTTCTGCGAGTGTGGATGTATACTGCAGATGTACTTGGTACCCTTGGGGATCAGAATGCATGACCCCCAGGAGCTGCAGTGGATGTTTGTGTCACCGTGTCAGTGCTGGAAATCAAACCTAAGCTCTGCAAGGGCAACAAATGCTCTAAACCCCGGAGCCATCCCTCCAGCCACCTCTAATTATTATTTTAAGAGTATAAACCAGTCTTGAGGTCAAAGTTTGGAAACTGCTTCAATAGAGAACCCTTTTGGAGTTTGGGGGACTGGGCACTGTGCACGAGCCTGTGTGTGAGTGTGTGTGTGTGCGTGAATGCATTTGTCTCTATGTCTCTGTCTATGTACTAGTTGTTTTCTTTGTTTTTGAGTAAGGGTCTCATGTAGCCCAGGCTGGCCTTGAAAGGTCTGTGTGGCTTTGAAATCTTGATCTTCTTGCCTTCACTTCCCAAATGCCGCTATTACAAGAATGTGCTACCACACCTGACTTTAGAAGACCTTCTTGGGAGAAGCATTTATGTCTTCTCCCTTGCTCTTGGTCCTGTGTAGGAATTAATACCACAGATCCAGGTTTACATAAACAGAGAGAAAGGTGGCTACGTGTCTATAGCAGGTACCAGCTGCATCTTGTGGGTAGCAGATGCTCTTCCCTGCGAGTCCTTTGATGTGCACACAGTGCTACTGTTTAGGTACCTGTTTTGCTTATGCTTGTGCTCTACATTCCTTCCCTAGCTTATAATCATGCTTTGTTTTTAACACACTATATTAGTCTTATTTTCCTTTTGTTCTTCGTATTGCTAGTGGCTTAGGTAGAGTATTTGCCCACATGAGCTTGCTGGCGGTATGGTCTTGAAGACGAACTTTTGTGGACCTTGTAGAGGTTGAGATTCAGGTTAATCTCTCTGGGAAGAGGCAGGCTGCTAGTATGGGTACCTCTGTGCAGTTCCTCATGGAAGGGCCATGATGGGGAATGTAGGCCACTTGCTGTCTTAACGTTCTGGCACTACATATTCCCTTTCAGAAAAGCAAGGACTGTGATCACTCTGTGTCACTTGCAAATGAGTGGCCTACTGCTGGGCATGGTAACATGGCCATCTGTATGCCTATAGCAGCTTAGCTGGTTGCTATAGAGGTGAATGAGCCGGGAAGAGTAGCTGGGAGTGTGGGTGAGGTGAGAATGGGGTCTGGTATGCTTGCTGTGCTACCTAGAGATTAGTCCTCCCAGAGGTGAATATGAACAAGACACTTTGCACTAACCTGCTGATGTACAAGTCAGTGCTCACCATCAATGAGGGAGCTGAGTGTGGGGCAGCATGGCACTTGCCTAGCCATAGGTCCTCTCTGAACTGAACTTCCTTAGTATGGTTACTCTAAGCCCCTTCTCCCTAATTGGTAAAATACAGCTGTCTATCCTATCTGCTTCACAGAATTTCTATTAATACTGAGGTTCAAAGAAGATTACAACATTTTTGTAAAAGATCTTATTGCAGGAGGTTCCCTGCTCTCTACCCACCCTCTGAACTCATGGGTGTCTCTTCTCTCCTCTCCAGGTTACCTGTGCATGACTGATGAGTGGTTCTCTGAGTATGTCTACGAGGTGGTGGTGGACAGGAAGCATGTCCCGGAAGAGGTGCTGGCTGTGTTAGAGCAGGAGCCCATTGTCCTGCCGGCATGGGACCCCATGGGGGCTTTGGCTGAGTGAGTGGTACAGCTCCAGCTCTTTCCTCCTCCCATGGGATCGGACGTAGCTGCCAAGGACAGATCCAGGAACTGAAACCAAAGTTACATGGGTGGCTGTTCCCACAGGACACAGGCAGACTCTTGGGTTCCCAGTCTCCTGCAAGAACCTCTTTGGGAAAGATGCTTTATGCTAAAACAAAATATTCATAAAGAAAAATAAAAACAGGTGGGGGATGGGGCCACACTGTCTGCTCTCCTCATCTCTAACAGCTCAGGATCTCTTAGCATCTTCTTCGGATGTAATTGTCCTAACTGTCATGGTCTTCGTGTTTGTAGTAAGAGAATAAGATGAGCAGCTGAGGTGTATGGAGAACAAACAGATCTGTGCTCCTGTTCCTAGAGTAGATTGGGGGAGGGTTAGCTAGGATTTGAACTCAGCGCTGCATGCTGTCTCACAGGTCACTGTCCTTCCTACATGGCAGTCACTAATTCAACTTTTGCAAGGTTGCTTCATGTGAGTCTAATAGTCTTAGAAGGGAAGGTTGATCGGGTCTGACATGATTCCTTCCTGTGGGGTGTAGCTCTGCTTGGATCAGCTTAAACAGAGGCTTAGAGCAAACCCTGTCAGGGACTCAGCTGTGGTCACTGGGGTACCCCACTGACAGGTTAGCTTGAGTCTCTGTCTTGGGGATTGGGTGGGGAGAGAAAGTGACGCTCATTCTTTCTGATAACTTGATGGTGCTGAGAAGCTTTTGAATAAAATACTTTGCTAAATGAGAATAAGCCAGCGTGTTTGATCTGTAAACTCTGAGAAGTGTATACTTAGCTGCAAATGGGAGCAGCCAATGGTTGAGGTTCTTCAAATTGAAAAAACAGGAGCAGAGCTCAGGGTTTCCCTACTTTAGCTGTTCTGCAGGATATGAGCCAGCCTGTGCCTGCCCACTGTCATCATCCTCATGGCTTTTGCAAAGGGTCTTCATGCACCAAATCTAAGAGCCTGTGTTCCTGACACCCAACACTACTACTACATCATCCCTCCCAGATCCAATGTCTCTACAAGGTGGGGTCTCCGATGAGTGGACAGACTGCATCTGTTTAATTGAACACTGAGAAGGGCCTCCGTGTACCATTTACATCAGTATCTCTGCCTCAATAGATCTTTCTGGCTCCCCCAAAATTGTTCCCAACCCTAGCAGGGGATATTGTTTGTCATGGCACATCCCAAGGTCAAATTAGATAAAGATCAGACCTTAGCCAATATGTCCACAGTATTTGAGTCATCCTATTCTAGGGTAATAATCCATCTATACACACGTGAAACCAGATATGAAAATACAGGACACCCCCAAATTGAGGCCAAGGAAACTGACAGCTAACTTCTCATTTGTAACTACATGTACCAGAATCAGTAGAATGCATCTTTGGAGGTCTTGAGAGGTGGATTATAGTGGCTCTGGCACTGAAGGCCTGAGTCAGGATTGCCAGGAGTTCAAGGTCAGCTTAGGATATGTAATGAGTTCCAGACCCACCTGGACTGAGATCAAGAACCTATTGCAAACAAAACAAAGAAATAAAAAAGATACGATGAGAGAGAAAAAGCTAGACTTCTGTACTTAGTAAAACTACCTTTTATGAAAGATGAAATAAGGGCATTTTTATAAAAAGTAAAAATTGAGTTTTCTCCAGCAGAAGGAGGTGGTCCAGTGTGGGGATTTTAAAATATGTCAGCAAACAGAGCTAAGACTGGCCAAGTCTTACAAAGTTCAAAAGAAAACTACAAACAAGAAAACCCAGAGGCAGATGGATCTAGATGGGCTTGAGACCAGCCTCGCTTGCATGGCTAGTTCCAGGCCAGCTACGTAGTAAGACCTTGTCTCAGAACAAATTACCCCCCCCCCCCCGAAAAAGATCTCTAAACCGTAAAAGTAGCTAGAGAGGCAGGGTAATTGGAGTTGATATATTGAAAGTCTTAACATTTGGGTAGAAGATAAGTGTTAATTTTAGATATTGGTGTGGTAACATGTACGCTAAAACTTTCTGGATTCCTAGGAAGAAAACAAGATCCCAGACAAGGATGAATAGAGTAATAAAACAGTCTACAGAAGATAGAGGGCTGTGTGCTTGCTGGGCAAGCCTGACACCTGAGTTCAGTCCCCAGGACCCATGATGGAAGGAGAGGACCGATCGAAAGTCATGTGCCAGTCTGTGTCCTACACAAGACTCACAGTAATACAGCACTCACGTGGCAGCTCACAACTGGAACTCCAGTTCCAGGGGATCTGGCATCCTCACATAGACATACATGTAGGCAAAACCCCAATGCTCATTAAAGTTAAAAATGTTGTAATAAAACAAAAAACTTGCCAAGTCTTACAAAAGATTTGTTAATTTACTTTCATTTTCTTTTATTAACTTATTTTTTACATTCCAATCTCAGTTCCCACTCCTTCCTCTCCTCCAGCTCCCCCAACTCCTCGCCACCTCCCATCTGTTCCTTGCAGAGGGTTAGGCCTCCCCTAGGAAGTCTATTAAGTCTGTCCCATCATCTTATTGAGGCAGGACCAAGACATCTCTCAACCCTCACCCCCACCCCGTGTCTGGGCTGAGCAAGGTATCTCTCCATATGGAATGGGCTCCACTAAGTCAGTTTGTGCATTAATGTTAGATCTTGGACCCACACCTGTATTAAGGAGTCTAGTTCAGTCATATGCAGGTTCCCCATTTGTCAGACCTGAGTCAGTGATCTCTCACTAGCTCAGGTCAGCTGATTCTGTGGGTTTCCCCATCATGGTCTTGACTCCTTTGTTCATATTATCACTCCTCCCTCACTTTGTATTCCAGGAGCTTGACCCAGCAGCTAGTTGTGGATCTCTTAAGTTGAAGGCTAGCCTGGTTTATATAGTTCCAGGCCACCCAGGGCTGCATAGTGAGGCAGTGTCAAAACAAACAAACAAAAAAACAGATCCAGTAAGTAGACAAAAAGAGTGGGAATTGTGTCTTCTGGGCGCCCAGAAGGGATGGTGAGAGCTCGCCTTCCCTGATGGATCACCGGAAGGCAAAGTTGGTGACTCTGGAAGGCCCCCGTGCTGAATCCTCTTGAGAGTCATGCTGACTGTCAGAAACCAGGACCTGATAATGGGACTTGCCTTCCCATGTGGTTGTGGGTACCCGGTAGGCATTCTCAAGTGCCTCCTGTGGGAAGGGAGTGCCTCATTGCAGTTAGTCATTTGTTGATTTTTGCTTTTAAAGTGATTCCAGATGAACCCTCTCCTAGTGAGGACAGCATGTTCATAACTTCCATGCTTTTCGTGGAGCTGCCTCTTACTTTCTGGGGTTTGGAGAACTCATGCATTGAAGAACTCAAACCAGCCTGAGGGAGGGTGCAGTTGCCCTTCTTAGCTTATGCTCTTGCTTACCCCTGGAGGGGTCCCTATGCAGAAGCACAGCGGGAAGTGGGCAGGCTGGACTCTGGTCCTTCTTTCCAGCTGCCCTATGACAGTTGCTTTTTTGAGACCAGCTGCTGAAGGCTAGGACAGCCAAGGCACGACTGTAGTGACTTCCTTGGGCTGGGGTGTGACTTGTGGGTAGAGTGCTTCCTGAGCATGTGTGAGGCTCTGGGTTCCATTTGCAGTATCGCATGCAGAAATCTGTATCATCCCTGACCTCACCTAGAGGGGCCCCTCTTGGTTCACCTGACTTAAACATACCTACAGAACTGTGTAGACATTTTCAGTGACAAGGACACAAAGTCACACCCAGATCACCTCTCCAAACCCAATGTTCTTACTCACCTGGCTCCAGTTTATCTCTGGAACACCCCATCTTCAGTTCTGTCTCCCCACGGTTCCCTCTTCTAGAAGCTGTTCCTTCCCATCTTTGTTTGGCTGGCTTCTCAGTATTCAGATCATAGATAATGTCAAAGGCCAACAGGGCACCTCATCTAAGGAACAACCCCGACCCCCACTCCCCCACCCCACACCCCACCTGTGCACACACACACACACACACACACACACACACACTTCCTCTGGACTCTGTCACTTTGTCCAATATATATATTGTCTGTTTTCCCCAACGTAAGTACTCCCTGCCAGCTTCCCAAGGGCAGGAATTGTCCCCCCCCCCCCAGTGTATTCTCCAAATAATTATCAGAGGCCAACTGATTGAATGTACCCCAGTAATCAGTTACAACTTTATACAGAGATCTGAAGCCTGCTTCCTTATAAGCAGCTGGATGGGGACAAGGTGAATGGGAGAAGAGCCCCTGTGACTACATACATAGTTATTCATGTTTGTTTGTTTGTTTTCGAGTCAAGAGTTTCTCTGTGTAGCTTTGTAGATCAGGCTGGCCTCAGACTCACAGAGATCCACCTGCCTCTGCCTCCTGAGTGCTGGAATTAAAGGCAGGTGCCACCAACACCCAGCCATAAACATTCTTAAAGTGCCTGGAACCATACAAGTGGTAGGCAGAGCAATGAGCAAAGGCCAGCTCAGCCTTCTGGTTTGAACCATCCCTATTTCTAGTTAGCTCATGTCCAAAGGAAGAGCAGAGGGAAGGTAAAACAGTCAAGCTGGCCTGGTGACTCAGCTTGGAGGCTGTAGAAGCTGCTGTTTCCATATTTCTTATATTAAAAAGTTATCTTAAAATTCATTGAGTATGAAAGCTCTGCTTGAACATGAGCAACACTAATTCACTTTTAATAACCCAGCATTTAACCTATACGACAGGAAGAGGACAGAACTTTGTACATGCATATATTTAGAAGATACTTGACAAACAGCAGATTTTACTAAAACCCTTTCTCCCAAGGCTGTTGAAAAGGAAGGTGACTATGTGTGAGGCTTCCATGCAGCACCAGGGGGCTGTGACAGCCTGAAGCTGCAGCCGCAAAAGCATGGCCACTTCTGACCACAGAGACCACAGACCTCCAGGAGGATGGTAACCAGCTTACCAAGAAGGGGCTGTGGGGAACCCCCCAAATGCACAAGCCCTGGTTATCATGAAGTGGGGTTGGGGGTGGGGAGGGAGAAGAGTCCAAAAGAGCTCAGACGGGAGAGGGGAGGGAGACAGGGGAATGGCTCTTGCTCATTTATGCAGCCCTGAGCTGCTGAGCAGGGCTCTGGCTTTTCCCTCTAGGCTCACAGAGCCACACACATACATGCTCTCACGCAAGCATTCAAGCACACTCAGGCACACTGCAGGTGAGGCGTCACTGGCCCATGTAGAAGGCCATTGTCTATGTAGTGGCAAGAGGACAGTTTTCCAGGGCTTGCTCGATTTGTAAGAAGTCTGGGCCCTTAGAATGCCTTTCTCTCCTCCCCATTTTTCTTACTATTTATTATTTAAACTAAAGAAGGCTGCTTTGAGGGTGGGGTCATTGTACGCTGGTAGAAAGCTGGCTTAGCAGGTGCAAAACTTGTTTTTCTGGAAAAAATATAAAAGCATTACTGCAATTTTTAAAATTTATTTTCATGTATGAGTGTTTGCCTGGATGTATGTATATGCACTATAATGTGTCTGGTGCCTGCAGAGGCCAGAAGGATATTGGATCCCTTAGAACTGTAGTTATAGATGGCTGTAGTTATAGATGGATGCTGGGGACCCCCCCCCCCAGTCCTCTGAAATAGGAAGTGCTTTTAACCACTGAACCATCTCTCCAGCCCCTACTGCAAATTCTTAATAGTATGAAAAGAGATTGGTTTAAGAGCACTTGAGGCCCTTATAGATGTGTGGGTTTCCAGCATCCACATCAGGCAGCTCATAACTACCTGCAACTCCAACTCCTGGGAATCTGATCACTCTGCTGGCCTCTGTGATAGGCACCTGCCACATGTGATGATGTATAGTTATCCCCCCAACACACAGACATAAATTTGTTTATATGTACCATGAAGAGTGAGCTCTTTTCACCTCCAGCATTCTCTCTTACCAAAGCCTCAACTGTGTCTTGATTCTTCTATTTAGTTATGAGTGAGTGCACATTGCCCCTATCGTTTGCCTTCACCCCCACACACACCAGTAAATCTCGGGGTACTCCTATGTCAAGTTTTAACCACTGTATGGGATTTCTTCCCCCTTTTCTCTCCTCTTTCTTCTTTATAGAACACATGGTGTCTCTGTGCAGCTCCTAACCCCAGACTCTAGGCTGGGTCTAAAGGCATCACCACCCCAGCCCTGACCCCAGGATGACTATTAATCTGCCATGGTTTCCCCTCCAGCCCTAAAGGCTGGTTTTGATTACCGCATCAGACTCCCAAGTAGCTGCCCCACGGCTCCTGACATTCCTGTCTCCTAGGCATCTGCAGCCTGCAGACAATGCTCTGCAGAAGGGGCTCCAAGCTTGGTGGGGGGCTGGGGCTTCTAGAGACAGTGCTGTACACATCTGTACACACAGGCACAGGGCCCTCCTGGAACACGGTGCTTCTGGCTTTTCTACCAAGGTGGAGTAGGAAACCAGCTGCTACCAGAATGTGACCCTAACTAGGGGTGCTTACAAATAGGGGAGGGGATCTAGCAGGATGGGTATAAAAACAGAAAAACCTTGGCTCAGGAAATGGAGGGATGGCTCAGTCAGCAAATTGGTTGCTACACAAGCAAGGGGACCAAGAGTTGAATTCCCAGAATCTATATTAAAAATAAATAAAGTCGGGTGAAAACAAACATGCTTGTAACTCCAATGCTGGGAGGACGGGGTCCCTGGAACACCAGTTAGTCAAATAGGAGAGAGATGCTCTCTCTAAAACCTGTGGAGAGCAATTGGGAAAGACCAACATCAACCTCTGGCCTCCATTGCCACCACCCGCCCCCCATACACACAAAAAAAAACCTGGTTCAAAGCCAGGCAGTTCGTGTCTAAGTCCAGCATGAGGGAGGCTGCCTCAGCCTGGCAAGAAACTTAAAAGTTAAGGTCAGCCTGGACTACAGAGGGAGATGTTTCAACCCCCCCATCCTTGTGTATAACCCCCCACCTTCCACCTTAGCTGCATCCACCCTTCCCCATCTTAAAAAACCTGAGTAGCAAGTGTCAATCGGTGTGATAAGTACTTCGTTTTGTGATTTCAAAGTTGCTCCTGATACGGGGTTAGTTAGTGGTGGGAGAGCACAATCCAGCTTTATTACCATTGTTCCTGTGAGGTAGGGCCGCTTCCATAAGGAAGCCCTGAGAGGAATTAAAATAACGGACACTCAAGTGGGAGGGAGGGCAGCCGGTGAGGCACAGGCAAGAGGTGGCAGGCAGGGTGGTATGGTATTTGGAGGAGGTTGTATTCCTCAGAGGCTTGAGTCTCAGAAAAAAAGTGACCAAGACAAAGTCTATTTACATTGTCAGAGCTGTGCCTGGCCCTCCCTACACCCTAACATGGGCAGCCTTCCCTGGCATGCCTTCATCTGGCTCCATATTATCAGCTGCGTCAGCCTCAGGTAGCTACTGTGGAGATCCCAGGCCACCATGAGGAGGACTCTGAAGCAGGAGATTCCCTGACAGGTGGTGCTGCTTGCCGTTTCCTGGGCCAGAGAAGAAACACACAAGGAAGGGAGAAGAAGAAGCCTGGGAGGAAGAGAGGGCTTCTGTCTTCTGACACTGTGTAAACAACACAGACAGACAGAGAGACATGGCACTGGGAGCCTCCTGAGGGAACGGCTGGCAATCATATGGCTTTGTCCTGGCCATATCCTCAGTGGGTCATTGTTGGGCTTTGGAATTCCAGCTAGTCTTCTAGGTTATAGTGGTGATGATGGTGGTGGCGTCGGTTGCTGTGGAAGATGGCTGCACCTAGCAGCTGAGCAGCATGTCTTTGGGATAAAGCAAGTGAGCAAAGAGGAATGCCTGGCGTTCCTCCCCTGCATCGGTCTCCTCAGCCCCTCGGTCCTTCCTACAGTTCTCCCCGAGTACCAGCTCAGTGCAATGCCTTTGTGGGCTCCTGGCTTGCATTTCCTCCATGTATCCCCACCACATGTCAGAAACAGGGCTGTTGTTGGGGGAGGAAGGCAGGATGTGTGGGAAGGCAGGAGGGCATAGCCAAACAGGGCTCTGCAGGGAGAGGGGCCTGCTGAGAGGCCTGCTAGACAGTTGCTCCTGCAGGTTGGCCTCCGGGTGAGAGGAAAGAAAACACTTGGAGAGAGGATATGAATGCCCACTGGCCAGGGGAGCTGTAGAGAGTGAGGGCACCATGTGCACAGCAGAGTTGCCTTTCTTACAGCCCTCAGCCAGGAGTCAGAAGTGAGACCACCTGGGATTGGTCCCAGCTGAATGAAGAAGCACTGAGCACCGGAGGAGAGAGCTTCTCCTTCCCCACAACCTGACTGGACCAACATTGCTATCATTCTCTGCGATAAGACCTAGGATTCCGTGGCTAAGGGCCTGGCCCAACCCCCAACAGTAGAGGGTTTGCAGTCCCGTCTCCCCCATTTCGGAGGAATGTCGCCAACACCCAGCACACACAAGGCGGCAGTACCAAGAAGTGGGAAGCCACCGGGCAGGAGGAGGCAGGACCTAGGAAGGCAAGAAATGAGCTCGTGAGAGCGAATCTACATGTGGACAGCCAGAGTGGACACAAGGACCTTAACTGCTGCTGAAGTCACCCCTGCTCCTCTACCTGCCTGAAACCCTCCTCAAAACGACCAGAGCTCGGAAAGGCTCCGGCCTCTCCTTGCAGTCCCCCACCCTGGCGCCTAGGTGGCACCAAAGGCTCGTGTTGATGATCCCTGCGGCCGGGAGCCGCCCACACCTGCGGACAGAGAGCCATCCAAGTCTTCCTCAATCCAGCTGGGGGTTCTGAGGTCTAGATTCAAGTCCCTCTGGAACAAAGGGGCCGAAGCTTTCTCGCAGCCACAGACTCCTTCCCAGCTGTGATGTTGCTCCCTCTGTTTCCTGGCTAAATGAGGAGAGATAGATAGGGCTGGACACCCCAGGTCCTGGCCTCTCTGCCTCAGGTACAGTCCAAAACAAGTACTGCACCTGCTTTAAAAAAAAAAAAAAAAAAAAGGAAAAAAAATGTAGCAACATTAAATTCATGCTCAAGACTGTGTGTGTGAACAAAACAATCCATACACACTAGAAAACAATGTGCTCCCGTTGAAACGCTGAGCACCTTCAAAGTCTGGTCGTTTGTCGGGTGCCCAGCCCCACGGGCACAGGCGAGTCCGCTGACTAGCACCGATTTTCTCTGCAAAATTGTTTTCATCTGTGGCTAGGTAGCAAGACCGCAGCACCCTCGGTTCCTCCCGAGTACTTATTGGAGACAGCTGCGGCTCCCAGCATGGGGAGGTTCCCGGCTGAGCTCACGTCCCATCTAGAGAACCCAGAACAATGTCAGGGGTCCTCCAAGTCCTTGGAAGGACGGTCTGGATCTGTGTGGTGCCCGATTGTGGTCAAGAACAAGCGCTCTTTGGAAATGACACGGAACAGGATCTAAACACAATTTGGGGCAGATTTGGTAAAGGAAGAAATTAACTTCGGTTAGTGGAGCATCCTCCCGCCCCAAGTCCAAGAGCAGAAGAATCATATTTGCTTTGCCTGGCCCTGTTCCGCGTGTGTGCGCGAGTCTGGACAAGTGTATGAGTGTGGATGAGTATGTGAGTGTGAATGAGATGGGGGTTCTGTCCTCCCACCGGCCAGGACGCACGGACCCCCGCCCCTCCCCCGCCTCCAGCTAGAGCTGAGCTGCGGCCCCGCTGAAAACACAAAGTTCTTCGGTCTCAAAGTGACGCAAAAATTCTTGCGGAGCTCTTTGGCGGCGGCTATCTAGAGATCAGACCATGTGAGGGGCCGCGAGTACAAATAGCGCGGCGGGCGGCGCCACTCCAGCGGCCGCGCCGGTGCCTCGAGGGCGCGAGGGTCGCGCCGCCTCCGCCCGGGACCCGCCGCCGCGCCTCCCGCAGGTGGGTTGCTTTCCATTTTTAATTTTTAATTTTTTTCCTTTTTTTGTCTCTAACCTACGCTCCTTTTCAGAAGCTCTCGGTCCTGCGCTTGACTCTCTGGGCTTAGGGCGCCTTTGTCTTCCCGGCACAATGTCCTTGGGAGGGACCCGATGGAGACCTGGGGGGACCCCCCCAGCACTGGCCTCGCCCAGCCTCGCTCTTCGGCAAAAGTTGCTGTAGTTTCTAGTGGTGGTTCGTGCTTGGGCTTTACTTTTGGGACAAAGGCTGGTGGCTTTATGCAAAGACGCTGGCAGATACAAATAACCAGAAAAACCTTTGACACTTAGAGGTCCAAGCCTCTTTGCGCTCGGATGGCCTTGCTGGTGAGCGCGTGCCAACTCAGACAGCTCACAGGCCATTCAGAATTTATGGGAACGCCAGTGGGCTGTGTCGCACACCGAAGTGTGTAACCAGCAGTTAGTGGGGGCTGGGATGTACATTCAAATTGTTTCTAAAAAGCTGGTGGCCACGAAGGAGATTTTCTTTTTTACACAGGGGAGGGGAGTGTATTGAATTATTCTTTTTTTCAGTTCAGAGTGCTCAAAATATTGAAGGGTAGAATTTCTAAGAGTCAGACAACACAATACGCCTGTGTGTATTTTTATGATCAATTTTGTCCAGAAAAATGAACCAGGTCAATGGATTATTTATGGACCTGCTAGCTCTTATCGTAGTAAGGGGAGATCAAATATTTAATGTGTTTTCAGTTACATAGGAAAAATGTCTAAGAAGATAACACTGGGGTTTGTTTAAATGTAGGGAGCTGGGTAGCATCAGTGGCTGGAAGGCAGGAATGGAGGGGAGGGGGAAGAGCTCAGACTATGGCCCGTCCCTTTTGTGCGGTACTGCTGACACCTGAAGGTGCTTCTTCCTCTCCCAGCCTGGCCCCCAGGTGAGAGTCACTGACTGCTCCAGCCAGGGCTAATGGGAGGGTTCTGCAGTTCAGGCCATCTTAACTTCATTATTTGGGGCAGCTGTGAGGCTTGGCCCTGGTGTCTTTTGTGCCCTGAACAGGCATCCTACCACTAAGCATCATGGAAAGGAAGGGGTTTACATATCTAGGCTGGCAGTTAAACCCTGAAATGCTCTAGGTGCAGCTCTGTGGGGACTTTGCATGGTAAAGTAGACAGAATAATGACTGGCTCTGCCTGGTGCAAGGTCATCTTCCCCTGCTTAGCTGATTCAAGGCTAGCCTTGGTTACATGAGACTTGCCTCAAAAACAAAACAGAGCCCTAACCCCCAAGTGGCTTGTTCAGTTGGGTGTGGAACTTTCCTTACTATCCCTGAACAAGAGGAGATTGAAACTCCTCCACGGACTTGGGATCCATTACACTCTGGTGGCCCTCGAAGGTCATTTCAGAGTGCAAACTCCCAGCCTGTGCCTTCAAGCCTGTTTTAGTTTCCATTATATATGTATCTCCAGGGTGAGGAAGGGGAGATGGACTATGCTGACACCTTAATGGAATCCAAGATCTCAAAAATTCCTCTTGGGGGGAGTTTTAGAATCTTACGAGCGTTTTGATGAAACTTTCAGGGGACAGAACAGGGGGCATTGCACATGGAAGAATTCCCCTGATGGGTGGGTGGTGACTGTGGAATGAGGGTGCTGAGTGAATAGCAGGGGTCAGGTAGCTGGGTTGGGCACTGTCCATGGCAGGCTTGCAAATAGCCTGGGTGCCCTGCCCAAGAGAAACTGGTGATTCTGGAAGTGAAGCCGGTTTGTGGCAGGCCCTTCCTTGTCACATCATTTGGGTCCCCAGGCTGCCTGAATTTTACTTTGGATTACTGCATTAGCAGGATGTGGTCATGACTTAACTCTTAACTTCAGATGCCAATGGCCAGATGGGAAATTACGCAGTCATTTCATGTGGAGGACACAAATAGGGCTTCAGTTTTCAGTAACATTGACAGTCCTTTGGGGCTCATGAACCAGGCTGTTGAGGAAGGGGAGTGGGGGACCTGGGAACTGTGATGTCTGAGGCGGAGTTCCTAACCTTCCTTTTTGAAGAAAGAGCAAACTGTAATCATGATGCAAAATCCCTAAGGGCTGAGACCCTACCAGGGCTGTGAGATGGAGGCCTTCTGGGGATCTCCTTGTGCTTCAGCAAGGGCAGAGCCTTTGGATGCTCAGATACTTGTAAGTTAGGTTCAGTGCCTAAACCACACCCAGCTAGTGGATGGAGTTCCTGAACCCATGCTAGCTGACCTCCAGGCTGACTCCTCTGCTGGTCTTCAGGTTGGGCCCCTCCCTTCAAGGTTTTCAGTGTCCGGCCGCAGGCATAGGTAGGAGACCCACATTTGATGAGACACCTGCTTATTCCTACTTGAAGTGTACAGCTGCAGCTTGTGTGTGTATGGGGGGTCACTTCAAGGAAACTGCTTCCTTCTCAGACTAAGCAGCATCCTAAAGAAAATACATCGTCCCAGGAGAAACCCAGGTGGAAAAATAGATCAAGTTAGTCTTTAAAATGAAACCTGGCATGCCTGATTGTCCCAGAGCAGAGAGGAGCAGTATTTTGCTAGAGTGGGCATTGGACCCACCATGGGCCGACACAGCCACTTTATTTCCAGGATGAACTCTTGGCAGTGACGTTGGTCCACATTAAAAAAAAGTGCCAATCTGTGAGTAACACCTCAGGTGTGTGTGTGTGTGTGTGTGTGTGTGTGTGTGTGTGTGTGTGTGTGTGTGTTTTCCTCTAGGTGGTAACTGAGAAGTTGGATACTTGTTTACTGAACATTAACAATACAAACCAGCAAGTGTTTTTGTTTTTTTCCCCCCAGTCTGTGTCTAACAGGACGACCAAAATCAGTAGAGCTGAGGTGGGTGTGAGGCTTCCGAATGCCTTTGTCATTCCCCCCTCTGCTTTGGCTTCCCCTAGATGCTGGCAGCAGCTAGCAAGCTCCCACCCAACCCTGCTGGACTCGGGGACTTATTAGGTAAGAAGTCATAAGTTAAACTCCACAAGTGGATGAATTCCATGAATGTGCAAAGCCCGAGAAGCACCCTTGCCACATGGATTTTTGGAGGTGTCTGTTTCCCAGGCCCTGACAAGTGAAGGAGGTCTGGGGTCCCAAGGCCCAGCTCTTCCTGACAGTGTTTGCAGTAGGGAGAAAGAGGTGAGAGGGGCTGCATAGGTCAGGTGATGACCCGAAGGTGCTTCTTCTAGGCAAGCTCAGGAAACAGCTGGGTGCTCTGAGAGACTCTAGAGCCCAGGCCAGGTGAAAGGTGGCAGGAGTGTGGAGTCCCGGGCTATTGTCATTCCATGTTTGTATGGTCATTCCGTGTTTGTATGGTCTTCTGGGACATGCTCAAGCGGGGAAAGCCCAAACAGTTTATTCCCTTTGTTTCTGACGTGTGAATAAAATAGGAGTAAACTGAGTTCTTCAACTAAATACCCCCACCCCCAAGGAAGGGCCCCAAAATGAGGGAGTAGAGCATCCAGAAAACCCTAGATGAGAAGCTGTCTTTTGTCATGGTTCTCAGGACCCCGCCAGGCCTAGAACTTGTCCCCTGGCTAAGTGTTTCATTGATTATAGTTGCCATTGCCTTGTTTTGAAGGAACAGAGCTGGATGGAGGAAAAGTAGGGAAGATCCCAGGTGGGGTTAGCAATTCTGAGCATTCCCTGTCCCCAGCCCTGGGAGCACCAGCCTGATCTTCTTGCTGATTTCAACTGAGGCTGGATTTGGTGACTCGGATCCCAAACATGGGGAAACAGAGTCTAGAGGATTAGGAGTTTGAAGCTAACCTGGGTTCCATAGTGAGACTCTTTTTCAAACAAAAAGACCAAAAAAAAAAAAAAAAAAAAAAAAAAAAGGAAAAGCATCTATGTTTGCCAAGTATGTAGAATGTGACATTGGTCATAATATCATTAACGTGATTATGCAAGTTATATATTCAGATATAATGCTTTTGGCTGAACATTTACCCCTAAATATTTCAGTGTGATTTCCTGAAGTTGCCCTCCATGAGCACGTTTCTCTGTCGTGCTATAGGAGTATTAGGCACAATACCGTAATTCAGCTGGTATTCACTTGCCTGTCTCAAAGGTATCCTCATTAGTGGGTGGGGTTACTCTTTGATTGTAAACTACTTGTCTGTGGGACCGGTGTCACTTGAGTTTTGTCTTTCTTTCCTCTTTTTCCACCGCGTGCATGAATGTGTGGGGATGCACTTGCTTGTGTGAGCTCACCTCCCACTATTACCAACGCAGTGCTAGAGTTAGACTGCCACCCTGCCCCGCTCATGTGTGTGTGCTGGGGATCCCATGTGTGTGACTCACTGAGCATTTCCCTAGCTCCTTGCTCAGCTGTCATCTCCTATCTCCCTCCCCTGGCTTGTACATTTTATCGTGTCTGTGCCACATGACAGTGTCTTTAATATGCTCCTATGGAGGAAAAGCAAAGCTGCGATGGGTATCCCTATTTTCTATTGATTTCTAGGTAGGGTGAGAGTCGGTGACAGAGGGCTAGGCTGGCATACCAAAGGCCCTGGTCCATCTCCAGCACTGGAAAGCAAACCCGATTTAAAGTGACATTCCAGCCCTTCACACCTCACTTGTCTTCCTTTGTCCTTGTCCACATACATGCAGTATGGACAGTGTTCTGCTAAAAGCTGTGTGTTGTGGAGGGAATCTTATCCCCCTTTTGTTCTTTAAAGCTAGGTCTCCTGCTAGCCCAGCCTGGCCCTTCACTCTGTCGGCTCTTCCTGCTTCAGCCACCAAGGTGCTGAGATTACAGATGTGAGCCACCAGGGCCAGTTTGAAATTTAAGTTAAGTGGCAAGAGGGCGTTCTGCAGTGGAGGCTTTACCTTGCCTATGCCTGGCTCAAAAAGCCAGAGCCTCCAGGCTCCTCTTTAAGCCCAACTCTGTTGGAATCTTGGAATTGTTGCTGAGATGTTCCCTCCTCCACCTAGGGGTGCACAGTGGGTCTACCCTATGGGGGAGGGGTGGGAGGGACAGGGCCCTTAGGGCGGGACCCTGGGCCTGTGTGAGTTACCTTGGGGGAAGAAACTCTCATCTCTTCTGGGCTCCAGTGGGCTTCAGGTCAGCACAGCAAGGAGCTGCAGTCCCTCCAGCTGGAGAGCCGGATAAGGCTCCAGTGAGCAGGTTCTGGAGTGCAGACCTGAGGCCACAGGGCCTGCTTCCAGAGGGACCTGAAGCAAGCACACAGTGATGAGTAATTGTTCCGAGCTAATCTTGAGCCAGGCTGCAAAGAGGAAGCCTCTTGGAGGAGGAGATCTCTCCACAGGCCTCCCAGAATACAGTGTGATGAGATGTATGGGCATGTTTAAGGGCTCACCCTGAAATAATTTGGGGTGCTCGTTTATCTGCCTTCCAACACAGACCTTGGGAGCACAGCCCCAGTACCTGTTTACAAGTTTCCCAGATGACCACATGTCTTGAATGAGAGGCACAAAGCCAGTGAGCTCCAGTTCCCCAAGTCACAAGCCCTGTGGGCCTTAGTTTCCCTACTTGGAGTGTGAAGTAGAGAGCAGAATGGGTGTCCTGTGTGTTGGTGGCACAGAAACACCTGTCGTTATTTGTTGTTGCCTATGTGCTGTTAGTGCTAAAGCCAGCAGTTGTCACACTATAATCCCAAGAGCCTTTTACTTCCTATGTTCTGCTTCTAAACTGGAGAAACTAATAAGAGGCTCAGAGATGTTAAGTGGCCTGGTCAAAGTCACACAGCCAATAAGTGATGTCTCTGGGTTGTCAGCGTAGATGTGTGAGACAGAAAGGAACACCCTGGGCCCCAGACCTGTTAAATGACTGGAGATGGTGGCTGTCTGAGCATGGTTGCTCATGCTCACTGAGGCTATGCTTGCCTGTTTGCATCAAACCTATTTCTTTTTTTTTTTTTAATGTATATAAAAACCCATTACATTTTTGGCTGCCCTTGGACACATCTGGATCCATTCTGCTGTTCTGCTCCTCTAGACTGTACTCTGTGTGGAGAAATTGGGATGCCTCTTCTCTGCTGTCAGTACAGAACCTTTTGATTTTCCCAGTAACTGTCCCAAAACACTGGAGGAATGTTCCTATTCTTTCCATTCCAGAAAACAAAGGTATCTCTCAAACAAGGGCTCCTTTGCATAGGGCATGGCAGTGAGCGTGGAGGTCCTATCTAAACCAGATTTTGTTTATACCCCACGTCTCTTTACTTCACTTGAGGAGGAAGCTGGGGTCCTTATGGATTCCAGTGTTGATGCTACCCACCTTAGCATGCTCCTCAGCCCTGGACAGATACAAATGCAAGCCAGCACTATACACCACAGAGCCTGAGAAGGGGAATCAAAGAAGTTCCGAGGTCCTGTGGCACAAACTCCTGAGTGACTGCGAGTTAGCATGAGGGACAGCCTCATGCCATTTGTGTGGCCAGTGGGCAGGAACTCCAGGCTCCTCGGCTTCTTCAGGAAGTGCCAGCTTCCCTCTGAACATGGCCTTATATTTTAGAGGACGGTAGGACTGTACTGCTGGTCAGAGTCCATGCCTCTCTAGAGTAGGTTCAATGTTTATTGCTGCTAAAGCCCCACAGTTCTGCCAACCTTGGTAAGCACCTCCTCCCTCACAGAGAATGCAAATTGCCACTTGGCTTGATGACCTGTAATTAATCTTATCTCAGTGTTCAACCCATAATTCATGCTGGAGATTTGTTTTGGTTTTGGAAATGGAAATGGAGTATCCTGAGAAGTGAGCTCGCTTTGATCTTGACAGGTAAAGTCAGAGCACAAAACTCCCAGAATATTTCTTTAGACTGTGCCAATGGGCGTTAAACATAAGAGCCACGGGTATTTCCAGAGGGTCGGGTATTTTATGACTAATGGTTATAATTATTTGCTTGTTCAGACACCAGCTCCCCTGGCTACAGAGACGGTTTGTGAAAAGAAAAAAAAAAAAAAAAATAGAGATTTGACCAGGGAAATTTAAACAGGAACATGTTTTTTCTCTCCTCCCAGGCTCTCCCAGTTTCTTTCAGTTCTGGGGATGGAATCAGGGCCTCAAGGCTCTTACCAGGCAGACACTCTGCCACTTAGCATGGCCCCCAGCCTAGAAACACTTCTTTTTAACTAGCCAGGGACAAATTGAGAGAATTAGTGGGGAATGAGAATGTGAACAGAACGCGAACTATCAGCTAGCAGCCAAGCTGCCCCTGGGGTGGGGAGGAGGTGGGGGATGAGGGTGGGAGATGGGAGCAGACTGCAGCCTCACAGCACAGTTGGGTGCTGGGGTGCCACACACAACTAGCTAGCTTCTCAGCCTGGGATAACAGTGTTTGTGTGCTGAGGGCAGCTGCTGGGGCACTTTCTGCCCATGGATAAATGCAAAGCCTGCCAGGAGGAGGTCTGAGCTGTAATACTGACCTCCTTTGCCGTCTTCCTACCCCGCAGGATAAAAATATCTTTTAGAAAAGCTTTCAGTAGAGGATTCTTAGAAACCAACCTTCTTAACGACCTGTACTTCTCCACCATTGTTTGGGAGGCAGGTGTCAGGAAAGCCAGAGTGGGGCTCTGGACCACCAGTGAGGTTAGAAGGGAGTCAGGAGACCACCAGGAGGGAGTTCAGGCCAGGCACCTTCTGGAGACAGACTGGTAGCTGGGAGGAGTTTTCCTCTAACAGGGAAAGGCAGGGGGACTGAATTGATGGGAGCTTGTGTTGTGGTTTCACCGGGTTGTATGCTGGGTGCTGTGATCAAAAGTGGGGGGTGTGATAGAACCCTAGAAAGTAAAGCTGACGGATAGAGACAGACCGCTGTGGAGAAGCAACCTGGCGTCTCTTGTTGCCTGAGGGATGCTCAGACCAGGTTTATTTTAGTTTTATCAAGTTAGAAAGCACTGGGAAGATATTTCAGGAAACCAGAGCTTTATGATGATTGCGATAAAAATAGAGACTAGGATATTGTCCTTTCAGGGGCCGCTCATCATAGCTGCCAAGAAATGAAGACCATATCTTAGGGGCTGAGCCCCTGGCACCCTGGGAAATACACAGTGCCCCTGAGAGCACCAACCCACACAAATTTCCATCCTTGCTGCAAGATGCCCAAGGGACAGAAACTAAAACACGGAATCTGGAACACACTCTTTGGCTCCTGAGGCTGTGGCCTCTTCCCTTCCCCAAGGTCTGTCCTCTGAGTTGATCCACCCTCCATCCCACAATTTAAGTGTGAGGAAAGTTCTGATATTGGAGCTGGGGAGCAGTTCCTTCAGGCAAGACAGAGAAGAGAGTAAGGAACCATGCTTGATCCGTCACTGTCCACTGTAGGCCATCCTCACCCTTGGGGACACTTTCCACACCCACTGTTTGGTTGTCAGGCTTTCCTGT
Organism: Phodopus roborovskii; assembly: GCF_943737965.1. NCBI lineage: Eukaryota > Metazoa > Chordata > Mammalia > Rodentia > Cricetidae > Phodopus > Phodopus roborovskii. The sequence goes on along the minus strand of NW_026126407.1, from coordinate 5,736,033 downwards.
GTTTAGTGTGAACAATCATGTTCAAATTCAACATAGTTCTCTCTTTAACTATATTGATATATCAGCATCACCCCACCCCACATGTGCGCGCACACACGTACACATGTGTTAAATACATTTAAACATAAATGTATATTATATAAATATATATGTAATACATATTAAATGTAAACATATAAACATAGGTGTTAACTCATGGCAGGTGAGGGAGCATGTGGCTATGTTTAAAGTTTATCGGGGCTGGGGCTCCAGCTCAGTGGTAAGGCAGGTATGTAGCACATGAGAAGCCATGGTTTGATCTCAAGCACCACAAAAAAAAGGGCCAGTCTAGGTCACACAGTGGAGAGCTGGCAGAGTCTGGATGCTGGCACAACAATCAAGCAGAATGAGGCTCTGTCTACACTGATTTGTATCGTGGATTAATAAGGATCAGGGAAAAAACAGATAGGCGGAACACATGTCTATTCAGGGAGAAATAACTTACAACAGAGACAGATGGTTCCTGGTCCCAAGAATGCCTCTGGATGCTCTCTGTCCCCATCCAGCAAGCAAGAGAGTGCTCAGGGCCGCTTCTCCAGACCTAGTTCCCCAGACCTAGTTCCCCTGGCCACTTACTTACCCAGACCCCAGGTCATGTCTGCTCCTGTCCCCACCACCAGTGGGCGTGGTCCGTGCAACAGGTGAGTGAGTATCTCACTACACTTGTGTCAGAATCCCCTATTCTTTTCAGCATTTGCATCCTTGATTCTGAGGTAGGATGGGGGCCAAACAGCTGGGCAGGGTAGGCCCAAGGACATGTTCATACTTATATGCATGTATACCCTATCTACATGTAACCAAATTACCTCTTGTTTCTCTAAATATTTTTGGAAACAGCCAATCCTTTTAAAACCCAAACTTTCTACTTTACAGTTAAAAAAAAAAAAACATTGAACACAAAACTCTAATTGCTCTCTTCTTTGCCAATATTTATATCCACAGTGTGTTCAGGTTTTTTATTCTGTGTATGTGTGTGGGAACTCTGTGTATGCTAAACAAATAAATGCCTTACCACTTAGATATATGCCTAGGCCCTCACGATATTTTTGTCTTCACACCCGTCTGTATCGAGAGTTATGGGCTGTATAGAGCTATGATGTAGCTTGGTTGGTAGAGTGCCAGTGTGCAGAGTCCTACATTCAATCACCTGCATGAACCCAGGCACGGTGGTACACTCACGTGATCCTCGCACTCAGAGGTGGAAGCGGAAAAATCAGACAAATTCACATTCATCCTTACCTACATGGTAAGTTCAAGGCCAGCCTGGGCTTGTTGATCCCATCGACGAAGCAAAAAGAAAGGGAACATATGGGGTTTCCTGAAAACGCTAGTAGGAAGGAGCTGAGCATTTGCCCTCCTCCCATGGTTTGGCTTTGAGGCTGGCATGGGATCTCTGCCATTGTGAGCAGTGTAAGAGTCCATTTCTAGAATGACATGACCTTAACGAAGCAGAGGCATAGTCTAATTCCCAAACTGTCAAGAGCTTGAAAGAAATGGAGAGTGACCTAGAAGGCTTTGGCTGCTTCCAAGTTTATAGCAGGCAGAAGGTTTAAAGTCCAAAAGGGCTCAGATTTCTACTCCATGTGTAGAAATCTCACCCTCAGTCCTGAAGAGAGCCCAACTGCTCCCCTGCACCCATCATGGCAGTACAATAAAGGTGTGGCTGCCAGGGCCCAGCCTTCTGCAGGGGCACGTGGGAACAGGGTCACCAGGCAAGTGTGGGGCCAGTGGGCTGCACGCTTCTCCTTGACCCGCTGGAGGAGCACACCAGCCAGTCTGCTCATGGCTGCAGCCACAGGTGGCTTAGCCCCAGAAGTTGCTGGCAAGTGGCAAGAAGTATGACTGACTGGTGAGGAGCAGTGACAGACACGGCCCACTGGGACCTGCAGAGGACCTGGGAAGGCTGAATGGTGGAGGAGCATGGCTGGGCTGGACACAGCTGCAGGAAGCTGGAATTTTCTGGAGCCCGGCAGGGAGCGTGAGAAAAGACCCAGATATAAGGGGCATTGGACACCACCCAAGGGTGGTATTTTGTCTCTCTTTTCTTCAGACCACCTAGGTAGCATATGTAAACTGTGACATCAGGTGCTGTTTAAACGGAGAGGACTGTCCCTGCTGGCAGGCAGAAGTTGCAGCTGTGCTGCGGTCTCTAGGCATGGCATCCAGGACTGGGCTCTCTGGCTCTGCAGGGAACCTCTCCTCACATTCCTCTGGGTTACTGATAAACTACAGGGGACATTGGTGTCCCTCTAAATGACGCAAGTGCTGGTTCTTTAGAAGAGCCCGTGCAAGCAGTCTTGGTGATTTGCTATTTTTGTTTTGTTTCCTTTTCAAATTGCTTGATGGTGATTTGACACTCTCCCTTTGTGGAAAGGTTTAGTTGATTTTATTGACTCTGAGCAAATGGGCTGGCTTACAGATAAGAACATTTGTAACCCTGTCACCTAAGACCATTCCCTGCACTCAGGAAGCTGCAAAAGGAGGCCTGCTGCCAGTACAAGGGCTATCTATCCTGCTGCAAGTTCAAGGCCAACCTGGGGTACAGAGTGAGACCTTTCTTAAAAAATAAAACATGGATGATTACTACTCCAAACAAACGGACCCCTGCTTTCTCTCTTTCTCTGTATGCTTTCCCAACAGAGCTCTGCTTTGTCGTCATAACACTGGGAGGAGAGTCAAGCCAAGTTTGGGTCCTTAGATGGGCATCAGTGTCACTTACTGACCAACAGAATGGAGACCACACCCTTGAATTCTCAGCAAGTGCTGTCAGCATGCAAGGCCAGAGAGGACTGTCAAGAAAATGGTGTTCTACAGAAGGGTGTCCCCACCCCAGGGGACAGGGCAGAGCCTGGCCAAATATCCAATGGGTATTCTGCAGTTCCCAGCACGAGTGCAGGAGACGAAGCTACACACTCTATGCCAGCTGCCACCACCACCCTGGTGGCTGAGATTCGCCAAGGGGAGCGGGAGACCTGGGGCAAGAAGATGGATTTTCTCCTGTCTGTCATTGGCTATGCGGTAGACCTGGGCAACATCTGGCGTTTTCCCTACATATGCTACCAGAATGGCGGAGGTTAGTACCATGGGCCACCAGCAGAGGCTCTCACCCAGGGGTGGGTCGATGACCCTCATGGGAGGCCATAAGGCAAAACACATCTTTACTGTCCCGTGTGACTGACATGAGTATGAGAAATGTGAAACCTAGGCTTTCATGCTAGTCAAGTCTCCAGTCAACCACAATTCCTAAGGTAGCCTGCATGGGGCTTTCAGTCTGTGAAGCTGGGCCTGCGCTCTCCAACACATGACCTTGGGTTTACAGCACTGTCTGTTTTTCATTTGCTGAAGAGCTTTCCTTCTCATCCTGTGTTAGTCAAGCTTCTATTAGTTGAGTCAAAAGCAAGAAAACACGCCCCACACTGCTGAAGTTCTGCTGGCAGAGCAGGGAGGTATAAGGCCTATGGGAGGAAACCTTAGTAGGTGGCTGGCTGTAAGGCTCCAGACCCTGCTGGGACATTGGGCTTGTGTGAGATCAGAGAACAGTACTAGTTTAGGTCCAAAGTCTTTAAGTTATGAGACTTGATGTGATCCAGAGTTGAACCCAGCCTCTGTGACATTCACACCAACCTCAGAGCATTCATGGCCACATTTACATCTCTTGTGTTGTAGAGGCCGTGTCTTGTCCATCCTAGTGACCCTAAGGGTCTAGTTATGTTGTTGACTGTTATGTGTGAGTTGGGGAGCATGAGAGTATGCAGAGCAGACTGGGAGACGGGTGAGTATGAGTTGGGGAGCATGAGAGTATGCAGAGCAGACTGGGAGACGGGTGAGTAGGTACTGACCCTCTGTGTGGATACTGGGCAGGAAGAAATAGGTGTCAGTCGGTAGACATGTGTTTTGACAAACTGTATGAAAGACAACTACAATGAGATCCGGAGGTAATTCATTTATGTCATCCAGACTTCTGTGACCTGACACAGTTTCTTTGTCTTTTAATGGCTGTTCTGTGGCTACGAAGGCAGCTCCTTGGGCCATGGGAGTTTGCACACCTCTTCACTGGTAGGACTGGAAATCATATTCTCCTTATCTCCCATTTGGCAGGACGTTTAGCCTGAGCCTTATGTGAGAGGCTGGGTCCTTGGTGACATTTCCTACTGTAAAGCCAATTGGGTAAATCCTTTGGATGAGTTGAGGGTCACCATAAAAACCCAGCAAGGTTTTGATTCTCACGTCAGGTTTGCTCACAGTGACTGTAATCACTTGGTTGCATCTGTGCGGATCATCAGATAGTTCCACAGTGTTCCCACAGCTGTACATCTTCATGGGGTCTAGGGTGGACCCTCCGGGAGGTCAGTTTTTAGAGTCACCTGTGACTGTGGTGCGTGACCCTCTGGCACCATCATCTGTTGGGATTGGAAATCAGAGCTCAGACAAAGAGGGAGGGAGGTGGTCCTTGTTCATAGTGGTGAACATCATGTTTAGAGGGTAAATTTACTGTACTAGGCTTATGGAAATAAAAGGGTTTCTTTTTGATTGTATAAGTCATGAGGAATTTGCTCCTACCTTGAGTGTACCCAGTCAGCTGGCCCAAGATGACCTGCTTCCTGGTGCAGTTAGGCTAGTCTTAAAAAAAAAAAAAAAATGCTGATTATTGCAAAATATTTCACTGCCTCCACTACTCTTACAAGGTTAGGGCCACAAAATTAAATAGGCTAGTTGCTAAGTTCTACTTTTGTATAAAATGCTTGCTTGCTTGGATGGCTGAGGCTTGGACGTTGGCGGTAAAACCAAGCCTCTCCCTCACCCAAACAGCATATGAGTTAATTTGGTATAACTTGGTGGGTTTTGCCTTTACAATCCTTTGGCTAACAATAACCGGGGCTTTGCCTAGAGAACTCTTTCTGGTTTGGTCCTGGCCTCTAATTTACTAAAACCCAAACTTGAGTCAGATTGGTGACTCTCTGAACCACCCCAGACCTACAACAGTGCTGGCACCTGCTCTGTTGACTCTAGCCCAGCCTCTTTCCCCTTACCCCCTCAGGCACCTCTTTCTGTGTTGTTCACTGGGTTTGTTTGTCTTTTGCTTGCTTGTTTTTGCTTTGATCTGCCCTGAAACACTTAGTTTCATTTCTTGTTGCTTCAGTGAAATACCAAGACAAAAACAGCTTAAAGAGAGTTATTTGGCTCATAGTGCCAGGCTACAGTCCATCACACTGAAAGTTCTAGATGGCAGGAACTCCAAGCAGCTAGTCACATGCATGCGTACATGCTGGCTCAGCTGAGGGTCTCCTTCTCCTTTTCATTCAGTCCAGGGCCCGACCCGTGAGGTAGTGCTGCCTACATTCTGGATGGGGCTTCCCATGTCCATTAACACAGTTAAAGTCTCTCATGGGCCAACCCAATCAAGATTTCTGGGTGTGGTGGCCATGCCTTTAATCCCAGTACTTTCAAGGCAGCGGCAGGCAGATCTCTGTGAGTTTGAGGCCAACCTGGTCTACAAAGTGAGTTCCAGGACAGCCAGGGCTGGTACTTGAGAAACCCTGTCTCAAAAAGCAGAAATCCAAACAAACAAAAAGACTTCCTCCATTGGGAGCCCTTCCCAGGTTATACCCACCAAGTTATACCAAATTAACAATGTCAACAGTCATGCTCACCAACTCAACCAGGGGTTCACACTTGATAGTACCCCTGGGACTTTGTCTAGTGGGACCTCTCACAAAGCACAAGACCAGGCCGCCTACTGTGAACTCATCTCCACATCAGCAGGCCCATCTGGGGACAGATGTGGGCAGGAAGTAAAATTGTCTCCTTTCTGCCACAGGTGCCTTCCTCCTCCCCTACACCATCATGGCCATCTTTGGGGGAATCCCGCTTTTTTACATGGAGCTTGTACTGGGCCAGTACCACCGAAATGGGTGCATTTCTATATGGAGGAAAATCTGCCCGATCTTCAAAGGTAACAACTGAATGGCCTGAGGGTCGGGAGGAGGTGCCTGACAAGGCACATAAACGGCCGGGACCTAGTTCTTTAGTCTCTTAGGCTTTATGGGTCTGAGTTGCCCTGTGAACTTGCCTTTCTCACCCACTGCCTAGGGATTGGCTATGCCATCTGCATCATTGCCTTCTATATCGCCTCCTACTACAACACCATTATAGCCTGGGCCCTCTACTACCTCATCTCCTCCTTCACCGACCAGCTGCCCTGGACAAGCTGCAAGAACTCTTGGAACACGGACAATTGCACCAACTACTTCTCCCAGGACAACGTCACCTGGACACTCCATTCCACGTCACCTGCTGAGGAGTTTTACTTGTAAGTACATGTGAGGGGGGGTGTGGTCTGTTAAGGACAGGCCATATGCCCCATCTTGGCATCTTAGGAACCAAAAACTCTTCACCCTTCTCCTGTCAGACTTCTTTTAAAGTGTTTCATTAGCAGATAGTAGTTATACAAAACAGGTCCCATTGTGACAGTTACACACATGGATATATATCTTGCTTACATTCACTATTATCTCCCACTCACCACCTTCCTAACTCATTCCCCTTCTATGGTCATTGTTTGTTTGGTTTTGTTTTTCTATGCTGTCTGATGATTGCTGTCAGGAACATGGGCAACTTACCAGTGCTACACCACTGGAGAAAATATCTTATCCCAGCAAACTTTGACTGCCTATAGTCAGGGATGGGTGGGATCTCGTGACCCCTTCCAGGTCTCCTGAGATTTGAGAGGTGAAGCCTGTCAAGATTAGGGAACAAATGTGAGTGTAGGGACGGCAGCATTGCCCTCTCCGGGATTTGGAGTTGGGACTCTATCCCGACTGCTCCATAAACTGACCCCTCCTTGTCTCTACACGCCATACATCAGGCCAAACCGCTCCACCATGTCCACACTGACCCTACCTTCACTCCCCAGAGTTACTCCTCTGCATTAAAGCTATCCTTTTTGTTGGCTTCTCCTCCTCCAGCTGGTTGCCATGGAAACAAACACCCTATTACTTCAGTTGTTCAAAACTTGTTTCTGATCTGGTGTGCTGACTATGTGAGTGGGACCTGCCCTTTGGAAAATACTTGTAGAATCTAGGATTTTTTTCCTTATGGTATTAAGGATTAAACCTAGGGTCTTACACATGCTAGGCAGTTGCTCTTCTAGTATGCTATTCCCCCAGCACAGTAGTATTTTTAACATGGGACTTTTAGGCAATAGTAGCCCAAATACAGAGCTAATTTTGAGTGAAGGGCTCATTGTCACACACAGATTACCATGTAGTGCAAAGCTGGTCATGCCAGCTGAGAGGTTCTGGTTCTAGACAGTGGATGAGGAGAGATCAGGCCTGGCTGTGGGCTGAATGCTCCTCCTAGGGCCATCCAGGGTTCTTTCAGAAGGAGCAAGGCCCATTCCAGCCCCTCCTGAGGCCCCTGCTGGTGTGCACTGTCCTCTGGTGGCATCTGTCGTGTGCCCAGGTGGCTCTCACAGGTCCTTCCTCTGTCTGTCACTCCAGGCGCCATGTCCTGCAGATCCACCAGTCTAAAGGACTCCAGGACCTGGGGACCATCAGCTGGCAGCTTGCTCTCTGCATCATTCTCATCTTCACCATTATCTACTTTAGCATCTGGAAAGGAGTTAAAACATCTGGCAAGGTGAGGAGGACTCTGCTGCTGCTTGTCCTGAACTGCCCAGGACCCCACAGTGTCACACAAACTCAAGACCATTACCCCGGACAGCTACTGAGCAGGAGAAAATCAGTTTGCCTCAACACCAAACACATTCTGTGATACTTTCTTCATCACATCTGTTAGAAGGTTCTAGAAATTAACTGATATCCTCTACATGTAAGTGCATCTAATTAAATGAAGGTACATTATATTAGAAAATGTATAGGGGCTGGAGTAGGCAAAGTGCTTGTCACAGAAGCATGAAGACTGGAGTGTGTGTCACCAGCACTCATGTAAAAAGCTGCACATAGTGCATAGTGTGTGGCTGCAATCCCAGCATGGGGGGAGCAGGAGGCAGAGATGGGGGACCCTTGGCTTGCTGGCCAGTCAGGTTAACTGAGTGGGTGAACTTCAGGCTTGGAGAGCACAGTCAGGTGAATACCACCTGAGGAAGACACCCAGTGTGTCAACCTCTGGCTTCCACACATACATGCATGCACTGTGTGTGTGTGTGTGTGTGTGTGTGTGTGTATAAATTCTTTTAGCCTTGTGGGTTGCCAATATTGGCCATAATTTACTGGAAGCTACTCAAGAGCCAAACCCAGAGCTTTTCTACACTGGCTAATTCTATTGCTTGCCGCTAGATTCTGTCAGATGTGGAGCAGACTTAAAGGTAGGGAGTACTGGCAAGCAGTCAGATCCCTGAAGGCAGTGGAGTTTTGTTACTGCTGCTTACTGTCTGTCTGCTTTTTCAGAACAGCATTTCACTATGCGGCCCATGCTGGCCATGAACTCATAGGAATCCTCCTGCCTCAGTGTCTGAAATGGCAGAATTACAGCAGTATGTTACACCCAGCCTCAGGCTTGGAGATATGGATCCTCCTGCCCCCCACGCTGCTTCCTACAGTGACAGAATAAATGGACCCCCATTCCCAGAGGTCATCAGTAGAAAGACAGTGCCACCACCTGTCTCCTCTCTTTGCTGTCTCTGGGACAGTTTGGTAGTAACCCATGTTTCTATTCTTCATTCTAGGTGGTGTGGGTGACAGCCACCTTTCCTTACATCGTCCTGTCTGTCCTGCTGGTGAGGGGGGCCACCCTTCCTGGAGCCTGGAGAGGGGTTGTCTTCTACTTAAAACCCAACTGGCAGAAACTCTTGGAGACAGGGGTAAGACATTGAGGGCCTGATTTTCACTAGATGAAGCCAACTCTCTTTCAAATAGGACAGCAGGGACAACTCAAATTTAATGTACAAGTCAGCAACGATACTTTAGATCAGAAATACAAGCACTAAGAACACAGTGTCTTGAGGCCACTGAACGGTAGGAAGAGAAATCACTTATATTTCACCAGAGAAGTGGCCATCCCTGCAATGGGCCTGGAAACTGGCTTGTGCCCAGCGAATGGCCGCACAGAGGCCTGAGGGGTGCTGCTTTGCTCTGCTGCAGCCCAGGTCTCACGCATACCCTGTGCCTCCCCTGCTGTGTTCCAGGTGTGGGTGGATGCTGCTGCTCAGATCTTCTTCTCTCTTGGCCCGGGCTTTGGGGTTCTCCTGGCTTTTGCTAGCTACAACAAGTTCAACAACAACTGTTACCAGTGAGTACGTGGAACTGTTGGGCAAGCTTGGAAATGGAGAGACAGACAGTCCAAGGAAGGCAATGGTCTCAAACCCGACCATGAGGGCACTGTCCCTCAGGGGTATCACAGGTCCTTGGCCATTCATCCATGGCCTTAGTGCCCATCCAACCCATATCTTTACCCAGTCTATTCAGAAGTTGAGAAAGTCTCCAAGCTACTTGTGTTTTATGAGAGTCATATATATGAAATAAGAAATTCAGGGGATGATGGTGCATTCCTATAGTCTCAGCACTTGGGAGGTAGAGACGGAAGTGATGAGTTCAAGGCCAGCCTCAACTACAGACTGAGTTCAATGTTGTGTTGAGCCACACAAGATCACTCCTAGAACAAGGAAATGTTTTATAACAAGGTTATTAAAAAATGCAGTATACCATAGTTAATATACTTTATAATTAGCTAGGCATGGTAGTGTATACACCTTTAATCCTAGCATTTGGGAAGCAGAGACAGAGACAGATCTCTGAGTTCACCTGGCCTACAAAGCAAGTTCTAGGATGGCTAGGACTACACAGAGAAACCCTGTCTCAAAAATCATGCTTCCATATGTTAAACAGGACTATTGCATTGATGGTGGCTTGAATGCCACTGATCATCTTTAGAGATTAAATCTTCCTGTACAGATGGCAATGTCCAGCAGTCCATTTATACCATTATTGATATAATTATGGAATCTGTTCTTTCTGAAGGTGGGGGAGGAGTTCCCACACCCTCTAAGGACTGTGGCCTTGTTCTGAGATACCATCTAAAGCTATGTAATGAAATCTTAAAACTTTCAAGGTTTCTCCTCAGCAGTCGTGTGATTTAAAGATAGTATTGAAATTCCAGTTTCACGAACGTGAGGTCGAAGCCCCTTCTGGGACCCCTCTGGCTAAGGCCCCACTCCAGGGCACTGCCTCTCCTGGTTAAAGTCCATGGTACTCTGTTTTCACAGCAAGAAGCTCTCCCTGTTCCCCTCTTACTCTGTAGCTCATAGCTCTGTGGCTTTGAGCTCACAATCCTCCTGCCTCACTCAGCCTTCCAAGAGATGGAATTAAGGCACATGCTACTACTGTACCTGGTTTATGTCTTAAAACATCCCTGACCTGCCTTCCCCATGCTCTGTGTGGCGGCCACAGCATTTGGGAGTAGAGCTCTGGGGGAGGTGGGGGGTAGGATGGGCATGGGGAATCGAGACACAGAGAAGGGTTTCTTAGACTCCCTACCCCAGAAGTGTCTCAGGCATCCTGGGTTTTCCACTCCAGAGACGCCCTGGTGACCAGTGTGGTGAATTGCATGACAAGCTTTGTTTCTGGCTTTGTCATCTTCACGGTGCTTGGCTACATGGCAGAGATGAGGAATGAGGACGTATCCGAGGTGGCCAAAGATGCAGGTAGGATCCAGGGCTCTGTGTATGGAATTGATACACGTTGGCTCTCTAGAAATACTTTTCAACTGTTCTTTTAAATTTTCAACAATTTGAAAGAAACTTAATTGCCCTGGTGATCTCAGCCCACCCATGCATTCAGTTCTCTGTGCCCAGTGCATGATGGGATTAAAAATATGACTTGTATGATAGCTTTAAAATCAGTGGGTTTGGGCACTGGGATAATCTCGTGGAATGGTCCAGTCCTCAGGACTTCCCTTGCAGAGAGATAAGATTTAACTGATATGGCCGGCCATGTTGCTTCATGTTTTCATGGGAAGTAGCATAACAGATATTTAAAGCAACGAGACCAAGTAGTTAAAGCCCCAGGTATTTTGGCCAGATGTAGTGCTTGGACCAAATGACAGCATCCCTAGCTAGCCATGAGGGTTTGAGAACTTGTCACATTGTCAAAAGAATTTTAAGAGCTGGAGGGGTAGGTTGTAGGTCAGTGGTAAAGCACTTACCTATGGTGTTCAGATGCTGGAGTTCATATCATAGCACCCCCAAATGTAAAAAGAAGGGGTGACTTAAAAATGAATGGCTGGGGTCCTCAGTCCCTCTCCTGCTATTCTGGTGCTGAGGACAGCGCAGGGTACTTCAACTGTAGCAGTCCTGGCCCTGACAAAACAGAGTCATCACATACTGGGGCTTGTTGGGTCCCAGTCTTAAGTCTCTTCTAGATCCTGGGTTGAAAGACACAGTTTTCAAGGTGAATAATCTTCCCCCAGCTTTGCAAAGTGTCAGGTGTGGTGGATGAAGCAGCCTTTGATACTGACAAAAGCTGATTCCCCACAGAGGCCTGTGGTGAGAACCACAAACTTCTGTGTAGCCCAGTTCTACATGGCAGGATGGGTCTCAGCATCCACCTTCTCCTCTTCCTCCCTCTCCCTGTTTTAGGCCCCAGCCTCCTCTTCATCACGTATGCAGAGGCTATAGCCAACATGCCAGCATCTACATTCTTTGCCATCATCTTCTTCCTCATGTTAATCACATTGGGTTTGGATAGCACGGTGAGTAGAGACAGAAAAATGGGTCTGGGAGGATGAGAGGAAAAGGGATCAGGAAATGGCTAGACTCACTTCCTCGCACCCAGGCCCTCACGTGGTACTGTTTGCTATCTCCTGGTAATTCCCTTCTTCCTCCTCTGATCCTCCCCATTGTGTCCCCCAGTCCATTCCTCTCAGCAAGGCACCTTTTGCACTGGGTACAATAGAGAGTTATTACTGGTATAATGTAGGGAAAGTGCCTGGCACAAAGGGCTCAGCATATATAAATTATTTTCCTTCTTTCCCCCTGCTGGCACCTAAGGGCTCAGCTCAGAGACTTGTAACTGTTAGTATAGAGAGCATTGAGCTGGCCTTGGAGCAGACAGTCTCTCCCAGACACACCAAATGCTGAAGTTTTGTGTGCTGTATTTTCTTGCCTGCATGGCCCAAGTGATGGTTTCTGATGATGGTATCAGATGGAAGTAGGTTTCCAGCCATGTTCACAGGCCAGTGAGTGGGCGAACTGGGCTTGACCAGCTTGACTGTTCACTTGGTGGTCTTATCTCTCTTCCTGTCCACTGTCCTTAAAGCACAGGCTTGTCCCAAGACTGCATTGTGACCATCTGCATGTATGTTTTTAGTTTGCAGGCCTGGAAGGCGTGATAACAGCGGTGCTGGATGAGTTTCCACACATCTGGGCCAAGCGTCGGGAGTGGTTTGTGCTCATCGTGGTCATTACTTGCATCTTGGGATCCCTGCTCACACTGACTTCCGTGAGTCCTAGGGCCTTTGGCTACTGGTGGCCTCTATCGGGCTCCAATACTCCACAAGCAGAGTGGATCCTCCCCCCCCCCACTTCCACAGTGTGCTCACTTGAGGGCCTCAAGGGGTGTTGCTAGCACTATTAAAAACAGGGGCTGAGGATTCAACTTAGTATGAGGTTGCTTGCTTGGCATAATGTGAGGCTCTGGGTTCAATTTTCAGCAATGAAAACTTTGTCACCAACGAGAAGTTATTTCTGCATTACCTTCTGTGAGATCTGTGCATGGCATGCAGGATGGGAGTGCTTAGTGTTTCACAACAGACCCAGTTATGTTTCAGGCTTGAAGAAATACCTGGGGAGAAGTTAGGATTTGCATTTCCAGCCTTTTCCACTTTTCAGGGGTGCTTTGTCCTGGGGGCCTGGTCTGCAGGCTGGTGTCTTGGGTGCAATGCTACTGTCTCCTTTAGAGCTCTCTCTGAAGAAGTCAGAGCCTTTCCAGTCTCCCCTCTCCCATTCCCTGTCTTTGTTTAGTAGCCAAGGCAAGTATAGTAAAGTACACATCAGTTAGTGTGACATCATGGGCTTCCTGGCTCAAGCCATGACCTCAGTGACTTCAGCAATTTCCCAGGGCAGGGCAGGGCAGTGCACAGGTCTTGGAGGGGTCAGAAGTTAGACACAAAGGCACACAACAGTGACCTGCATGCTTTTGTGTCATGTTGGTCATTCCACTTTCAGAGTTTGTCTTTTCTTTTTCTAGGCAGGGTTTCTCTATGCTGTCCTGGAACTTACGCGATGTAGACCAGACTGGTCACAAACTCAGAGATCCTCCTGCCTCTGCCTCCCTAGTGCTGGGACTAAGGGCATGTACTGCCATGCCCAACATCCAGATTCAGTATTACAGTTGTGGGTTCTCCGAGTTTGAGTCTATGAAATGGTCAGTAAGTGGGAAGTAGAGTCTGTTCAGAGTTTATCTCACAGGGTAGTAGGTAAAACAAGGATGAGTTAAGGGGCTGAGGGCTCAGTGGTAGAGCCTCACATGCCCCTGGCTGTGGGTTCAGTGTCATCTAAGGTGTCAGATGAGGACAGCCCTGGGGTACCCTCCATTCAGAAGTTTCTGCAGGCCTTTGTATTCGTAACGAGGGGGGTTGTGCCTCAGGAGACTGTTAACCACATCTGTAATCTCGTTCCTAGGGAGGGGCATATGTGGTGACACTGCTGGAGGAGTATGCCACAGGGCCCGCAGTGCTCACAGTGGCACTCATAGAAGCAGTTGCCGTGTCTTGGTTCTACGGTAAGGAGCCGCTTCCAGGGAGGACTCATTCTTGATTGCTGTCAGTCTGCATGGAGCCGGGCACTGATTTCATCAGGAGGACAGGAAGGGGCAGCTGGCTAAGTGTGATCTCCTGACAAGTCTAAGATAATCTCAGCGGAGGGCTCTCTATAGCTGTCCATCATTTCCTCTGCACTGTACCCGGATATTTTTTTTTTTTTTTTACATTTACGAAGGAGAGAACAGCTAAAGTCAGCGAGTTCACTCACAGTGGCAGTTTAGGACCTGATGTACAGAGTACTGCTTTGAGAGTGCCCCGGAGAGTACTGCTTTGAGAGTGCCCCGGGTTTAAGCTTCTTGTGCAGGACCCCTTTCCAGAGCACTGAGATAGAGCTTAGGTCCTTATCTACTAATAAGAAAAGAATGTCCTTGCTGCCTCTGCGTTGGCAAATGCCCCGGTGACTCCCTCTGGTCCTGGGATGGACTTTGGCAAGGGTGAGAGGAGGTACAGGAAGTGAGCTGAGCTGCCACAAGCCCTGGATAGGGGGAGGGGAGGGCACAGGCACTGATACGAAGAACATACGTCCAGAGACGTGTCTGTATGACCCAGAAGCAAACATCTCATTCTGGAAATGCATCTGCTTTCCAGTCTCTCTGCTCAATTGCTTTGTCATGGTAGTCATTATGCACGGTGTAAAGAGAATGGGGCGAGACATGAACTAATGATTTCAATTGCATGTGTGTGTGTGAGTGTAGCAGCCTGCAGAGGCTGGAGGAGAGTACTGGATCCCCTGAAGCTGGACTTGTAGGAGGCTGTGAGTCACCTGTTGTGGGTCCTGGGAACTGAATTCAGGGCCTAATTCAGAGGACAGAGTTCAAAATCACCGTGTAGACCTGCCCTAGGGACGGCAGACTTCTGGAGAAGCAACTGGAAACTTCCACTCCTCAGGCCCTCACTTGTCCTTGGGCGTTGCCACTTAAGTGCCAGTGATCTTTTATGGAAGAATCTGGATCTTGACCTGGCATATGAAGCAATACTGTGGTTAAAAAAATTCCCTGGAAGAGCTAGAGAGGTGGCTCAGTGGTTAAGAGCCCCGGTTGCTCTCCCAGAGGACCTGGGTTTGATTCCCAGCACCCATAGTGGCTCACAACCATCTGTTAACTCCAGTCCTAGCGGGTCTGACACCCTCTCCTGCCCTCCACGGTGGGCACCCTGCACACACAGGGTGCGCAGACACACGGAGGCAAAACACTCATACACATACAATAAATCTTTAAAAGAATCTCCTTGAAAGTTGCCATTGCATAGTCCAAGTTGGTCTCTGCAAGGCAGGCTCACCATTCCTAAATAAAATGACTTCCTTCCTACTGTTAACACTATAATCAAATCCAGGCTGAGATCTTAGGATGACAGTGTGGGCACCTGGCTGTCTGCCGAGGTGTCCATCAGCTTTCTGGCTCTGAATTTTGCTTGCTGTAGAAATGAGTCAGATTTGTAATACACCCCTGACACACACACACACACACACACACACACACAGGCACACACTGCCCCATCATGTGGAGAAGTACCGGAGTGACTCCACCAGCTCAGGAATTCCCACTCCCATTCTTGCCGTCGCCAGTGATTCTGAGACTCAGGATGTCGTCTCAGTCAAATTCTCCTTTGGGCAATTCTAGGTATCACTCAGTTCTGCAGTGACGTGAAGGAAATGCTTGGCTTCAGCCCGGGTTGGTTCTGGAGGATCTGCTGGGTAGCCATCAGCCCTCTGTTTCTCCTGGTGAGTTGTCACTTCTGTTTTGTTGTTCCAGGTATTATAAGGCCAGACAATGGTGGTGCATGCCTTTAATCCCAGCATTCAGGAGGCATCAATAGGAGAAACTGAGTTCAAGGTTAGCCTGGTCTCTACGACCGCAAGCACTACACAGAGAAACCCTCTCTTAAAAAAGGGGGGGTGCTACTGAGGTGTTGTAACAGCCAGAAGAACATGCAGAGCCCAGGCTGTGCATCTTAGTTATAAACCCAGCACTTCTACGTGGACAAAATCATACCAAAAGACAAAAATAAGCTAGCACTACAAGAAAGCCCTCTGTCGGTGGCCTCCCAGCAGCTGAGCCCACCACTGAGCATGAGGAATCCTGCTACCCAGGGGAGCAGCATCACCACTAACAAAGACGATAACATTTCCTGGGCACTGAGTGCCAAAGCTGACTCTGCACCCAGTTCACACCCATTGCCCTTTTAATCTTTACGATGATTCAGAAAGGGGGTGGGGGTGGGGTTCTGTTTGTTTTTAAAGACAGTCTCCTTATGTAGATTGAGTTGGCCTGGAACTCTATACGTAGCCCAGGCTGGCCTCACCTGTGACATCCTCCTGCCTCTCACGTGCAGCTACCACAGGCATGAGCTGACTTTGTTTCTTCTCATTAGCATTTAAGGAAACTGAGGCTTGGTGTCATTAAAATCATGTGACAAACATTATTCAAGACCAAGGAAAGATGTACTACTGTATTGCTGGGAAAGCCCTAAGAGGGGTCCTATCAATTTCGTACTTAATTTTAGATGCATCTTGAAGGGAGCACACACAAAGGTCCCCAAGTTTAGGACAAGTTGAAAATAGCATTCATTTATTGTCAAAGGATCTGGGTAAGAGACTTGTTCTAGCTGGGCAGTGGTGGCACACGCCTTTAATGCCAGCACTCAGGAGGCAGGCAGATCTTGGGTGATCTGCCTAGGTTCAAGGCCAGCCTGTTCTACAGAGTGAGTTCCAGGACAGACTCCATAGCTACTGAGAAACCCTGTCTCAAAAAAACAAAGTTGAGTTCTAAGGGTGACTCGTGATGTGTTTAACAGTCACTGCACCTTGGTGTATGCCCAGGCTACCTTCTTTCCAAGTATCTTTCTATTGCCCACAGATGGATACTACCCTACTTATCCTCTCAAGTGGGACAGCCTGGGCTAAACCCAAGCTGTGCCCAGCAACAGGACAGTTTCTCAGTGTTTTCATTGTAACTTTGTTGGGAAGGATCATTTTTGATCCTTTAGAGAGGGAAAAAAAAAAAAAAGCAGGTTATATGATTCCATTAATCCACCTCATGTTCTTGAGAGCATCTGGGCCATCCCAGATGCCTTTAGCAAACAGTCTCCGTTCATCTGTGTTCTGACTTTCTTGAGACAGACCCCTCACTACCATAACACATCTCAGGATTAAGTATTTTATTTCTTTGAGACAGTTTCTCTAACAGCCTGACTGTCCTGGAACTTGCTTTGTAGACCAGGCTGAGTGCTGGGATTAAAGGCGTGAGCCACCATGCCTGGCTCCAGTAAGTTTTATGTGATGGCTCAATTACTACCTTTGTTTCTGTGGCACTGCATGCGTCACTGTTCCCAGAAGCCCTTCCTGACTGCTCCGGATGCCAGAAGCTTTCATGAACATTCTCCCCAGGCCGCGAACTTACTGGCACAGTGGCTCCAGGGCAGGCACAGTCTCTGGAGTAGACGCGGTGACTCTCGTGTGGGCCCTGGCTGTGTACTTCAGGTTGCAGTCCAGTGTTCATCTTGCTTTGCTAGCTCATTGGTCCCTTGGTACTGTTAGCCTAAACCAAAACTATATTTTTTAAAACAAAGTTTGCTGGTCTTGAACTCAACCCAAGAGCTCTTCTCACCTCAGTTTTTCAAGCAGTGGGGACTACAGGTGTGCGCCACCATGCTGCTTGTCTCTTTCTTTTAAATCCAGAAGTCAGTATTTTTCTGTTTGTTAGCTCACGTAGGGCATCACTCTGTAGTCCTGGCTGGCCTGGAACTTGGTATATAAATCCACATTAGCCTCAGACTCACAACGATCCCCCTGCCTCTGGAGTGCTGGGATTGAAGGCAAGTGTTCACACACCTGGCAGAGTTTAGTGCTTCTCTATTCAGAGGCTTGGGCTGAGCTCTTGGTCCACTGTGACCAGAAGCTACAAGTCCTGCCGTAAATAGGTTATTCACTTGTATTAATAATATCTGTGCTTCTTGATAATCCACTTAAACCCTTTCATTTGTTTTTCACAGACGAAGGCATGGTAGATTAATGCTTCCAGGGTAGAGGCATTTTGCTTATTGCTTTCATATCCCTACCCAGCAAGGAAGCAGTGTCCAGGCCCAGACTGGGGTGAGGCCAAGTGAGACAAACACACAAGTACTCAAGATAAATACTATTTTAATACAGTGGCTAATATGAAAAACATTTTGTCACAACACTGGGCCTGGCCCCTGAACATGTGTGACTCCCCTCACTCGCCTGACCCTAGTCTGTCCCCATGGGTCCTATTTGACAGATTATACTTAAACTATTTTAGTATAGGTGAGTTAGGTGAACACATCATGTGTCATTCTTGTCTGGAGGCCTTGTTTTTTTGTTTCTGGAAGTTCATGGTCAACACCCCTGTAGAGACAAGTGCAGGCACATTACTCACCATCTCAGGGATGCTCATGTCCTCTTCCAAGGGCCAGTGCTTTTGCAGTATTGAGAGGAAGCAAATCTGCCTGAGTCTATGTTGAATGAACAGAGGTTCCCCTATCCAGTGCTTTAGATAAACAAGTAACATACTAAAAACATTCTTTTTCACTGAAATGAAATTACAACAACAACAACAAAAAAAAAGTAGTTTGCATGAGAAAAGAGGTTGGGTTCAGTAGTGAGCCCCTGAGTGACAAGCTTGGGCCTGGCAGAGCTCCCAAACCTGACAGCTGAGAGCCCAGTTCCGTCAAGGATGGCTCCTGACTGGATCTTCTTTGCCTCTCTCTATTCCTGGTTACCTTCCTCAGTAGCCAGGGCTCGGGTTGAGGAGCCTCTGTTAGGGACAGGTTTGTGGCTGACGGGGCTCTGTTTGTGAAGCCCTCCTCCTGGACACAGGCTAGCACTGCCCCGAAGAAGGGTGTGCACCTAACAGTTCCCCACTTTATTACCTGCAGACAAATGGAAAAACAGATATAAATAGATGCTTAACTCCACGAATAACTTACATTAGTGTCTTCTTTCTGAGCATGAAGCACTAAAATAAAATTAAGTCAAGAGCAATTGTGATTTCAGCACAGTGGTTCCTAGGCCAAAACCATTCTGGAAACCAAACTGAAAAATAAGAAAATCTAAGTTGGGTGTTAAGAGATTTGAATTTTTCATCAAAAACTTAACAGGATTTTCAAGTGAAAAATGTGTTAAGCTGCTTTCCCCACTTCACTATCCTTTCCCATGCGGCTCATCGCAGACTGCCACAAGTGTTGAGATGCATCCTTGTAGTCATTCTTACTGAAACCCCAGGATGCACAGCCTAACACGGAGAGCAGAGATGGGAAGGAACATTCCCAGAGAAGATACTCTTCAGTTTCTCTCTCCCAGATGGAAGGCACCTTCCATAGCACCCAAAAAGTAGTGAAATGCTGGATACAGAGGGGCTGCCCAGGTTGTCTGTTTGCTGGGTACCAGCCTCTTCTCCTTGGCAGAAGGAGATGCTACACCTCCCTGCCTTTAGAGGAATGGTAGGGATGCAATGAGGTGAAGAAACCCATACAAGGAACATACCATTTTTTTGTTGTTTTGTTTTTGGTGTTTACTTGGTAATAAATTCAATCTAGGATATACCCTAGTAGAATCTTTGATTTGGTCTTTGGCATTTATGGTCTCAAGATTTTCAATGTTTCTTGGAATTTGTCTTAGTTCATCATTTGCAGTTTTTTGATGAGCCCACCCCAACTGCGGCTTTTCCAATATAATTATCCTCACTGGAGTATCATCTTGGGCTACTGCATAGGGATGTCATCTGTCATCTGCATCCCCATGTACATCATTTATCGGCTGATCAGCACTCCGGGGACACTTAAGGAGGTAAGTGCCAGCTAATGAGAGAGAGAGAGAGAGAGAGAGAGAGAGAGAGAGAGAGAGAGAGAGAGAGGAGAGAGAGAACGCACTAGTAGGATAATTGGGAAGAAAGTCATTCTCTTGTTATGTTTTATCCAAAAGATAATCTACCAGAAGGCTCTTTGTCTTACATAGTTTCACTAACCTCATTGAAGGTTGAGTCAGTTAAATGGCTGCCTTTTTCATTACAAGACAACTCATAAACAGTGACAAGAGTGAGCTGAGCCTGATGTGTCACAATGCTTGGGAGGTAGAGGTCTTCTTTGACACTGATTTGGGGGCCAGCCTGGGTCACATGAGACCCTGTATAAAGTGGTTGGGTGCTCTGCAGGGTTCTGTCTGGGCTGTGTTGGGCTTTCTACGCTTACCAACCCCTTTTCATGCTGCTTGCCATTGGCAGAGACTGCACATGTGTGACATCCAGCGCACAGAGAAGTGAAGATTGTGGTCTAAAAGTGCCATGGTCCTTTTTCTTTGCTCTGTTCTGAGACAGGGACTCACTCTGTAGGCCAGGCTGGCCTCAAACTCAGATTCACCTGCCTCTCTGCCTCTTGAGTGCTGGGATTAAAAGGTGTGGCCACCATGCCTGGTGCCAAGGTCATTTTTCTGACATCAATGTGTTAAGTGGTGTCTTGAAGGACATTAAAAATAAGGTTGTTACAGTATCAGTTTCGCTTAAAAACTGTCACCCTCCCAACAAAGTTGGATATCAAAGTTGTAGCTCAGACCACTGGAGTCATTTCCCCCCATATTAGAAGAAATGATGATGTCTGACTTTATAAGTTTTAAGTCCCTAACCATTTCTATAAGATGCAAACTTGCCCAAGTGTCTGCCCTTAGGTCATCTCGGTTGGCTCTCTAGAGACCTTGGCGGTGGATGGGCACAGGTACAAGAACATGGAGAATGGGAGTAAGGTCAACAAAGGCATTGTTTCTGTGACTTGTCTGAAGGCAGCACAGTCCAGGGACTCTCCAGATCTTCTGACTCTTTGGCCAGTGGCTTTGCATTTTGGGGTACAGTTTTCCTCTTCTGAGCCGACCAGTGTAGAAACTGGTGTTTAAAGGCTAGGGACAGAATAACAGCCATTTCCATGCCCTGCTGCCGGAGTTGGTGGCTCTACTACTAGGACTCATGACAAGATCACTTCGTTTCCACAGACCTGAAGTTTCAATTGTTATTGTTCAGGTGGGTTTCTGCCACAGTAGTCAGTATTTCTTACACGCAGTAACGAGTGTCACACCGTACAGTCTTAGGTCCCCTGTTGTGTTTACAGAGGTAAATGGTGGCATCAGGGGAAGCAGGTGGACTAGACTGTGGCTTCTAATAAGAAAAACATCTATACTGAATAGGCCGTCACACTACGTTAAGAGCACGAGACAAACATCCTTTTCTGAGACCAACTGGATCCATTCCTTTTTCTAAGTAGGAAAACTAAACTCAAGGCAGAGAAAACTCAGCTCTTGAAAAGTGCTATAATCAAACCAAACCAACCTTTATCACCTTTCCTCCCTAAGAGACCAGACAGTTGTTTTACTGCAATACATTCTTAGACCTAGAGTCACTAAGTTCATTCCTCCAGGCTACCCTTTAATGATGGCTGAGAAGGTCCACCACCTCTTTTGCTACAAACCCAGAGGCCAGAATCACAAGTGGGAACTCTAGGTTAACAAAATGTCAGTATTTTGTCACAGGCTGCCCCTCAAATCCTTGTCTTTCTTGCAAATTTTCAGTTAGTTCCAAGGAAATATCACCCCCAAAAAAGTGTGACAGAGCTCAAACCCAGTGGCAGGAGGTGAGATGACAGGGCCATTTGTACCAAAGGCCACCAGATGGGAGACAGTTTCCAGGAAGCAGCTAATAAAGCCCAGGAAATCTTAAGGACAGGACCTAGTCAGCCATGAAAAGCATTTGCCTCTGGGCCTTGGTTTCTGCATCAGTAAAATGTACTCATCGGACCAGAGTATGTAGTTCTATGAGTAGCAACAGTGACACCAGCAGGTAGAGAAATCTAGAGAACACTGGATTAAGGAAAATCCAACCCCCCCTTCTTTATGGGAGAAGTCTCAGAGACCTTTACTATTCTTATGTGTACTTAATGCAAGTGATAAAGCATACCATGGACTTTTTCCCCCCACAAGTACTTCTGGAAGAATAGAAAATTGTTTTTTTGGGGAGGGAGGATTTTTATTCTAAAACAAAAATCTCACTGTGCATCTCAGACTAGCCTTAATCTCAAGTGACCTCTTGCCTCCCAAGGGCTGGCATTGCCAAGACTGTGCCACCATACCTACCTATTTAGGAGTTTTTAAGTGATTATTCATTAATTTCTAGATTTGACAGAAGCACTCTGGAAGTGGGGGTTCCATATAAAATTTTGGCTTGGTTAAAAAAAAAAAAAACCCAAAAGATAAATTTAAGAGAAGTGGATGGCTGAACTGTGGTGGGTACTGGTCATATCCAGATGCTCTGAGCTTTGAGATTAGGTCCTGATTAACCCATCATAAATTGAAAATATCACTAAATAAAAATGCAGTGAATATCCTAGCCTCCTGAACATCCTAGCCTAGCAACACAGTACAGAACAGTTAGTCTCATGGCCACTTGGCTGGCAAGGGGACCTGGAACTTGTTGCCACTGCCTAGCGTCAGGAGAGAGCAATGTCACTAGCTTGGGAAAAGATCAGAATTCAGAACAGTTTCTACTGAACGTATGTCACTTTTGCATCATCATAAAGGAAAAATGGGTTGTAGTGACCACCTGTCTGCAGTGTGCAGAATAAGATCTATTTACTGGTCTAATTTGGGAAGATCTCACAGGCACTAGCAACCTGGAAGGCTCAAGGTTGGGGTCAGTCACTAGCTAAAGTCCTCATTAGAGGAAGCCTTTGAGCCACACAAACATGATGGGAGATGGGTCTCTAATAAGCATGTTTGTGAAGATGTCAGCAATAACTCATTCTTAGATTAGCTGGTTACCGTCTTGCACAAGGCTGGGGCCTGGCACAGTTTGAGTCAATTGTAGTCTGGTGGTCTGGCAAAATGGCTTTTACCACCAAGCTAGATGAGTTAAATTGCAGGAACTTACACAGCAGAAAGCGGACTCTTGCAAGTCATCATCTTCCAGCCTCCACACATGCACTGGAATCCATGCACCTACACACAAAAATTAATATCTAAGCTGTTAACTTGGGGGGAGTCGGCCAAAGGGACAGCAGTACATATAGGAAGGAGTGGAGCATAAAAGCCCAACACTTTTCTTTATAATGCTATTTACTGCACTTGCTCTCCCACACACTTTAATTAGCTCTTTCCTGCATGTCATAACTCCACTTAAGCCTAATCCTAATGTTTTTGTCAGCAATAGTTTACAAGATGATAAAGGGTGGGTTTCAGTGGCTCGTCTGTCCCCAAGCTCAGTGTGGCTCTCACAAGCCTTGTTGTCTCTTTAAAGTCTGTCATGCTATGGCCAGCAAGGATTATTTCCTCCATTACTGTCACAATGCCATCCTCCCGGGCTCTATAGACAGTTGCGGTTCTCCACTCTGCCATTTTTTACCCATATTAGATGAGTTGGGGATTTCTCTTTTAAAGGCCAATGAAGCTGTTCCAACTTATTATGAAACGCCATTACAACACTGTTCAATATTTTAACATTAATGTTGAAATATCTTTTCAAACAAGACTTCACATAACATCGTATTGTCTTCCCAACAGCGCATTATTAAAAGTATCACTCCTGAAACACCAACAGAAATTCCCTGTGGGGACATCCGCTTGAACGCTGTGTAACACACCAGAGTGGAAACGCCTTCCCAGTCACGTCTCTTAGCTATGACAGGCTTCACCTCCTCTTCTCCCCTCTCAGCCAAGCCTGATAAAGCAAGGTCTTTCTTCCTGGGAGACACGGTCTTAAAGGACTATGGTGCCAGCCTCTTGTGGATTCCAGCCACTTCTTTCCATGAAATCTCTTGGACATACTGCCACATGGATGTGACACAGCTGAACTGGCCTCTTTTGGGACATGTGAGGGTGTGTGTGGGGGGTGATGAAGTCATCAGTTAGCATTAGGTTTAGAATTAAGTCTGTGAAAGTCTCTTGTATCATTATTTTGTATGATCATATTATCTCACATCTGTTTGCCTCTAAAGCCATCATTGTCCATGAATGCATAAACCATCCAAGAGAAAACAGGGATGTCTTGCTAGCCATATATTTTCTCAGTAGCATAGAATTCTATAGCTGGAATCTACTAGAACTTTCCAACCCACATGCTGCTGTGAAGTCAAGAAAGGAAGATGTAAAGATGATAAACTGAATAAATGATGTGTATGTGTGAGCTTTTGTGTCTGTACATTGTGTCTGTGAATTCATAGACCCGGTATTCTGGGTCTATTACAAACTATATGCATTCTCTAATTTTTCTTACATTAAACAAATTCTACCTACTCCATGTGTAGCATTGTGTATGTGTTATTATTAGAAACATGCTCTAATACCATTTTTTCTAGTGACAATCAGTGTTTGGCCACATGTTCTCTACACACACACACACACACACACACACACACACACACACACACACACGGAAACCATTGAGGCTAATGTTTTGTGGGCAAATATTTTCAAGATGGTTGTGGCCAGATGCAACTTCCATGTTCAGCTGGATATCTGGTGTTAGCTCTACTTCAAATGGATGAGGGGTTTGAGTGGACACAGGGAAAATATAACTTCCATTTGGCTCTGGGGTGCATACATTAATTCTATGAGCTGAGAGCACGTCTTCTCTACTCAGGAACAATAGAGAATCTGAGCTAGCTATAGGTCTCGGAAAACTTAGTATGTAAAACTCTAAACAATTATGGAGAGACCAGTGGGATGCTCGGCAGATAAAGGCACATGGTACACGCCTGGTGGCCTGGGTCCAATCACTGGAACCCACATAAAGGTGGGAGGAAACAACCCCACTAACTTGTCTCTGCTCTCCAAACACACTGCATGTTTGCTCCCTATCATGTACACACACTCATTAATAATTACTTGAAGATGCTCCCCATATGATGAAACAAATCATGAAACAAATCAAACAATAAGAAAAAATGGGATTAAAAAAAAAGTAAAACTCAGACTCATAAGCTGGAGGAACACAAAAGTGACGAACTGAACCTTCTGATTATGAAAGGTAATTGCTGGCTAGATGTGGAGAACTCAGAGACTAAGTAAGGAGTGAGTAATCTTTGACATGGAAGGAGAAAGAGACCCCCAAATCAGAGGACCATGAGGCCTCTGAGCTAGAGGAGGAAACAGACAATTCAGAACTGGAGGGTGAGGGGAAGAACCCCTCAGTGCAAGATGAAGAAGAAAATAGGCAGGAGGATGGAGAGAACCACAGAGGGAAGGGGATCTCAGTATTATGTGAAACAGGACGCAACTTCTCAGCCTCTGGGTGTGGAAGATAACCAAGCATGCAATTGAAACAACCAGGGATGGCTAGGAGATTAATTGATTTGATAATGAATTCTCAGTCCGGGAAGGAGGGGCAGGAGGAAAGAGGAGGAGGGAGAGAAGGTGGGGGAGGGGGAGGAAGATGGAGAAGGGGCAGAAAGGCAAAGGCTATTTCTCAGGCTAAGGAAAAAGTGACCTTACATGAATTTAAAGACGTTGCCTCTAGTTATTTGGTTTGGACTCTGAGAAGAAAACGTTGACAAAGAGGCAGAAGGGACACGAAACCCAGAGGGAAGAAAAACAGGGATTGGAGCACCCAGCCTAACCTGGCTGGCTCTTGGCTTCTCTCTCATCATCACTAGCAATACAGAATGGTGATCTTATATATAAAGTACTCATGTACAAATTCAAGTGTTCCCCTACGACATCCTGACTTTAAGGGACACAGAGAAACATGACACTCAGAGAGAAAGCTTCCAGCCTAGAGTCCTGTATCCAGCCAGACTGGCATGCAATATTGCTAATAGAAAAAGAAGTTTTTCACCAAAATAACCCCCCCCCCAAAAAAAAACCAAGTAAAATTGGAAAATGAACTTCATATCTCACATTTGGGGATGTGTAGAATAGAATAGTCGATGGTCACATTAAAAGCATGACGGCTCAACTTGATAGGATTTAGAATCGTCTAGAAGACAAACGCCTGGCAAGGGGCAGTGATGAAGACCCACCCTTTGCATGGGCAGAACCATTCCTTTTGCTTGGGAGCCAATCTGAATAAAAAGGAGAAAAGCCAAGAACCAACCAGCATCCATCTCGATGCTTCCTGGGCTGTGAATGCAGGGAGCCCCGTTTCTTCACACCGGAAGCTGTCGGCACCGCCATGCCTCCCCTACTACTATGGACCAGGCTCTCTACCATGCCGCCTCCCCCACTGCTCTCTCACATTATGAGCCAAAATAAACCCTCCCTTCTTTAAGGTGCTTTGTTAGCTATTTGGTAAGAGCAGAAAGAAAGGTCAATGATAAGAAGGATTATGTTTAAAAGCTTTAACCATGTAGCCTTCAGAGTGCAGGGAGGAATCTTGTCAATGTAATCTTAGATAGGAAAAGCAATAGAAACCCTGGGAGAGGAGAATGGCAAGATAAATCAGAATAGGAAAGACTGTAAAGGTTGACTCAAGAAAAAGAAATTTTATTACTCTACCGTTGATTTGTCATGATGTGACATTTTATATTAAAACTTTTATTTCAAAATTCAAACTCTTAGGTTAAGATAAAAGTATTAACTGTATATTGTCAAACATTTAAATAGTCCCTCAGGCATATCATTTACAAATATTTAATATAAAAACCACCTTGAAGGGGCTGGAGAGATGGCTCAGAGGTTAAGAGCACTGGCTGCTCTTCCAGAGGTCCTGAGTTCAATTCCCAGCACCCACATAATGGCTCACAACCATCTATAATGAGATCTGGTGCCCTTTTCCGGCCTGCAGGGATACATGCAAACAGAACACTGTATACATAATAAATACATAAATCTTTTTTATATAAATACATAAATCTATAAAAAAAATTTTTAAAAAACCCCACCTTGAGCCTGGCAGTGGTAGTGCACGCCTTTAATCCCAGCACTTGGGAGGCACAGGTGATATTTTATTATCTAACAAATAAAGCTTGCCTGAAGATCAAACTGCAAAGCTATCCACACTAGTTATCCATAGAGGCCAGGCAGTGGTGGTACACACCTTTAATCCCAGTACTCTGGAGACAGAGGCAGATGCATCTCTGTGCATTCAAGGCCACCCTGGGCTACATGAGATTGAATCTGTCTAAAAGAAACAGAGCTCACACAAAGGTGATCCGAGCACTTGAGATCACATGCCTTTAATCCCAGTACCAAGGAGGTGGAGACAGAAAGGGATATGGCTGGACAGAGAGAGGAATATAAGACGGGAGGAGACAAGAGCTCAGGGCAGTCTAGGCAGTTTGAGGAGCAGTCAGTCTGAAACAGTCTGAGGACAGGCTCATCCCTTTGGTCTGAGAACAAAGTCTAGATACTGGCTGCTCTGCTTCTCTGATCCTTCAGCTTCTCCTCCCCCCCCCTCCCCAATATCTAACTCTGGGGTTTTTTGTTTGTTTGTTTGTATTGTTGTTATTGTTTTGTCTTTAGAGACAGGGTTTCTCTGTGTAGCCCTAGCTGTCCTGGGGCTAGCTCTTGTAGATCAAACTGGCCTCAAACTCATGGAGATCCACCTGCCTCTGCCTCCTGAGTGCTGGGATTAAAGGTGTGCACCACCGCCACCACCCAGCAGGTTTTTATTATTAAGACAAATTAGAATTTGTGTTACAGATCTCTTGAGAGTTCCAGGTCGGCCTGGTCTCCAGAATGAGTTCCAGAACAGCCAGGGCTATACAGATAAACCTGTCTCAACAAACAGACCCCAAACAAACAAACAAACAAACAAAAAAAAAAACCACCACTTGAACTATGAATAATACATTTCAGGAAAGCTAGGTGGGTTCTTTGTAGTCTGTGACAAGTTCTAATCTATCATGTGCTGTTTCATTTGGCCTAACAGTCTCCCACGTCTGCATAGGAGGAACTGAGGCTCGGGAAAGCTGAATTCCTTAAGTTCGTTCTCTCTCTCTCTCTCTCTCTCTCTCTCTCTCTCTCTCTCTCTCTCACACACACACACACACACACACACACACGGCTTTTAAGCCACAACCTTTTTTTTTGCTCATCCCCAAGGTCACACATTAATAAAAGTATCATATAAAAAACATTTTACAAACTAAAGGTTACCCAGCCTTCACATTTCTAACACTTTACTAGTTGTCTCTTTAAAAATACTGTCTCTTTTAAAATCCAAATAATTCTCTGTAAAATTCCAGTAATTCCAAAATACTTTTTTTAGTCTAAAAATCTCCCAGCTGTGGGCTCCTATAAAAAAAAAAAATCAAAACTAAACGAAGTATTTTCTTACATCTGAGGGAATAACCAGATCACAGTCACAATCTGAACAAAGCAAAGCCAAACTCCAACTAAGTAGCATTGTGAAGGGAGTTACCTGGGACCCACTCAGTCTTCTGGGCTCCTGCACAGGGTCTCCAGCTCTGCCCCCTGAAGCACACTCAGCTTGTCTCCTAGGCTCAGGGCGGCTCCATTCCTCTGCTGCTCTTCTTGGTAGTTGCCCCATGGTACTGGTATCTCAAAAATGCTGGGGTCTTATGCTGCAACTGGGCTGTATTTTCAGGGGCAGCCTCTCCCTGGGCTCTCTTCAGGGACTCCAAGCCCTGCTGCTCAGTGCCAAGCCTCAGCTGCTCTCCATGATCCCTTCACACCTTTAAAACCAGCAGCACCTGGGTGAGTCTTACACTACCAAGTTCAGCTGCCAACGGGAGCTACAACTGTGGCCACTTCTGGACTGACCACAGCTTCTTCGTGCTGATCCAGAAGAAACACTTCTCAGAAGATGTCACCTCAGTGATGCTGGCCTCTTCTTAATCACAACGGACTCTTCGCTCTAGCTGACCAGACACCAGATTTTTTTTTTTTTTTTTTGTTTTGTTTTGTTATGGTTTGGTTTTTCAAGACAGTTTCTCTGTGTAGCTCTGGCTGTCCTGTAACTTGATCTGTAGACCAGGCTGGCCTTGAACTCAGAGGTCCACCTGTCTCTGCCTCCCGTGTGCTGGGATTAAAAGCATGTGCCACCCCACCTGGCTCCAGAACTACAGAATCTTAATACAAATATCCCAGTAGAGTCTGTTTCCCTCTGAAACTTCACAAGCCAGGTTCTATCATCTGTGCTGCTCTCAACATTCTTATCTTCCAAGGTCCCACAGAACACTTCACTGAGTCCTCAACACTCAATAGCTTTTCTAGCCCTAAAATTCCAAAGTCCTTCCACAATCCTCCCCAAAACTACAGTCAGGTCTGTCATAGCAATATCCATTATCGCGGTACCAACTTGGCTCAGTTAGGTTTACTATTTAGTGATGAAACACCATGACCTAAGCAACTTGTGGAGGAAAGGGCTTATGGGGCTTACACTTCCATATCTCTGTTTATCACTGAAGGAAGTCAGAGCAGGAACACAAGCAGGGCAAACCCCAGAGGCAGGAGCTGCTTACTGGCCTGATCCACGTGGCTTATTTAGCTTGCTTTCTTATAGAACCCAGGACCACGTGCCTAGGGTGGATCCACCTACAAAGGGCTGGGCTCTCCTCTATCAATCACTAATTAATAAAATGCCCTGCAGGCTTGCCATTCACCTGATCTTATAAAGGCATTTTCTCAACTGCTTCCCTCCTCTCAGATGACTCTAGTGTGTGCCAGGCTTACAAAAAACTACCCAGAACAGTTCTCAAAGTAAAAGAAAATATAAGCAACAGGTGTGGGGGTGGCAGAAATGAAAAGACAAATGCTCCGGAATTGAGGCTACATGTCATGCATGGCTCCATGTGACAGCTTGATGTGCCACAAGCCTGGCCAGGACTGAGTGCGACGTTTCAATTGCAGGATTTTCTTTAGGGACACATCACTAGGCAATATATATCTCTGAGGATCTCAAAATGATCACCTGTATTTATTGTTTCTAACTATATGGTTTTTATAAACCATATAAAATGGGGTAAATGGAGATGATAATGCTGAGGTCTGAGTGGGTCTGGATTAAAAAAAAATCTTAAAACACAGATCTTAACTACAAAAAATAAGGATGATAAGGGACTTGCTTCCTACAAACAACACTATTCCTTGGCCACAATACAACTATCATATCAGGAGAGCAATACCCTTACTTTCTGCTGTCTCATCCTGACCTCATTGATGACCTTTATACAAATAGATCTACCCAGAACAATACTTGTCGATTTGTTTCAGATCCTTTGTCTCCACTCTAGGAGTTTCCATCTTTCATGGCCTTGGTGCTTTGGGAGATTATGAGCAGTGATTTTGGATAATCAACTCAATACTTGGTGAACTGACTTGACGACTGATTTTGCACCCAGGTCTAGCTATGTTTCTGTTAGGCATATCTCAGGACCTGTGCTACGTTGTTTCTGTCACACCCTATCAGGTGGAGCATGGTTCTTTTCATTTGTTCACTCAACATTGATGTCAACTTCAATCTTGACTAAGGCTTTCAAGTTTGCAAAGACTACTAAAGGTTCTCTTTTTGTCTTATTAACAAGGGGGGCTTCTGAGACTGCAAATACTCTATTCATCAAAAGTGAAGTTCATTTTTTAAAATGTATTTTTCTGTGAATGGGTGTTCTACCTGCATGT
Organism: Phodopus roborovskii; assembly: GCF_943737965.1. Lineage (NCBI taxonomy): Eukaryota > Metazoa > Chordata > Mammalia > Rodentia > Cricetidae > Phodopus > Phodopus roborovskii. The sequence continues at coordinate 5,705,651 of NW_026126407.1, read as the reverse complement.
CTGTGTTCCAGGAGCATGCATTGCTCTTGGAAGTCAGAAGAGGCCATCAGATCATCTGGGGCTGGAGTCACAGGTGGCTATAGTGGCCATGTGGGCAAAGGAAACTGTAGCACAAATAATAAAAACCCAGTGACAGATATGGGGATTCAAGCTGAAGATCAGAGAAGCAAAGTGGCCAGCCACTAGAGAGTTGTCACCTCTACCAATGCTCAGACCAAAGGGGCTATCCACCAAACCTCAGACTGCACTGAGCTCCTGTCTCCTCCCGCCTTACATTCCTCTCTAGTGCTGGAATTAAAGGCTTGGCATTACAAGTGCTGAGATCACTTTTGTGTGAGCTCTGTTTCTCTTTTAGACTGAATCAATTTCATGTAGCCCAGGGTGGCCTTGAACTCACAAAGATCCATCTGCCTCTGCCTCCCAAGTGCTGGGATTAAAGGTGTGTAGGTGGCGTCTATGGAGAGTAGTGTGGGTAGCTTTGCAGTTTGATCTTCAGGCAAGCTTTATTTGTTAAATCATAAACAAAGTATCTCCACAGGGAACTGAACCCAGCCTCAGGAGGGCCTGGGCCATCTCTCCAGTCCCCACAATTCATTTTTAAAAATAAAGTCATATCTTATTCTGTGAAATGTAATCTAACATTGTGATGCTCAGGATGGCCAAAAGTTCTTTCAATTCACACATTAAAATTTTTAAGTTTTAGCCAAGCCGTGATGGTGCACACCCTTATTCCCAGCACTTGGGAAGCAGAGGCAGGCAGATCTCTGAGTTCAAGGCCAGCCTGCTCTACAGAGCAAGCACCAGGACAGGACAGACTCCAAAGAAAGCTACAGAGAAACCCTGTCTTAAAAAAAAAAAAAAAAAGTAAAGGTTAAAGTAACATCTGTAGGAATGGTGAGATGGCTTAGTGAGCCAAAATTTTGCAGAGAAGTTCCAGACCAGACAGGGTTTAGTAAAAGCCTACCTTTAACTCTTGGCATGGGATTATTGTAAATGAAACAATGTGTTAAATAGTCTTTTTCTGGTTGTACTGAAAGAAGTCTAATTGAAACTAATTTAAGAGAAAAAGGAAAAGTACTGGCCTAAATATTAAAAAACAAAACAAACAAACAAACAAACAAAAAACAAAACAAAAAACCCCAACCTACCCCAGAACAGACCGAAAAGCCGCCAGATGGAGGTCCTTTCCACTTCTCACCATTTCACCATTGCTTGTGGCCCAGACGTTTGTCACTCTGCTGCAGAATTTCTGTCTGGGCACTCTGTTGCAGAATTTCAGGCTTGCCTCATCTTCAAGCAGTGATGCTATTAGAGAACATCTTCAGAAAGTTCTCATAATTTCAGATCTGCCTGCTTGAGTCACACACTGCTTGGAAACAAACCATTTTGTCCTGTTTGAACATCATGATCAAGAATGAAAAGGTTGGCTGGGTGATGGTGGAACACACCTTTAGTCCCAGCACTTGGGAGGCAGAGGCAGGAGGATCTCTGTGAGTGTGAGGCCAGCCTGGTCTACAAGAGTTCTAGGACAGGCCCCAAAGAAAGCTACACAGAGAAACCCTGTCTCGAAAAACCACAGAATGAAAAGGTGGCCGGAGTGATGGCCCAGGGGTTGAGTTGTGCCCAAAGCTCTTGCAGGGGTTGGTCTCCAGCACCCACAGCCTCTATGAGTATTCTCATACACATAGCACACATGATGTATGGACATAAACACACACAGAAAACAAAGATGAAAGGGTGCTGGGTGCTTTCCAAAGGAGAATCAGGATACTGTTCCCAGAAAAGGGGAACTAAAAGGCAGAAATAAAAGCTTCTGCTTATTCAGGGACAATTTATGTATCTTAACTGATTAAGGAAAAGATTGGTATCTTTTCCTATCCAAAGTAGCCAATGTGCTTTGTGCAAGTATTTGAACTTAAGGGAGAGGGAAAAAGAGTTATCAGATCTCTTTGATATAATCTCTCCCCCCTCAGACTATTGCATACCATAATAAACTTTTCCAAGCATATGGAATAATCTTAAAGAACGATGTGCTCGCTCACTCTCTGTAGGTTAAAAGTTTGAGATCATGCCTGCTCTTCCATGATCTCATCTTTCCACTTACGTTGCTCCCCTGTATAAATCAGTGCTTTTTAAGGCTTGTCAAGGATCTACAAGAATGTAACATTTACTAAGTCAGCCAGGGATATAGACACTCAATTTGTAATGTTTTCTTTTAGGACTAAGAATATAGTAAAATAATAAATATTAAGCATGTCTCTCAATATACAATGGTTTTTCATCTAAGCCAACTTGCCACTAGACCAAGTTTATTCTTCTAAAATGGTAAACTCTTCATTATATAGTATTATGAGACAAATGGTCTTTCTGTAATGGGAAAACATGTCTGGTGGTCATCCTTTCTTTACCCATGAAAAAACTTACAGTATGCTACTGCCAGTGTCGGGTTTCAACGACTTAGCTCAAAAATTGTAGTTTTATTTGAACAGAGAAATGGAGTTTTAACAGGTGTCAGTCTCCTTGTTGGAGTATATAAAACATCTTTCCATTCTCAGTTGACAGATTTATTTATACATAGTAACTTGCAAAATACAAACTTACAAAATAAAGTGACATCTTCTAAACAACAAAGAATTAAACATGAGTGAAATTACTGCCTTTTTAAAAATCCAGGGCATCAATTCCGGGGCCTTGTGCATGTTAGGCAAGAACTATATTATTGAGCCTTATCTCTAACCTGGAAATCACTTTTACAATAAACTGAAAGGTGAATTAAATGCAGGAATACATCACTATCTTTATTTTTATTTAAGCCAAGTATGGTGTGGATCAAAAAGTTATTTAGACAACATGCATTATCTGTATGTTGTATTTTAACGCAAATTTCAGAACATATATCATTTTTTTTCTACTTCCAAAATTCATGTATTTTAACTTAAAAGGCAGCATTTACAAAATAGTTTCTGCAACAAGAGCAACACAACAAACTGGACATGGGGTCAGCTGTGTGCCTCTGGTTCTAACACGCGGGAGGCTGAGACAGGAGAATCACAGGAGTTCCAAAGCAGCCTGGGCAACAAGAGTGGGACCTTGTCTCAACAAAAACAATAACCCTTCCCCCAACCCAAAATTCAACCCCTCAAACAAAAGCAGAACATAATAAAATCAAAAACCTCTGGGCTGGAGAGATGGAGATGGCTCAGTTTTCAGACCCAAGTTCGATGCCCAGAACTCACATGGTGGCGGAACCCATCTGTAACTCAGTTCCAGGGGTCCCACGCTTCCTTATGGCTGTCTCTGTGGGTACCAGGCACCCACTTGGTGCACTGACTCACATGTAGGAAAGACACCCATTTGGATAAAATAAATAGTTAACACAAAAGCAAGAAAAAAATCTCAAAAGCAACATCAGCAGAGTTATTTTTAATGGTTATAATGAAGCCAATTTTCTTCACAAAGAATCTACAGGAAGATTTAACACTGTATGATTCTTGAGTACAACCAACAAAGTGCTACAGATTAGGAACTATCTCACAAGTCCCACCAAGCACCAAAGCTGAAAGAAGTAGCTTTAGACCTCACAAATTTTGAAGATACACTTAAAACACCCATTTTGCTTTCTTAAAGCAAGTTCCAGGGAACAGAATGCTCTCTGCTTCCATGGAATTCCAGATCCCGGCAATCATTAGTCCTCCTCTTTCTCAATGTAAGTCTTTGCATTAATCCGTGCCATCTGCCTGGCCAAGTACCTGTCTCTAGCTGACATCACAGTTTCTTCATTGCTCCGCTTTGCAAACTTGCTCAAAGCCTCAGGGGGCCTCGCTTGCTCACCGCCCGTCTCCTGCCTTTCCTCTGTCAGTCTGTGTTTTGTTGCTAGTGATGTTTCAGAATGAGAGGGCTTCTCTTGGTCCCCACGGTCCTTTTCCATGCTTCTTATTTTGTTGGATCTTTCCTGGTCAAGAAACTCATCCTTTGGTCTAGATCTTGGGCTGCTTTCCCTCCTGTCTCGATTTCTTTCTTGTTTTTCCTTCTCTCTGTATTTACCGTTACTTTCATGCCTTTCCTTTCTTCCTTTCACATGCTCCTCTTTTTCTTTGCTTTGCTTTGCTTTCTCACTGTGTCGGTCGTGGTCATTGTGCTGTCTGTTTTTCTCTTGTTCTCTAGAGGAGTATTTGTCCCTCCTCCAGTCTCTGTCCTGTCTTTCTCTCTGTCCTCGTACCCTCAGGTTATCTTCTTGCTCATGCCTCTTCCGGTAGTGATCTTTATGATCGGTTTCTCTGTGCCTGGGAGAACTCTTTTCTTTCCGGTGGCCGTGGTCCGTGTGACAGCTCTCCTGGTCTCTGGCCTGCCTGTCCTGGTGTTGACCTCCCTTCTGCTCATGTCCTCTTGACTTGGGACTCCTGGAATGGTGCTTGGCACCATGTCCTCTCTCTTCACTAGACGACCGCGAGCGGGTCTGATTCTTGTGATGCTTGGGGTACTTCTTGGAGGCTTCCGCGTCTTCTTCCCTTCTGTGGTTTACTTCATTTTCTCCCCTTTCATCATCGTCACTACTCTTAGTGTCAAAATCGCTGTCAGCATCTGGGTTTCCCTCCTCTTCACCAGGTTGGAGAAGGCCCTTCTGTTGCCGTCTGTCCTCTGAATTTGCCTCATCAGAGTAACCCCTGGGCTGCTCTTCCTTTATTCTAGTCCTAAAAAAGGAAAAAAAGAAAAATCATGTAAATATAAAATACTACTTTGTTAATTGTCGAAAGCAAAGGAATTCTCATTTGAATTTTCTCAACACTTTACAACTAAGTATGTCCTGTTTGATCATGCCATGCAGAAGTGATGTCTATTTATCTTTCCAATTAGTACTTTCAAACAGTTGAGAACATTTTAATATTGATAAAAGTAAAATAAAGAATACAGTCCTTCTCTCTAAGGTCACTACAACCTTTAGGAAAGGGTCTGTACAAGGTCTCATTTTTCTTTCTAGTTCTAGACAAAGAATAATTGGGGAAAGTAAGGAATGTCATGGCTCTAAGTTCTATTTTCACAACATGAAGTTCAAGTTGTGATTATTAGATTTTTTTTCATTTTGTTCTTTAAAGTCCTAGAAATATATGAGGATAATCTCCAACAGAAAACAGTACCAAACCTAATTCTAAACATTACTAATTAAACTTTTCCAAGACTAGAAAGGCATTGTGGACTTGATATAGTGTATCTCAGTGCCCATCACAACAGAAAAGAAACTGCTCAATCTTCCTGACTGTTGCCATCAGCGACCCTAAAATTATATCACTACACTTTTCCAGCTGGGTGATTAACTCATTGATAACACTCACACATCATTGTTCCTAGTCCTGGAGGACTGGATGGAGTTAAGCATGCTAGTCAAGTGTTCTAAAATATCCATGTCCTCTGCAAATTCCCATTTACATTTAGCTATACTGTACATATGACATAATTACCTTACCATTCCTATAATATGTTAAAATTTTATCTAAGAGTCTTCTAATCCTTTGCTTTTACCAGGTCAGAGATGGATAACGAAAATGTCTATAGAAATAATAACTACATTTGAGCTGTTTGGTATGGCAGTCATTAGCCAAAAAGAGCAACACAGTACTTGAAATGTAGAATTAAGATTAAAATTTTAGATTTTCTTTACTTTTAAGTTATCAGAATACTCAACCTGTGACTCCTGCTGATATTAGACAAGGTAGTTTCAGGCTCTGATAGTGAATATGACCTTTAAGGAGGCTGGGTTCTACTCAAGAAAATGAGCCACGTTCATATTTTATGCTATCTAACGATCATGTAGGGTCACGGGCTGTATGACCAATCCATCACCAATCTCTCCCACTTCTTGCAGTTACTGTTCTCAAGCACCAGGGCTGTAAATGTTTTTAGTTGACCACACTTTTGTTTGGTTCCTCCTTTAAGCTATATATATCCTATCAAGCACTTACATATTCAGAAACATTTGTACACTAAAATGTTTTGATATAAAATAATAATTCTTTATGAGCTGTAAAATAAAAACCACACTAAACAGAATCTTTAGGCTTTTAAGTTAGGAAACTGCAAACTCCACTCACTCGCCCAATTAGATCATTTTGGCTGGCAACACAATAAATACCCAATGCTGTACCCTTCTACTCAAGGGTTTAAAATGACCGTCAGACTGCATAACCAGACTGTCAAGGGTATCTTTTTTCTAACCATCCCACTTGCCACCTCTTACCTGGCTTCACGGAAGCTGGACTTAGGAACTGCCTCTTCACCAACTGCTTGATTTAACAGGTGCCTATAAAATCCACTAAGATCTTTCTGCTTGGTCACATCCAATTGTGCTGGGGGGAAGCAAAGACAAACTGAGAATACGGATTCAGCAAAGCATAGAGCAGCTTCATTTTACACATGCAGGAAGATATGTCATACATGACCAGGTTCAATGTTTTTAACCGATTTGTGTGTCTCTGCACATGCATGTGGAGGTCACTGGATAACCTGTGGGAGCTGGTTCTCTCTTGCCATCATGTAGGCCCGAGGGATCAAACTCAGGTTGTCGGGTTTGGTGGCAAGCTCCCATACCTGCTGAGCCATCTCCCTGGCTCAGATACAACCTTACAGATTTAGTTTTCTTTCACTTGAAATCGAAGAGAACTTGCCAATTAAATTCGTGATAGTACACATCATAGTTTGACCTTGAGAAACTGACCATGAGAGCACTCAATTCAATGGCTAAGATATTCCTTAACCTCTGATGATTAATGACATTCTTTTTCTAACTGACCAGTTAATATTCCTTGAGTGGTGTTAAACATTTTCTCATTTAGAATATGGAATTAAGATTTTAAAATGTATTTATGTTTCTGGCAAATGTAATGTTGTTATGCCTTGCAAACGTTTTTACATCTGGAATTTCTAAGACAATGGCTTGTAATGATCATAGTTTAAGTAATAAAGTGAGAACTAAATGAAAAGCCCCAAAGGAGTAACAGTTACTTAAGGGTTCGGCTGTGTCTGGTTTAACACTGCCGTTCACTGACACATAGGCTGTATGTCGTACCCTCCTCCTTTTACCTTCCAGGGCAGCCGCCCTCTTTTCCCTTTCCTCCTCTTCAGCTCTTTCTTCAAGTTTTTTTTTATAAGCAGATGTCACAAATGCCTCTTTGTCATCAAATTCTCCCTTTTCCATCTCTCGTTCTCTTTGTATTTTCTTTTCCATTCTTTTTTCCTGTTCCTTTTTTCTGATCTCCACTGCTTTTAGTAAATTGTGGATATATTTGGGCTAGGGAAAAATAATTTTAAAAAGAGGAAACAATGTCGCATCCGTTAATATAGAAATATTAAATCTAAATAGCGTGTCTTTACAAAACTCAGAATAAATTTGCTAGTGAAACTACTACTGAAATGGTTTCTACTATAAATTGAAGTGTAGTAGAGGGAATGGTGGCACATACTTGTAATCCTAGCCCTGGGAGTCAAAGGCAGGACAGTCATACCAAGTTCAAAGTCAGTCAGTCTAATAGCCAGTTCAAGGCAGATGAGAGCTAAAGAAACCTGCCCCAACCCCACGAGGTGCACAGTCCAGACTGGCCTCAGACTCTTGGCAATACTCCCGCCTCAGCTTCCTCAGTGCCATCACGTTTAGTTCCCAGCTCCTACTTTTCTTTTTACTTTGTTTTATTGAGATAGTGCATGACACAGTACAAGCTGGCCTTGAACTTGCTATATATCCAAGGATGGCTCTCACCTTTGGACCCTCCTGCCTTAGTCTCCCAATGGTATATGCCACCATGCCTGGTTCCAAAAAAATTATTTTCTGAAACAGGATCTTATTATGTTAACCCTGGCTGTCCATGAACTTGTACCTACCTGCCTCTCAAGTACTGGGATTTAAAGTCCACCATGCCTGGCTATTTGATAGTCTTAATTCAACAAATGAATGAATCAGAAAACAAACCAGGAACAGTTTAAATCTAGTATACAGAATTGCTAAAGAAAAACTTCCAAAAATTATTTTCAAATATTTCAAGGTAAAAAAAAAAAATACCGAATAATTCAGTTGATATCTGCTAAGGTCTAGATTCTAAAAAGCTGTATTTTAGCTACTAACCTTTCGGTCTTTCCCCAGAAGCAGTTTAGGATTACTTTCTTCCTTTTTTTTCTGCATTTCATCATAAATGCTGTCATATTCATACACTGTAGAATCTTCTGCAAGAGCTTTCTGAATTTCCAGTTTTGTCTTTAAAAAAAAAAAGGAAAAGGTTTAAAGAATATGCACCAGCCAACAAATACCACTAAAAATGTCTCCCTCCTCCCCAAACCTAGAAAGGTTCATACATTAGAAATGTGTCATAGAAACTGTACAATCACATTTCAAGATGGGAACATGAATATGAACTCTACAGCAGACCACCTGGGTTTAAAACCTGGCTCCATAAGCTTTGAGCAATTTGTGTGTTTTAATTTTCCTCACCTAGAAGAATGTTTATTATATTTGTCTTCTAAGTTGTGATAACACAGGAAGTAAGTGCTCAATAAACACTATGACATCTTGAATTATATACAATTATCCACATCAAAAATTTAAAAAGTCATAGGCACGACTGAGCAACATGCAGCCCTGGCTTTTTATGTTATGCTTAATAAACTAGGTTTCCTAACAAATTGAAAAAAATTAAAGTTCCTAACATTAAAAAAAAAAAAATCCAAACAAGCAATAAATGGGAGCCACATTATTATTAATTTTTACATTACCAATCATACAATGACTATGCTTATATCATGTTTGTATCTTGTTCTTCCTCTTATGGCATATCAAAATCTTATCCAGAGGATGGAACAATGCTCAGGCGTTAAGAGCACTGGCTACTCTTACAGTGACTTTGGTTCTATTCCTAGCGTGTGCCATATGTTGGCTCACAATCATACAGTAACTCCAGTTCAGGAGATCTGATGGTCTTCCAGCTTCTGAGGACTTCAGGCAGACAAGTAGTACACATACATGGACACATACATACACACAGGTAAACTTATACATATGAATAAATCTTTTAAAAAAAGAAACTTAACGAATATCAGAGCTAGCTCAACCCCTACCTTTCAAATGAGGCCATCTCTGAGAAATTTAACTACCAACATTGTGTTCGAGTCTGATAAAACACTGTACAGGGCGGTATTTGACTTTCTTTTTTAGATTTATTTTGCTTATATGCATGTCTGCGCACTACATAGTGCCCGGCAGGCCAGAAGAGGGAGCCCAATTCCCTACAACAATAATGAATATGTGGTTGTGAGCATCCATGTGTATTGGACCAGACCCTGGCCTTCTGTAAGAATAGCCAGTACTCTGAACTGCCAACTCTCTAGCCCCTGAACTCCTAATAGTATGTTTAATGTTACCACCTTTTTACTGCTCCACAATTATAATTTTTTGATTCAACTCATTAGCTTCTGAAATGTAGAGCTGTACATATTTATTTTTTCTTGAACTGCTATACTGACTTGTTTAATACAGATGTTAAGAGTGGTCCTTTTTAAGGAAGAGAGATATAATTATTCAGAAGAACCTATATGGTTGTCTTCAGGTTTCTTTGAAGCACTAAGGATTGAACCCCAAGGCCATATACAAGACAAACAAATCCACCACCACTGAGCTACAGCCTCAGTCTTTCCTACATTTCTACAATAAACCTTAAGAATCTAGAATAATGTACATATAAATGAATAAATTTTATCTGCAATATTGTTGAAAATACCAAGAATCCTACACCCTGAACCTCTCAATATTCAGAAAATGAATGATAGTGAACTGCTGCTCCCTCCACAAGCTAGCCAGGAGAATCCAAACCCTACAACACAACATTTGGAAGTGGTGGCACATGTAATCACAATATTTGGGAGTGGAGGCAGGAGAATTGGAGTTCAAGAACAGGGTTGGCTACGTAGTGAGTTTCAGGCTAGCCAGGACTATAAAAAGACCCTGTCTCAAAAAAGCAACAAAAGACAGGAGTGCTCTGAGGTAAATAAATCGCTTTAAAGACTTATATCAGGGCCAGGTAGTGGTGGCACACACCTTTATTCCCAGTACTCGGAGACAGAGACAAGCAAATGTGAATTTGAGGCTAGCCTAGCCTACAGAGAATTCAAGGCTAGCCTGGTCTACAAAGAGTCCCTAGACAGGCTCCAAAGCTACACAAAGAAACTGTCTCAAAAACCAAAACAACAACAAAAATTATATTGGTGGGGGTGGGGAGTAGTGAGGGCTGGGGGCTAAAGAGATGGCTCAGGGGTTAAGAGCACTGGCTGCTCTTCCAGAGGACCTGGGTTCACTTCCCAGCACCCATATGGCAGCTCTCAACTGTCTACAACTCCATTTCCAGAGTACCCAACACCCTCACACAGATAGCTATACATGCAGGCAAAACACCAAAGCACATAAAAATACAAAAAAAGAAAAGGGGAGAGAGAGAGAGAGAGAGAGAGAGAGAGAGAGAGAGAGAGAGAGAGAGAGAGAGAGACCAAACAAACGAACAAACGAACCAAACAGGAATTATATCAAGAGGAGCTGGAGAGACATCTCAGTGGTTAGGGGTGCACACTGTTCTTGCAGAAGACCCCTGCTTAGTTCCCAGTTCCTACATTTGGCAGCTCACAACCACCCATCACTCCAGCTCCAGAGGTCAAATGGTCCTGGCTTCCTTAGGTATTTATAGCACCCAAGGATATGCATATATCCACATACAGATATTCTCAGTCAAACATAATTAAAAGTAATAAAAATAAAGCCAGACAATTAATTTGTCTCTTACAATGCTCCTATAGAAATTTAGAAAAAGCTGGCAATAATACCATATTATAAGTCTTGAGGACAACGACAGTCATTAAGGTCCCTGAAAATGGCTACATTATAAAACTGGATGCATTTTTGTAGGGCTTTTAATTAAAATTTTACTGTAACTAATTCTTAGAACTTAAACTTGAAAAAAGCTGGTAAATTACATAAAAATAACAACAACAAAGTCTCTGAAAAGGAGCAGCTGAAAGGGCTCAGTGACACCTAGCCTGACAACTAAGATGACGGGGAGAGCAGTCCTGGAGGCTAGCTTCTGATCTCCAAACACACCATATCACTCTACAATTTAAAAACAAATGTAGTAACTAAAATAACAAAACAAAACAAAAACAAACAAACAAACCAAAAAAACCCCAAAACCTGATGGGAGATGTCATTCGGTAAACGTTTCTCATACTGGTTAATGAATAAAGCACTGTTGGCCAATAGGAAAGCAAGATAGGCGGGACAAGGAGGAAAAAGGAAGGAAAAAGATAGGAGACAAGGAGGAAAAAGGAAGTAGGAAGGAGGAGTCAAGATGGAGACTGGAGACTGGAGAGAACAGAAGTCTGGGTCCACTCCTCGGTAAGATAAGACCACGTGGAGATTAATAGAAATGGGTTAATACTTAAGACAGAGCTAGCCGATAAGAAACTAGTAACTGGACAACAGCATTATATCAAATACAGAGTCTCGGTGTATTAACTGGGGCTGGCGCCGTAGCAGGACCAGACCAGGCAGTGGGGGAAAAATCATACTCCTTACAAAAACCAAACCAAACCAAACCTGGAAAAAGCAGTATGAGGCAGTGCATGGTAGTATGTATACACATCTATTATCCCAGCACTTGGGAGGCTGAGGCAGGGGCATTAAAAATTCTAGCCCACATGATAGGCAAGACATTAATTCTAAATAAATATACTAAAACAAACACAATGTAGGACAGGAGAAATGGCTCAGCAGCTAAAAGCACTTGATGAGCAAAGCTGACATCCCCTTACTCCCCTCCCTCGCACCACGGGGAGTGGGATGTGGTGGTGCACATCTCTAAGCCCAGTACTGCCACAACAGGGTAGGAGGCAGACACAGGAAACATTGGCAGGAACTAGAGATAAAGCCTAGAAAGACACCCAAGGTGGTGAGGAAGAGGACCAACTTCTGACCTCACACTCGCAGGGGCATGTCTCTCTCTCACTCATGCACACAGGCATGTCTTTAGAAATAAATTCACAAAGTATATATATTACTAACTCATTCAATAAGTGCTAACAATCTTGGCATTAGACTTTTTTCAACTTAGATAATTACACTAAACTGCTGCACTTAATAATGACATACAGCATTTTTCTAGTGAAATAGGTAAAGGACAAACATTTTACCTTCAGTTCTGTATAATTCAGGTCCAAATAAAAAGGAAAAAAAAAAAAAAGACTATCAAAGTATCATTCATTTCCTAGTACATATTTTCTTTACAATTTAGTAAATGCTATCAAACTTCATGATAAAGTTAGTTTGGAATTAAAGCAGCAGAGGTAAAAGTGGGAACAAAAGGAAGCAGAGGCAGTCAAGTGGGGAAAACAGCACGGCAGGAGGGAACGGCGCACTAGGGTAGCTCTCTCAATTTTGCTCTCTGCATTAATCTCTGGACACCAAAATCTGAGATACGCTATTATTCTAAAAGCAGAAATCAGAACATTTTCAGATCTAGTTGTATCAACAAAAGGGCAACTGATACTTTCTTAGTCAGAAGCATGGGTGAGTTCTCGGAATTTTAAAAGGAAATGGATGCCTGGGAAGATGTGCGTAGAGCTACTAGGTGCTCCTAACAAGACCACTGTCAATTGGAACCTTACTACTCCCCACTTCCTGGCAGATGGATTTGAAGTAATTGGGCAATCGCTTTGGCTACGGCTAGAGCTTTTCTTCTGACAAGTTAAGTTCCAAGCAAAATTCAATAAAGAAACAAATTCCAGCAATTCAACAATCTATTACCAGACTCCTGGTCAGTCAAAAGCAAAAAGCTGGTTTCATCTACAGCCTGTAATATAGAGTTAAGTGTATCTTCCTTTAAAATTTATAAAGTCTGCAATCTATTTAAATTGAGAAACATTGTACATTTTAAGAAATGAAATAACTTCATTACACACATTTATTCTGTTCTCCTCTCAGTACTAGGTACCAAGACCCTTGGTAAAACAGGTTTCCCGCTGTCATCCCTACCTGTTTCATGGCCTGCTTCTTAGCGGCTTCCCTCTGAAGGCTCTCACTCACGGAGGTCTGCAAGACAGAAAAATGTCATTGTTTACCTACTTTAAATTCCTTTCCCAGTATTCTGATCAGCAAATGGTTTCTTAAGAGTTAAAAATAAAAAGGTAATATTAATTAACAACAGGGTCTTCCCCCTAAATGTCAGGAGACAAATTCATTTCCATTGTAATGTATCAGAACAGACTCTAAGTTACTAAAAAAAGAAGAAAAAAGAAAAAGAAAAGAAAATCTGGCTATGAATTTTGTACATAATATATCTGAAGTGGTTAATACACAATAATGAGCTATAGACATAGGAGGATCTCCATGAGTTCGAGGCCAGCCTGGTCTACAGAGTGAATTCTAGGACAGCTAGAGCTGTTACCTAGAGATCCTGTCTCAACAAAAAAAAAAAAAAAAAATTAAACCAAACCAAATCACCCCCCACCCCGGCACCAAGCATGCTCGGCATTACAAATATCAAGAAAGTGTGAATTGAAGCTACAAGATACTGCTGCAACCCAGTTGAAATAGCTACCTACTATCTAAGACAAATGCTGCAAGGATGTAAGGAACAGAGTCCTGCCAAGAAGTCACTTGGGGAAACAGGGTGGAGGTTTCAGTGAATCAGAAACAGAACTACAATGTAATCCAGTAATCTTACTATTGGGGATTCAGCCAGACAGAATGGAACCAGAATGTTGGAACACTACCAGAGCGTGGTCAAATGTATTGGTCACTGAATCCAGATTTCCCTGGTAAGCAACACTTTTAATAAAATTCTTGTTTGTCTTTTGAGATAGTCTCTCCACAGTAGCCCTGGTTAGCCTGGATCTTGCCATGTACACCAGGCTGGCCTTGAACTCAATAGATCTGCCTGACCCTGCCTCCTAAATGCTGGGATTAAAGGTGTACACCCTTATATTTTGTCAGATTATCAATTTAAAACATTTATAGGAATAATATGTACTTCCAATGTATTTTACACCTATTTTTCTAATTAGTGCAAATCAAATGGATTTTTATCTTCCTTCCACAAATCAGAGACAGCAACAACAAACCATTAAGGGAAGAAATGGATTTTATACATACAGAAAACAAAAAACCATGATATATAACTACTGTCAACACATCAGCACACAAACAATTCTAATTCTGCCCAAGACCACTTCACAATAAATCTCAAGAGAAAATTGAAAATTCAGTAATGGTACTTTTTTTTTTTTGGTCGAACCACAGATTACCACTCATTTTAAATTTAGGAAGACAAAAATTATTCTCTAAGGAACCTGAAACCTTGCAAATGTTTTAACTCACGGACACTTTAGACAGCATCTAAGTAAGTAGGGTTTTGTTTCTTTTTGTTTCAAATAAAAAATTAGCACCTATTCTACAAGTACCCATCACACAATTCTAAGGGTTAAAGACAAAAGATGATACCGGGCAGTGGTGGCTCACACCTTTAGACCCAGCACTTGGGAGGCAGAGGCAGGTGGATCTCTGTGAGTTTAAGGCCAGTGTGGTCTACAGAGGTACACAGAGAAACCCTGTCTCAAAAAACAAACAAACAAACAAAAAACAAACAGATGTAGTCAAGTATGGTCATTTTATTCTTTGAGAATAAAAATGATTCAATCAACCCAATGTTTGCTACATTGAACTTAGTGAAATCTGGCCTATAAGGGAGACATTTTGGTCACTATTTAGTTGATCTGCCTTCTGGACCATGATGATTCGTGAGAGAAACATCTCTGCAAATGCTGCTGGCTTTCACCAAGAGGCTGTGTAACTAAAACACTTAAGGACACCAAGCCACCATTTATATTAATTTTTTCCCAATCATAATCTTTAGCTGTACTAAAGATTTTCATTTTTATAGATATTAACCTGGTTGTGAGTCTAGCCTTTAATGGTTGAGCCATCTCTCCAGCCTGAGAGTTGTGAAGAATGTGTAAGATTTTTATGAGCTCAGACCAAAGACAAAGCCAATTGTCCTATAGAACACCAAAAGAGGAAGAAATTTTGGCTTAAAATTATTCAAGTTTCTGGTGCCTGGACAGATCAAGCACACAAATTTATTAAATACTGTAATATTTCAGAAGTAGAGAATTAAGATTTCAACTTAATTTTTCAAATGGCTTAATTACTTTAACACTTTTAAATCATCATTTGAGGATCTTGCTGTGTAGAAGACACCATCCTGGGCACTACTGCAAGTAAACAGACACCTAATAAAACATCTCCACTCAGATGCTTATAACATGAAAATGAATATATACACATATACACATACATACATACACACATATATGGTGAGTCACTCCCAAGAAACTAAATTTCAAAAATTATCCAGTTAAAATGTCAGAAACTGCCCACCTTTAATCCAAGCCCCAACACTGGAAAAGCAGAGGCAGGCAGATGTCTGTGTGTTCAAGGCCAGTATGGACTACATAGGGAATCCCAGGCCAGACAGAACTATACAGGGAAACCCTGTTTCATTAAATATGCATTTTCCCCCAGAATATACTAGAAGTGATTTGATAGGACTAAGGTCATTTCTCACTGAGCAACCAAGAATAGAAATAACTGGCTTTCCCTGTGAGGAATTTTGTATGAGCTCCTATTTTGTGCACAACTTTGCTTCTTTTATTCACTCTGTAGTACATACATTTGACTTTGACCTATTTCTGGCTACACACTCTAGATTCACCTATTTTTGGTTACCTGCTTTCTGGTCTTTAAAAAAAAAAAAAAAAAAAAACAGTCATACTGCAGTGTCTCCATCTAGACATAATTTAACTTATTTACAATGCTTAGACTCAGCTGCTATACTATAATTTGTCTTTTATTAGTAGATTACACTTCTGATTTTTACACCCTATTAGCTTGACTTTACATGTTCTAGTTCTGACTTCTGTTTCTGAATTATGTCTTTAATTCTGTTCTTCTGAACAACTGAGGTTTCTCTGCAACCAATACTCCTAAGAACTGGCCCATTACTTTTATCATTGGTTCACCTCATTCACTTGATTGTGATAACCAACATCCCCCTTACTTTAAAATAGTCACCATAAGCCAGGTGCAGGGGATCCAGAGGGAATTGGTTGAATGAATAAGGCATAAAGGTAATCAGGATGATTCCTGACATATACTTCTGGCCTCTACACAATATGTATGTTGTAGTTAACTGAAAATAAGATCTATAATTCAAACTTTCAAATACTATAAGGGTATTTGGGATATGCTAAGTGGTAGAAGACTCACCTAACATGTATCAGGTCCTGGGTCAAACTCTAATACAACAAGTGAAGTAAAACTTAAAAAACTACAAGCTGGACATGGCAGTGCACGCCTTTAATCCCAGCACTTGGGGGGCAGAGGCACGTGGATCTGAGTTCAAAGACGGCCTTCGCTCTAGGGCTACATAGAGAAACCCTATCTCGAAATAAACATACAAAAAAAACCTATCTAGACAAAAATAATATATTATGTATCAATCACAGCATTGTATGTTTAAAGACTAAAGCAAGAGATAATCAGGGATGTAGTAGATAGGGAACTAATAGATAACTTAGGACAAAAGTCATGATTTAGTATGCCTTGGAATGACAGTTGTCAGAAACTACTCAGAAGAAGTCTGCTGTGTGTGTAATGGCGCTTGCCTTTGTTGAAGCAATACCAGACAGACATTTCTACACATTGCATGTGCTAACATCACAAAGGATGTAGTTCTGAAATTACTACCTTACCTGCTTTGTATGAAAATTGCTCTGAGATAAAAGATCATATCAAAAAGTGTGAGCAGCACCCAGGCGCTGGTGGTGAACGCCTTTGATCCCGAGTGCTGGGATCAGAGGCAGGTGGATCTCTGTGAATTCGAGAACAGCCTGGTCTATAGAGCTAGTTCCAGGACTGGCTCCAAACCAATACAGAGAAACCCTGTCTTGAAAAACCAAATGTGAGCAGCATAAAAGGAATGTATAAGATCAGTTTTGGATCATTGCTCATAATGAAAAAAGTACACTTCTCTAATACATATAGTATAAGAACCTGACTAAAGGAAAAAAAAAAAAAAAAAAAAAAAACTCAGACTGTATTTTCTATATCTCACTATATCAACCAAAATAAGCGATGGAAACCCAAATATTTTATAAGTTTAATGAAAACATGTGTGCAGAAAGGTAGCTCTTCCAACTTTCTTTAGCTTACCAATAAAATAAAAATTCTGTGTTTTTTCAGTTAACATACAGTTGTTTTCAAAAGCATCAATATAAACCATGCTGGCAACAGCCAGCACACTCAAAAGAGTCAAAGGTCTTATTATCTTTCCTGTGTGAGCCCAATTTTAATGAAATATACTTGGCAATGTATTTCTCTTTTTAAAGACAAGAAATAGTTTGGGACCCCATAGATAATAGCAATGACCAAGTCAGGTGTGCAGTGTGCCCAGGACAGACTTTATTAGAGTTCTGTTATAAATACAGAGTCTCTTGACACTAAAGATGTAGTTCTTGCAGATAAAGCCGGGAGGCAGGAAATGAATCTCCTCCCAAATGCTGCTTCTTATCTTTAAAGTAACCTCAAATTATTACTAAACTAATAAAGTAATTTTGTTTCAGAAAGTGATCTGATCTATTTTATTTTGAGCTTTTGATAAGTCCAAGAGTGAGATGTGGGATTATTACTTTTTGTCTGACTATAAACACTGAGACATGTCATTAAAAAAAGGGAAAAGCTTTGTAAAAATGATTTTTATGGTAAAGCTGAAATAAGCAATATCAAAGCCTGTCAGTATAGTATATGAAGATGTATACAGTTTTAGACAAATAAAAAAGAACTAATTTTGTTATCTAACTCTGAAAATTAAGAAGGAAAAATTTTACTGGCTTCTATTTAAAAATTGTCAGTTAAATAGGATAAGTTAGAAAGAGGCAATAAGCTTGTATATAAACTCAATAAAACAGTACTAATTCCAAAAAGTAACTATGAATATTAGTTACTTACTTGTGAAAAATTTCTAATATAATGCCTCCTAGATAATAGCTACAGACCAAACTGGAAATTAAAATTCAAAGGCCACAAAAAAAGCCAGGCTACTAATTATTACCAAACACAAAGTGGGATGGAGCCAGCCCAAACAACTAATAATTAATGATGGTAGTGACTGTATACAGGGAGGGTCCTCCTGTAGTAATATATACACAACTCACTGCACTTCTACCACGTGTCAAGCACCAAGCTAGGCACTTAAACTATTTTCATCTTTAAAACAAAGTTTAAATAGTTAATATCACAGGGTCAGGCTTTGGAGACAAGGTTTTACAGTGTATCCCAGGCCGGCCTCTAACCCAGGCTCTCACTACCTTGGCCTCTGTAGTGTTGGGATTACAGGTGTGCAGCATGGTAAACTGAGACTAAGAGAAATGACACAATCACTTACAATACCAAGCTAGGAAAGCAAAGTTCAAACTCTGCTACAAACTGCAAATACACGCTGCAGCCTTGTCTTCCTCCTGATCCCTAGAAATGATACAGGAAATCCACAATCATGGTGAAAGTTAAGAGTTACTCTCTACACCTGGAACTCAAAGACAGAAGGCAAGGCATCAAACTACCCACAGACACTGTGTGGGAAACAAAGGTGGGAGTGAACCAAGAAACATGAATAGCAGAAGACAGATTAATTGGGGATTTCACATTAAAAGGAGCAATGTAAGCTGGGTGTTGGTGGCACACGCATTTAGTCCCAGCACTTGGGAGGCAGAGGCAGGAGGATCTCTGTTGAGTTTGAGGCCAGCCTGGTCTACAGAGTGGTCCAAGACAGGCTCCAAAGCAATAATAAACAAAACAAAACAAAACAAACAACAAAACAAAACACTCAGAGCAATGTAATGTAGATGTGGATTTTTACACACTGCCTTCTTTGGGAAAGGCAAATAACAGATTTCATTTCTGCCTTTCTTGGAAATAATACAGGAGCACAGACAAGATGTCTGGTCTCCAATATGCCACTGCCCTGGGTCAAGTGGTTAACTCAATAGTAGAACACTTGCCTAAAATGTATCTAATATGAATTTGAGAAGGACTGAATAGGGTGGAGGTAAGAAACACTGCAAGTAAAAGAAAAAAAAAAGTTTTCAAGAGCAAGAAATTCAGACTGCTAAAGTTCACCACCACCTTAGGGCAGTGGTTCTCAAATTAAGGGTCAAGACCTCTTTGACGGTTTAACAACCCTTCCACAGGGGCCACCTAAAACCATTGGAAAACAGATATTTACATTTTGATTTATAACAGCATCAAAATTACAGTTATGAAGTAGCAATAAAAATAATTTTATGATTGGGGAATCACCACATCATTAGGGAGACTGAGAAGGCTCCAATAGAACATAGTATCTCTCAAGACCTTTTTTACACTCCTTAAATTATTGGGGATATAAAGACCTTTTGTCCAGACAGACAGATTTACCATATTAAAAATTAAAACTACCAAGGTGACAAGATGACTCAGTGGTAAAGGTGCTGACTGCCAAGTCTGGAAACGGAATTCAATTCCCAGGATTCAGGTAGAGAGAACCAAACTCCTGAAAGCTGTCCTCTGACCTCATGAGCATCACAGCACACATGCACATACTAAATAAAATTTAAAACTGTTTAAATGTACTTCAAAGAAATTAAAGCTAACAAAGGCTGGACATGGCTGTGCTTAACTATAATCCCTGTGCTCAGAAGGAAGAGGCAGGAGGACCAAATCCTCAAGATGCTGTCACAAAGGGGAGGGTGATCAACCCTTCCAAAAGGCTGTTATTTAAAAGAAAGAAGTCAGGTGTGATGGCAAATCACCTAGGAGATAGAGGCAGGACAATCATTCATGACTACATAGTAAGTGCAAAGCCAACCTGGACTATACACGAAATCCTGCTACAAAAAAAACAAAACAAAACAAAACAAAACAGAACCAGTGGGGGCTGGAGAGATGGCTTAATGGTTAAGAGCACTGCCTGCTCTTCCAGACAATCCAGGTCCAATTTCTAGCACCCACATGGTGGATTAAAACCATGTATAACTCTAATTCCAGGGGATCAGCTGCCCTCTTCTGGCCTCCACAGGGCACTAGGCATCTAAGCAGTACATACACATAAGATACTTTCTAAAAATAGTAAGATTCATTTTATGTTACATTTTGCAATTTAAAAACAGTTGTGCATATATAGTAAGACCAAATGGGGTTTGTGTTAGTATTTAAAAGAGTGATCTCACTTTAGGAAAAATCTATCAATGCAATCCACAATAGTAACATACTGGAAAAAAAGAAAACAGCTAACAAAATTCAATCTAACACCTAATACGATTTTTTTTTTTTTTTTCCTTCGGGGCTCTCCTGGAACTCACAGAGACCCACCTATCTTTGCCTCCTGAGTGCTGGGATTAAAGGTGTGTGCCACCACCACCTGGCTTCCTTTTCAGGGGATGGGGGCTAATACAATTTTTAAGCACTCATAATTACTGGGAAATTTTCACTAACTTACCTTGTGTTAACAAACATATGGTTATATATTATTTATGATTTAATAAAACCACTGAATATCAAAATACAAAGCTAGCCACAGCCATAGAGCCAGGCTGTGGTGGCACACACCTTTAATCCCAGGACTCTACGGACAGGCAGATGGATCTCTGTGAGTACAAGGCCACCCTGGGCTATACAAGAGTGAATCAGTCTAAAGAGTAACAGAATTCACACCTTCAAATACCAGCACTTGGGATAATATCCCTTTAAGTCAAGTGCTAGGGAGGTGGAGACAGGAATGATATGGCTGTGTGGAGAAAGGGATATAAGGTGGGAGCAGACAGGAACTCAGGGATTGCAGTCTGAGGCTTGGTGAATATCAGCGCAGTCTGTATTGCATTCTGAGGATTCATGGAGACAGAATCATCCATTTTGGTCTGAGGGAGAGGTAAGAGCTACTGGCTGTCTGCTTTGCTTCTCTGATCTTCAGCTTGAACCACAGTATCTGTCTCTGGGTTTTTATTATTTATGCTATACAAACACTACCAACTTCATGGCTTATAATATAAAGATTTATACTGGCCTCTGGGGACACCAGGCATACAAGTGGTACACAGAAATGCATGCAGGCAAAACATCCATACATGTTAATATAAATTAATATATATCATTATTGAGATGTAATAAAGCTCTGTAAAAGAGGCTTGCCTACCATGTGTGAGACCCTCAGTTTGGTCCCCAGCACTACAAAAATAATAAATCTAGAAATACTATGTCAAACCAAGTAGGTTTTACATGATAAAACCAATAGCAAGCATTTTTCCACAATCAAAACATTTTAAATGAAAGTTTAATTGAAATTTAATTGAAAATTGAAAATTCATTGAGCTCAGTAAAAAATAAGCAAGTACTTACTATGAATAAACATCTAAAAGGAAGTTTCATGTTTAACCTGTCTTCTAACATATGGTTTTATTCTATTAGTCGGAATTATGTTGTGACACTTGACATAGTTGTTATCATGGGTACTTCTGAAAAGAACCATCAGGCATGGTGATACCACTTGTAATACTATTTGCAATACACAGAAAGTTGAGGCAGGAGGATCACAAGTTCAAAGCCTGCTATATCAAAAACAGAAGAGGGTGGGGAGAAGAGGGGGAGGGAAAAGGAGAAGGGAGACAGACAGAAGTCGTACATACGGGAAAGGAGTCAGCAGCAATAGGTTGTTGGCCAGATCCAGCCACCTGTGTAGGCTGAAAAGATGGCTAAGTAGTAAATAAAGCTAACTCTGCAATCATGAGGACCAGAGTTCAGATTTCAATACTCACGTAACTAACTGGGCAATTCCACAAACCCCAGCTCTGAGATATGTGGATACAAATTGCTGGGTCTTGCTGGCTTCTAGCCCAGTTTAGAAAACTCAAACCCAAGGTTCAGGCAGAGACCCTGTCTTAAAAGAAATACATGGATAGCAACATAAATGGGCACTTGACACCTTCTCTGGCCTTCATCCACAAATTGGTGTGTGCACTGTAAATAATCAAGAGTATCTCATATAAAGTAGCTCTCAATTCTGAAGGGTGGCTATAGTATGGACATGTAGAGAAGATGCAAAAACAGGACTGTAAGAGCTAATATCATGGTGGTCATACGTCTCATGGAAACAGAGTTAGGTGAAAATGCTAACAAATATTTGAAGGCCAAAGCATTAAAAACAATTAAAGAACTGAGGGTTAATAAAACGATTAGAACTGAGCTTTGTCAAGATCAGGCTGACTGACAACAATATTTATAATCAATATAAAAAGAAAGCAGCAAGAAAACTATTTAAAATGCTATTAAAATAATCCAAAAGATAAGTAGGCACAAAAGGGTGGTAACCAAAGGATGAGCAGAGAGGACACAATGGGAAAATGGCAATCAACACATTGGTATGATCAAAAACTACTCGACAACTGTATGGAACATCAGAACATGCCTTCTTAATTAGGGTAAGAACCTCTCACTGTCTTTGCTATCTTCTCTTTAACCAGTAAATATTCCTAATTAGTTCAGATAGTAAAACAAAAAACAAGAGCACATAAATACAAGTACTAGAACACCACTTTTCTTTCTTTTTTTTCTTGCCAATGTCAAAATTTTATTCTTTATGGAAGAATAATGGCCAATTATGTGCTAGAACACCACTTTTCAATGCAAAATTAACCATGGGGCTAGGGAATGACTTAGCACCAAGGACAGAGTTCAAATTTCAGAATCCCTTCAAAGATAGATGTGGCAGCCTCATCTGGCACTCCAGTGTGGAGCCAGCTAGCCTGGAGTATGTGACAGTAAACAATGAGGAGCTTACCCCAAATAAGGGGGCAAACAAGATCCAGGCCTCAGTTTGTCCCGACCTCCACACAGGTGCTTTGGCACAGATGCATGTGCACGTGCACACACACATGCACAATACACACACACACACACAAAAACAAAACCAGTGCTGAATATAAGCACTTCAATACCACAATTCGTGTGCTAGTGCCCCCTCTGCTGGACCACTGGAGATAAAGAATGATCTAAAATTTGAGATCTTGTTTCTCATGAACTGTGAAGAAAACAAGCTAACTAAAAAGCAAGAGTGTCACTTTGCAGTAGTTTATCTCCAGCTCTATCTAATGCTCTTGAGGAGGAGATACATAAAGTCGTTTCTATGTAACATCAGTACTTTGGAGAATTTTATGGCTGTTTAAACAGCTGGCTATGAAAAAAAGAGGTTTTAACATTATTTAGACTCCACAAATATTTAAGTAACCTACTTCTCAGTACAAAGATAAACTGAGATGAGGTAGATAAATGTTTTTATAGGTAAGTAAGCTATTGTGGGGAACAGTTTTACACCCTGTTCATTAAGAACTGAACTGTAATTCTCTGTCAACTGCTGCTGGGCAGGTTCCATAATGGAAGATCAAGGTTAAGAGGATGCCAGGGTTATTTCTTCCTACCTAAAACACAATCTACACTGGTTTCCAATTCTTCTACGTCTAGATAATTCCAGTTCCCATCAGGTAATCTTGGCCCCCTACATTCCAAAGCCTGTCATATGCCTCCATTTATCATTACTTTTTTCTCCTACTGCTACTTTCTGGTCACCTCACCATTTCCTGTTTTTGGCTTCTCAAGTCTTTTACAATCTACATGATCAAAGTTCCGTTATGGAAGGGAGGGAGGAAGAAAGCTAGAGTAAAGTGGTCCATGAATGTATCTTTTGACTCTAGCGTGCCCTAGATCAGATGTTACCACGCCAGTTTCACAAGAGAAAAGAGCAACAGCATCTGTGACTTTTCATGCTGCTTTGTTTACAGAGCATGCCTGGGTAACTGAATATAAAAAGGAATGACAAACTACCCAAGCTTTCTGTAGGCTCCATAGTCAATTATTTTAAAGACTGATTTGTGTAGTAAAACAAGCCACAGGGGCACCAGACATTTAATGGGAAATAGTCTTTTTTCAACAAATGGTGTTGGAAGAACTGCATAGCTACATGCAAAAGAATGAAAGTCCATCACCACTTCAGACCACAAACAAACAAAAATCTACAGAACTCTTAGAAGGAAACATAGATGTGAACCTAGTGGCCTTCACTTAGGTAATGTTTCTCTCATATATGGCACCAAAGCACTAGCAAAAGAAGAAAAAAAAAAAAAATGCCTTCCTCAAACCTGAAATTTCACCCTTCAAAGCACATCAACAAGGAAATGAAGACAACTCTCAAGTGAAAAAGTTACACAGTTGAATTTGGTGGTGCACCTCTTTAATCCCAGCACATGGGAGGCAGAAGCAAGCGGAATCTCTGTGGGTTCAAGGCCAGCATTGAGAGCAGTTACACAGAGAAACCCTGTCTCAAAAAAATTAGAACAAACAAAAACTAACCCCCTCAAAAAAAAAATCCAACAACTAAAGGAAAAAGAAAAAATAGATTTATAAAACATATAGTGACAACCTAGCTTTAGAAACAGGTAAATGATATAAACATACATTTCTCCAGCATCATTGGCCATCAGGAAGATGCAAATTGAAAGAACAATGAGGTGCCACTAGAAAGCTATGTTAAAAAGGAAAGCTGGGTGAGGAAGCAGAACCTTTAATCTCAAAACAGTGTGTGTGTGTGTGTGTGTGTGTGTGTGTGTGTCTGTGTGTCTGTGTGTGTGTGTGTGTGTGTGTGTCTGTGTGTGTGTGTGTGTGTGTCTGTGTGTCTGTGTGTGTGTGTGTGTGTGTGTGTGTGTGTGTGTGTGTGTGTTGCGGGAGGTAGTAGGGGTGGTAGGACTGCTACAGAACACTGACGGGTAAGCAAAGTGGTATCACTACTCTGATAATGCCACAACTGTTAATATATAATTATATAAACCCACTAGCAATTCCATTTCTAAGAATATTTCCAATATAAGTGAAAATGCATGCCCATACTAAAACCTCTAACATACAGACAGGTGCTCATAAAAAGTACCAATTATAGCCAGAAACTCATGCACACCAACTGACAACTAAATAAAATGTAGCACAATGAATGAGTTGCTATTCAGTAATAAAGAGTAGGGCTGGGAGAATGAGAACCTGACTTTGAATCTCCAGCATCCTTATAAACTTGAGAGTGCCTGTAACCCCAACATTGGGGAGTGCAGACAAGTGATCTTGGGAACCCACTAGCTTGCTGGCCGAGCCAAAATGGCAAGCTTCCAGCTCAGTGAGAGAACTGTTTCAAGGCAATTAGGTAGAGAACAATAGAGGAAACATCTGAAATTCTTGTTTGGCATCTTTGTGTGTGTGTACAAGTGACCAAGTCCCAATATTCAAGTACATGCACCACACACCCACACAAACTAAAGTTAATTTAAAAAATAACATTGTAGCCATGTGTGAGGTCCTGAGTTTCATTCATAGCATAGCCAAAAATAAAAATATTTAAACATTAAAGGAATAAGTGTAAAAGGATGTAAAATAGTAATGCATTGTAACTTTAAGACTGTTTATGCTAAGTACAAAAGAGCCACTGCCACCCCCCCAAACTTCACTTATGTGAAATATCAGAACAGAAGAATTCATAGAACAAAGTGAACGGTTGCCAGGGTTGGAGAGCAACTACAATGGGTACAGGTTTCTTGCTGGGTGATAAAATTGCTATAAAATCAGTGATGGTTATACAACTCTTAAAATGAGCTATACAATGTAAAAAGGTTTACTGGGCTGGGGTACTGAACCTAATGACCAAGGATCCACATGTGGGAAGTGAGACCCCTTTCCCACAAGTTGCCCTCTGACCTCCATACAAGAACAATGGGACACACAATCTTACAGACATACATATGCGCACACACACATACAAAATAAATAAATATATGAAATTTAAAAATAAAAAAACCCACTACCAACAAAATATATTTAATATACCTTAGCCTCCCAAACATAATAGCTTAGCTACACATTGTATTGTAGATGGGCTATTCATTCTCTTGATTCCATGGCTGTTATCTTTAGCCCACTAACTGCCCACTGTACAGGAGAGTACTGTACAGCTAGTTCAGGGAGGCCAAAACTCCAAGTATGCTTTTACTGACTGTGTGCTGTTTTGCATTATCATAGCGTACAAACTCATAAGCTGGGTCAATGTAAGTTAGTGAGCTTTATTTATTTACAATGCTTCCTCCCCCCAATTGTTATAGTTACGGATGACTACAGCTATAGAATAAACTTGTGACAGGCATGGCGGCATACACCTGACTCCCAGAACTTAGAGGGAAGGTCAGGGCAAGATGATGGTGAGTTTTCAGCCAGGCCAGCTACATACTGAATTCGAGGCCAGTTACTCTGTTACACAAGAGCTAGTTCCAGGACAGCCTCCAAAGCCACAGAAAAACCCAGTCTCAAACAAAACAAACAACAAAACAAAAACCCACATAAAAGACTTTAATTTTAAGATAAGCACACACAGCTGGGGTGGGTGGGGGGTTGGGGAACGCCTTTGATCCCAGCAAGCAGGAGGCAGAGGCAGGAGGATCTCTATGAGTTAGAAGCCAGCCTGGTCTACAGAGCCAGTTCAAGATAGCCAGGGATTCACAGAGAAACCCTGTCTCAAAAAACAAAATAAATAAATAAATGAAAAGGATAAGTATACACTTCAGGGAAAACAAAACAATACAAAAAAAAAAAAAAAACCACCTGGGTGGGTTTCAGAGGAAAACACTACTTTGGCTGCTAAAATAGAAAATGTTCATATTAGATACACAGTTTTATCAAAACTAACTATATTTAATAACTCAAGTATAACAAAGTAATTACATTTAACATGCATTGGAGGAATAACTACAAAAACCATTTATGCACAAAGAAAATCAAGAAAAAACTACACAAATCATTTCACAAATCATCTTAGGTTAGTTAACACATTAGAAACTAAGAAACTAGCTCATTCCTAGAAACATGTCAACAAATCTGTAGCATTGCCATTAATGTCTGGGAAAAGTATACAAAACTATCTAAAAGTAATTTTATGGAGTGGGGCACCTTAAGTCATACAGAGCATAACAGCAAAGCTTTCTTTAAACATTTCTTTTGAAAGGTCCATAAATAATGCTCCAAAACCACTGTACTGACAGCTAACAAACGTGAAGACACAAATCCACAAGCAGTTTTTAAATACAGGAGTTAAAAAGTAAGTTTCCTTACCTCATCATCATCATCATCAGAATCATTTCCAAATACTGACGGTTTTGGCAAAACTCGATGCAACGGCTGTGTTTTCTTTGGCAAAATAAGCCCATACCTGCGTATTTGTTTTTGAAATAGAAATCACGCCATTATCTTTAAAGGTTAAAACATAGCACGTCCACTACTTCTTCCGGATGAACTTCCCAAATCAAAACATACCATACACCCCATATAACAGACTTGCTGCTCTGCAATGATCTCAAAACTCTAATGTGTCATGATTCTGTGATTATTATCTATCTACTAGACCCTGGGCCAAACTCAAAACATTATTTTTTACTAAGGAAGAGAAGTAATTGAAGAACACAGGAATGTTTTAAATAGTGAGGTGACAGGCACAAAATTTGCTTTAAAAAAATATGTTCTAAACTGTCCTCTCATTTTCCCACTACTGCGTACTTACACAGTTCATAAGTTCTTGATAATGAGACCCACTTTTTAAAGAATTAACTGAGAAACCCAAGCATAATCCGGGCAAGTTCCCACTCGCTTATTAGGCTCAGCTGCTTTTGTCTGTGAGCATGTCACCAGGGGGATAGCTCCCATCACCATCAATTGAGCTCACTCGCTTTGTCTTAGGGTCTCTGAGAATCCTCATCAGATTCAACTCAGATCGTTTCTCGAGGTTTTTGGCTTTGAAAATCGGAAGGGTTTACACATCCAAGTTTTCATTCACCTCAAGCACATTTACAGTACGTGTGTCTTCCATGGCAGCGCACACCCCGGTTTCCTATATGCCTACCCTTTTCTGTGGCTTCTCAGCACCACACTCCTAACACCAGAAGGGAGGGCGGGAAGCAGGCCCTGAGCGCCTGCCAAGGAGATCAAGGCCCTCTAAGGAACCCAGAATTTCTCTTCTCAGTGCCCCTGAGCGCATCCAACCGGGAGAAACTCAAGCGCGGGGTAGGAAGCAAGACTGAGGGGCCTCAGACCGAGCTTTTGGAAAATAGAAAAGTCTCGCTCTCTGCCCCTCAGCCTAACTTCCTTTATTTCCTCACAAGTTTCTCAAACTTCGGGCTTGCATCCTGGAAAAATGTACGGGGCGGGGGTGGGGAAATCTATGTTGCTCGGGAATCCTCGCCTTCTCCCGCCTCTAGCCCTGGCGGCAGCGGCCCTGCACTTCCGGCGACCTCTGACGCCTCAGCCTAAAGACTCGGGCTGCCTGGCTTCTTACTCCCCAGCCTGACCCTAACTCCCGCATCACTCACTGCCTGCCCGGGACCGCCATCTTGTTCCCGTCTCCGCTGGACGTGGCCGACGCAGACGTGACGCCGACGCCGACGCGGGTACGCACGCTTCTGGTGGCCGGAACTCGCTTAGTGGCGGGATCTCTCCTGGGAATGTTTGTACGACGTTGGGACGCCGTGTCCTGCCGCCGCGTTTTGTTTCGGATCCGTCAGGTAGTCTTGAAGTCGACACTAGGAGGAGACGACAAAATTGGCTCGTGACGCAACCCTGGGAGGAGCCGCGTCACCGGAGATAGAATCACAAATCCAGCCGCGCGCGCCTGCTGAATCCGGACCGGCTGGGGGTGGGCCAGCGATCTGAATTTTAATGAGTTTCCAACCCGCTACCCGCAGATCTGTCCGTCTGTTTTCCTTCTGAGCTGTTCAGGGTAGCCTGCTCTGGGAGCAGTAATACGCCAATGAGAGCCGATTGTTTTCTTCAAGCAGTTTTGCTATAGTCCTGCCTGCCCTAGAATTCAGGATCCTCCTGCCTCAGTTTTCGAAATGCTTGAGCTGCAGGCCCTTGCTGAGAACTGAAATTAATTTAACAACATTGTTGGTGGTGCCTCTAGGCGTAGGGAACAGTGTCTTATCTGATACATTTTTTTACATCTTTGCTTGAGACCATCTTTCTATGTAGTCCAGAATAGTCTCAGACTGCCTCACCCTCCTGAGTGATGGTAATCCATCGTAGGTTTGCCACTGCATTAAACAAAAAACCCCTGACCACCCTTCATCTGCGCATCAACCATTCTAAACTAATAGGACAGTTTCAGAGACCAATTACAAAAAGGCTGTTAAGTCTATACACTTGTTCCTCATTCTCTCTCTCCTCTCTCTCTCTCTCTCTCTTCCCTCTCCCTCCCTCCCTCCCTCTCTCTCTCTATCTATCTCTATCTCTATCTCTCTTGTATTTGGAAGTTATATGAACGTGTGGGATGGCGTTTTGAGGGAGACCCTGAGGTCTGGGTTTATGTTTCAAATGTAGGACGCTTACCCACCTTACCAAAGCCCTGGGTTTGAACTCTAGCACTGCAAAAGAGAAGAGACGTTTTCCCTGTCTGTTTTGGTATAACTGGCTTTGTTTTGATTAATGTTAAGCATAGTTTGCCTTTTTTGACTTTTTACTTGTAACCTGTTTTAACCTGTGATATGTTTATATTTATGTTGGATTATCTCATTTTAGTTGGAATGTTTAAACTATTTTCATTAAAATGATTATGAACACACCAATTACTTGTTTTCCACTTCCCTCATGTTCGTTCTTCACTGCCCATTCGCAGTCACTATTTTGCCTTGTGGGTTAGTAGAGAAGACTTTATAATTCAGTTTATGATCCAGCCTTCATTTGTACTAACCATACTAATATGCTTATAGTGTCTTAAGGTATTACTTTAGAGTCTTTGTAGCCAAGAATGACAGTGAACTTCTGAGCCTCCTGCCCTCCCCCTGAGATCGCGGCCATGCACTGTCATGCCCAGTGAACCTAGGGCACTTCATCACCCAAGCTATGTTCGCCAGCCCTCTATCTTACCTCTTTATCACACTCTGCCTTTGAGGGAGAACATACTACTTTCAAGCATATATGTTAGAAGTAAGGTGCTTGCCAAGCATGTGTGAAGGCCTGTGCTTGATTTCCAGCACCCATACAAAAGCCCACTTTACCACTTTGTTTTTAATATAAAAAGTTTACAATCATATACAGTAGTGGATACGTATGCTCTCAGCACTTAGGGTGTCAGCAGCATGAAGACCTGAGTTCAAGGCCAAGATAAATCCCTGGTACACCATCCCCCCCAAAGCATATAGGTATATATGCCTATGTACTAAATGTTTCTGTCGTCCCTCTCCTGTATTTGTGCTATTTGTCAAATGAGAGCAAAATAATAAATACTTTTGCTTTAAAGACTTCTTGCTGGGTTTTGTTATTTTAAGACTTACGTGTTTATGTATAACTGTTTTTTGTCTGCATGTACATTTGCAGAAGAGGGCATCAGATCCTCTGGAACTACAGTTACGGAGGAGTTGAGGGGCGCCATATGGGTGCTGGCTGGGAATTGAACACAGGACCTATGGAAGAGCAGCCAGTTCTCTTAACTGCTGAGCCATCTTTCCAACCCCTCTTTTCTTGAGACAAAATCTTCATATGTAGGTCCGACTGGACTGGCCCTCACTATGTAGACCAGACTGGCCTTATACTTGTTGGAATCTTTCTGCATTTGCCTCCAGACAGTGGGATTTCAGGTGTGCACTACCATAAAAAGCTTTAAACAGAATATTTTAAAAGTTTAATTTTTAAAAATAAGTTACTGGGAGCTGGAGAGAAGGCAGAGGGCCAGGGTTCAACTCCTATCACTCACATAGTGCCTCTCAACTCCCTCCGGGTAACCCAGTTCCAGATCTAACACTTTTGGCCTCCCAACAGTGCCAGGCACAAAGGTGGTACACTTACATGAAGGCAAGACACCCATATACATAAATGAGTAAACCTTTTAAAAGAAATAAAAAGTATTGTGCTTACCCACATATTTACCAGTTCTGGTATCTGTGTATATTTGTGTGGATATTGATTAATAACTGATATAACACCTCTTGCATTTAAAAAAAATAAAGACAGGATCTGCCTGCTTCTGCCTCCAGAGTATCACCACACAGGTTTAAAAAAAAAAAAATTAAGTATCTGTATTGAAGATAAAGTGCTTACCTTACAAACACGAAAACCTGAGAACCCATGTCTAAAAACAAAAACAGATGTGTACTTGTGGGATAATCTTTTTGTACACTGTGAAAATGTATCTTTGCAAAGGTGCTCTCTGAATGCTATGATAAAGAGCTGAATGGCCAATAGCTAAGCAGGGGAGGATAGGTGGGATTTTCAGGGAGACACAGGAAGATGAGGAATCTAGGCATGGGAATTTACAGCAAATCAGACATGCTGTACTGAGGAAAGGTAAAAGCTATGAGGCAGAATGTAGATTAATATAGCAGGTTAATTTGAGTTATATGAGCCAATGGTAAGAAAGCCTACACTAAAGGTCAAGTTTTCATAATTAAAATAAGTCTCCACGTCATTATTTGTGGCTGTCAGTTCAAGAAAGTCCGATGAGAAAATTTGCTGCAAGTACTTACAATTGTAGCATCGGGGGTTAGGGAAATGGAGACAGACCTTACCAGCCAGCCTTATCCTACTTTGCTTGGAGTGGGCAGAGAGGAAAAGGAGGAAGAGGAGAAGCTGATGCCTAATGAATGATGCTTGGAGGTTGTTTTCTGGCTTCTTCATACAATCAAATATCCCAAAACATTCATCTCTGACCTCATGATGTGAAGGTATCCATAGACAACAGGGCCAATGTTCCAACCAGACTTCTTATTTGAGAAACAGAGTTTCCTTTGTGTAGTCAGGGTTGGCCTAAAATGTAGTTTTCCTGCCTGAGCCTGATAGTTTGGGGTTATAGATGTGTGCTACCATGCTGGGCTTCCAAAGTATAGGTTACTAGAATGGATACTTGCCTAGGTTTGGCTGCTGGGCTGTTTGGGAACTTCCAAAGCTAAAAGAATTGAAAACTAACTCTAAAATAAAGGAAATAGGGGTGAGGTGGGGCTGAGAACTTTCTGGTCTCAGAGGCCCTGTATAACAGGATGACTCAACAAACAGTCTGTGTTGCTTTGCCTAAAACATAAAAAGGGTCAAGGGCAAAAAAAAAAAAAAAAAAAAAAAAAAAAAAAAAAAGCACCCTGCCAGGGCTGTCTATCTCTTGCTGGAAAGATTGAGTGAGGAATTGGTTACACAGGATTGTCCAGTGGGGAGCCCAGGATCCCAGATGATAAGAGCTTCTAAATTGGTATCTCCGGTAATGTCCCATTGCCTCTGGAGCACTGTAATGAAGCAGTCCAAGGTGTTCATGAAACTAGAGTTTTGGTTTTTCAGGCCCAGTGGTGGAGAGGGTTCTTTGCTTAGTTAGCAGTCTACAGTAACAGTAGTAATTGCTACAGGGACTCAAGGACACAGAGAAACCATGAAGACACTCAAGTCTGGGGTCTTTAATTTGGAATGAAATAAAGGCAGAAGTAAACTAATCCAGGAAAAGCTAGCCCATCACTACTGTACACCAGAATGTATAACAATCCCCATCTCTTGGGCTTCCTGGAGTAAAACTTGAAAAAATAATCACATGGAATTGAGAACAAGGTAGCTGTGGGAACAGTAGCACCCAGACTGGAGGATTATCTGTGTAATCATTTAATGTGGGTGTTATTAATGTCACTGTCGCTACTTGCAGTCTCTCAGCTTCTTAGTCTTACCTTCCCCCTCTGTACAATTTCTGCTGACTTTTAGTATGCGGGGAATAGTCTATCCCACCAGCCAGCTCCCAAATAGCCACACAGAGACTTATTGTTCATTATACATACTCAACTGATAGCTTAGGTGTTGTAGAATATTATTTTAAGATGTGTTACATTTGTTTATGCTGTGGAACAGTTGTTTTAATGATGCAAAGATGTGTTGCATTCTTTTATGTGGCACTTGTTCAACTCTGTGATGCTGTATTACTTTGCCTGTCTAAAACACCTGATTGGTCTAATAAAGAGCTGAATGATCAATAGCAAGGCAAGAAAAGATAGGTAAGGCTGGAAGGCAGAGAGAATAAATAGGAGAAAAAGAATCTGGGAAGAGGAAATCTAGGATTGAGAGAAGGAGTGGGGGGGGGGGGAACTCCAGGGACCAGCCACCCAGCTACACAGCTGACCACAGAGTAAGAAGTAAACAAAGGTATATAGGATAAAGATAAAAGCTCAGAGGCAAAAGATAGATGGGATAATTTAAGGAAAGCTGGCTAGAAACAAGCCAATCAAAGGCTAGACATTCATAAGAAAGAATATGACTTTGTGTATGTATTTATTTGGGAGCTGGGTGGCGCCCCCCCAAAAAAAGCCAAAGAGCAAAGAGTAAAAAACAATCAACAACACTTAGGCTTGTTTCTACCTAGCTCTTACAGCTTAAATTAACCCATTTTCCTTAATTTACTTGCTGCCACGTGGCCCATGGCTTGTTACATCCTCTTATACATGTCCTGCTTCCTCTGTGTCTGGTTGGCAACTCTGCCCTTCTTCATCCCAGAGAGCTTTCTCCCTGTCCATAAGTCCTGCCTAACCTCTTCCTGCCTAGCTATTGGCCATTTAGCCTTTATTAAATTTCACACACATCCTCATAGTGTACATAAGAATTGTCCCATAATATTGTTTCCCAAAAGCAGCATGCATTAACTCTTTTAATGCCCATCATCACTTTTTTTTTTTTTTTTTTTTTTTTTTTTTTGCCTTTCTAAAGCTGTGGCACTACATCCAGCTAAGTACGTTTTATGTAAGTCCATTTCACAAGTTGGCTTCATTTTAGTGGGTGGTAACCCCTGATTCAAATGGCTGTTGCTAGAGAGTCAGAATCACATGAAACAAAACACCATCACCCAAAGAGGCCTCCTCAGCTGAGGTCTGTGGGGACAGTCTAAGCTTAGGCAGTGGATCTGGGGTCAAATATTAATTATTAATGTGGATATGAGATAGTTACTGAACCGCTTCAGGAAAAAGAAAAACAGGCCTTACTATATTCAGTTAATAGAAAGGAGTTTTATTTATTTGGGGCCTCACATATCCCAGTGTTTCTAAAAATCCTTCCCTGGGGGAGATAAGGTCCCAATGACAAACAGGCACCATTCCATCAAAGGTCACCCTAGAAAACCAATGAGTTTATTCAGCTTCCACACATAGCATTGGTGGGGGGATATGGGCAGGAGCATATGTGACATTAAAACAGCCACACTGGAAGTCTGCACTCAGCATGGATGGTGATGCTCTCATGGCTGCACAGTTGGAGTCTCCTCCCCTAGACCATTCCTGCCTACATTACATACTCCACTCCTCCTGGAAGCCAGAATTAGGGCAGAATTACAAACAACTGATTGGTAAAGATGCCTAGCTACTCAGGTGGGAGTCCCATTCCTCCCTGTGAACCTAGGAGGGAACATCAGCAAGTTCAGCTGTGATAACCTTTCGCAAGCAAACATGGCTGATCTGATAAAGATGGAGGCTTCAAGGATAGTCCTGTACAATACCCAGGCTGGCTTCAAAGTTTCTATGGTGCCAAGGATAATCTTGAACTTTGGGTCCTGCTTTCAACTCCCAAGTGCTGGGATAACAGCTGTATGCCAGCACACCTGATTCTATGTGGTGCTGGGGAACAATCCCAGGGCTAGGTGCTGCTAGTCAAGTACTCTACTGACTGAGCTACATCCTCAGGCCCAGTCACGTATTTTTTGAAACAGGATCCCATCTTGCCCAAAGTAGTCTTGATCTCCCAACTCCTCCTGCCTTGCCTCTAGGTACTGGGATTACAAGTACATACCACCCCAAATCTTTGTAAGATTATTGGGGTGAGGTCTTCTGAGTTAGTGGGTTAGGGATGTTTTTAGAACTTTAACTGGTTGCTTTATTATATTAAGATTGTCACAACGTAGGGAATAAGGCCAGTCACAAAAGATCAAATATTTTGTATGATTCCTCTTTTATTTGCCAGATAGGCAAATTCATAAGGAAAGTAGATAGGGTGCTACACTTGGTGGCATATGCCTTTAACCCCAGCACTCAAGAGGCACAGCATGGCAAATCTTTGTGGGTACAAGGCTAACCTGGTTACATAGTGAGTTTCAGGCCAGCAGGGGCTACACAGTAAGATCCTATCTTTAAAAAAAAAAAGTTAAAAAATAATAAGAAAGTACACTGGTGGCTACCTAGGGTAAGAATTGGGGGAAATGCTGGGTATGGTGGCACACACCTTTAAACTACAGCAAGTGGAAGGCAGGGGCAGGCAGATCTATGTAAGTTTGAGGCCAGCCTGATTTACAGAGTGGGTTGCAGGGCAACCAGAGCTACATAGTGAGACCCTGGCTCAAGAAAACAAAAACAAAATAGATAATAAAAAGGATAGGGGAAAGCAAGGCAGGACTGATGATGGATATGGGGGCTCTTATTTGGGTGGCAAAAATGTCCTACAATTGCTTTGATGGCAGCACAATTCTGTGAACCTATTAAAAGCCGTTGAACTGTATACTTTAGATGAAGTGGATGGTCTTTGAAGTATATTTCAATAAAGTTGTTGAAAAGCCAATAGCTTCTTTTTAACTTACGCTGCTGAGCTCAAACTGAACCTTACACTTGCTAAGCAAGCACACTACCTCTGAGCTACATCCCCAGCCCCTGAAGCCTTATCAGTGTCTTGACACGTCACACTGTTTCTGGAAATGCTATAACCATAAAAGAAAGAAAATGGTCTGGATCATCTACTATACCATGTCGTTTTGCCTGTGTACTATAAGGAGCTAACTAGGAAATCCAATTAAGATGGGGCTGGAGAGATGGCTCAGTCATCGAGAGCACTGGCTACACTTTCAGAGAACCTGGATTGGTTGCCAGCACCCATGTCAGATGGCTGACAACCACTGGTAACTCTAGGTCCAGGAGAAGCCTCCAACCTCTGCAGGCATTTGCACTCAGGTGCCTTAGGCAGGCAAGGTGAAACAAATGCAGCACATCTTTATATAATTAAACAGATGCAGTACAAACAAATGTAACACACCTTTACATCATTAACAAAGGCAACACAAACACATGTAACACATCTTTGCCTAGTTAAGTAATATTCCACAACATCTAAGTTTCTGAAATGAGCAATGATATAAGTGGATTTAGCTAGAATTGTGGCTTATAGTAACATATTTGGATATGTCTAAGCTGGAAAGATTTCTGGATGCTGGAGAGATGGCTCAGGGCTCAGGACTGTGAGTCCTACTCTTGCTGAGGCCAGAGTTCTGTTCCCAGCACCCATATGGCAGCTTGCAACAGTTATATTAGTCTAAAGTCACAGAACTTACAGAATGAATCTCTCTTTCTCTCTCCCTCTCTCAATACATAGAATAATTTTATTGGGCTGACTTTTGTTCTGTTTTTGTCTTTGTTTGAAACAGGGTTTCTCTGTATTGTTTTTGGAGGTTGTCCTGGAACTTGCTCTGTAGACCAGGCTGCCCTCAAACTCACAGAGATCTGCCTGCCTCTGCTTCCCAAGTGCTGGGATTAAAGACGAGTGCCACCAACACTCTTATTGGTATGACTTATAGGCTTCAGTTCAACTAATCCAACAATGGCTAGCTGTGAATGGAGAGTCCAAGTATCTAATAGTTGCTTAGTTCCATGAAGCTGGGTGTCTCAGCTGGTCTTCTGTATGTGATGGATTTCCGAAGAAGTAGACATCAGTGCCAGTAAAGGAATGGATGTGCTGACAAGGCCAGGGCAAGCAGGCAAAGAACGAACCCTTCCTTCTTCTACTGTCAGAGGCTGTGGTTCAGATTAAATGTGTGTCATTCCATCTTAAGATCCAGATTAAAGGTGTGTGTCTTCCTGCTTCAAGATCCAGGGTCACAAGTGTGCCCTCCATTTCTGGATTGTAGCTCATTCCAGATATAGTCACAATGAATACCAAGAATAGCCATCACAGTTGTTAATACCAGTATCAGGGATCTGATGCCCTCTCCTGGCCTCCTTGGCACAAGTCACCCACATGGCGCACAGACATACATGCAGGCAAAACATTCATGCACATTAAATAAATATTTTTTAGAAAGTTTCATCATGGCATTTTGGTAGGAAATAGCTTAATCAAACTTTTAGTTTATTATGCTAGATTTAAGTACCAAAGATGGTTTGTTACTTATTTTTTTTGTTTTGTTTTTTAGTACAAGAGAGTGCATGGTAGGTATGCACTCTAGCTCTGAGCTATAGCCCTAGCTCTTTCTTTTCTTTCTTTCTTTCTTTCTTCCTTTTTTTTTTTTTTGAGACCCTATTCACAATAAATTAAAGAAACAAATGTTTAACAGCACTCAACATCAAAAAATTTTAAAACATCTACATATCAAGTTCCAGGCTTACATATATAAAGAGACCCTGCCTCATTTTTTTTTTAATTATAAAATAAAATGTGGGAACTGGAGAAAGAGAGTTGGCCAGTTGAGAACACTGGCTGCATCCAGAGGAAGAGTCCTATTCCTAGTACCCACATGGCCCTTCCTCCAGTTCCAGATAGATAAGACGCCCTCTCCTGGCCATCTATGGCACTACACACACAGATGCACAGGCATTCATTCATGAAAACACTCATACACATAAAATATAAAATACAAAAAGAAGAAAAGTGAACATATAAGCTATCTATTACTCCAAGCCATAGTAAATGTAATTCCCACAACTACAATAAAAACAGCCTCTCTGATACTGTCCTTTCTGGCTTCCTGCACCATAGTCTGTATTCACAGTTTTTCTGAAGCACCCGGAGACACGACTATCAGGTTAATGTCTTCAAGAACACCTCAGCTAGAAATGTTGCTGCAAATGCCTGAAAATGCCTCCCTTCAAACAGAAGGTGATCAGGAGAGGTAGCACTGCTCATGAGCTCATCTGGGGCAAGAGATCTGGTAAGACACTGTCATCTAACGAGAAGGCGCAAAGGGCTGCCATCTCCACTCAGAAGGCACTCAGGACACATCACAATCTGTCTGCCCAAAACAGAAAATAGTTTAATTTCCCAAATTTTATTAAAAGTGGACTTTGTCGTCAGATCTCTTATTGCAAAGATGAAACCTCACAACATGCCAATAAAAGTTTGCTGTAATAACAAGCTTTGAATGAATATACATTTTTGTAGTTATAGAACTTGAGAAGTTTTGTTATTAAAAATTGATATTTTCTTTATTCTGTGAGTCATAGGCAAACATTTTCCCACAAAAATCCTTAAAATGATACCTGTGGCAGAGCACATGCTTATACTCACAGAACTCAGGATGCTGCAGCAGGAGGATCGGGAGTTTAAAGCTAACCTGGGCTACATATCCAATTCCAGACTAACCTCAGAAATATAGTAATGTAAAGGTGACTTATAGATTGTTACGTGAAGGAGAGATGAAGAAGGGATGGATAGTCTGAAAAATTCTAAAAACAGTTACAAGTATACTTCTCAAAATCTTTATTGTTTGGCACTCTTTTGATGTAAAAGCTGCCATTGCTCCACCCAGACCTTCCAGGGTTCTTATTTTTCTATTTAAAAGAATGAAAGGCAACTTCCCAAACAGCCTTAGTAGTCGCATGGAAAGCTCAAACTAAAATGAAGGTTTCAAGTGTGTTCTATTACACATTCAGGAGCATTTGGTTATGGCCACGATGACTGGATATACTTTAAGCTTCTCCTTAGGTAGCTCTTTTGATTTTAGAGAGTGCTGAGCTGAACGCCTGGGAGCAGAACGTGTCTATGGGGCATTCCTTTTCAGTTGAAAGTATTTCACCATTAACAGCATCGGACACAACCAACACACCCTAAATATAGCATCAGCCCTTAGCTTTTCTTTGGCAATGGTTTCTCTGTGTATTTTGCATAAACAGAGTTATCACTCTTCTTGGGCAATGGAGGTAAAATACAACTCTTTTGTTGGTTGTTTAGGTTCATGAGAGTTAAACAAATGTGTAACCAGTGGTACAGAAGTTCAATGACAAGGTTGCTGAATTTCCATACTTCCATTCGAGAATGATCTGCATCAAGAAAAAGAAAGGTTGGCATAGATAATATTGTACTTTAGTTATTAAGAAATAAATTAAAATATGATTAAAATTTACACACAATGTGTGGAATCTTGTATGTTTTTGGGTATAACTCTTAAAACTTAAAAAAAACTTGTAGGGTTTATGAATTCATAAAGATATAGTAAAAGGAAGCCAGGCAGTGATGGTGCACACCTTTAATGCCAGACCTCAGGAGGCAAAGGCAGGCAATTCTCTGAGTTCAAGACCACCCTGGTGTACAGAGCAAGTTCCAGAATTGCCAGAACCACACAGAGAAACCCTGTCTGGGAAAACCAAAAAGACAAACAAACAAAAAAGATATAGTAAAAGGAATAACTCAATAATGAAATGATAAGCACCAAATTCGTGATTGCATTATGAGAAAAGAGAATGGGACCAGAAGAGGAAGGAGGTTTTGACTGATCCTAATTACAGTTCATATATTTAAAATCATCAGACTCAAATGGGCATGGTGATATCCCTGTAATCCCACCTGCCTGGCAGGCTGAAGCAGGAAGATTGCTAGTTTGAGGTTAGTCTAGGCTAGATAATGATTATGAGCCAGCCTTGGCAACTAATGAGATCCTGCTGTAAACTAAACATTGAAAAGGGCCGAGGATGTAGCTAAGTGGTAGAGCACCTGCCTAGCACATACGAAGTCCTAGGTCACTTCCCAGTATTGCAAAACAAAGTAAAAGGAACCCCTAACTCAAACAAGGCATTTTAAGGTTGGGTATAAGATATTATTTCATAATGAATACACAGTGCTTATTATTTATACTATATTTGAAATGTTATTTAATTAAAATTTGTTTCAAGATACGTAGTTACTGCCCACTATTGAAAACTGTTCACTGTCATTCCTGATGGTTCCCAGGAGCCAATGACTAATATTTAGAAAAAAATGGTCCAATGGAAAGAATACCTTAGAGTTGAATAGGCCTGAGTTCTGATTTTGGCTCTATCCCAACTAATTTTGTGACCTAATCATATTTACTTGCTCTGAGTCTGTCTATCTTTGTAAAACAGTAACAATACTTTAGGATTATCATGAGGGTAAACGAGAAAATCACAAAAGAACCTTCCTCTTTCCAGTACCTTCCACCACAGATTGAGTTTATTCATCATTGTTGTTCCTAGTCTAACTCAGTGTGGACCCAGATAAAGATCTGCTGGTTTGAATTGAACAAACCATTATGCACACATATAAAACTGTGTGAGTCTGTTATATATCACTATCAAGGATATCTTATCCATGATCTTAATTATCTACTAGAGTTTTAAAACATTTTTTATCACATTTATCATTGATGTGTGTGTGTGTGTGCGCGTGCGTGCGTGCGTGCGCGCGCGCCCACACACCCACGCCCATGCATATGTGCCATATTATGCATGTGTAGATCAGAGGACAAACGTGCAGAAGTTCTCTACTTCCAACATGTGTGACCCAGTATCAAACCTAGGTTTCCAGGCTTGTTAACATGAACCCTTACTCACTGAGCCATCTTTCGCACAGACCCCAGAACATATATTATTTCCTTGTCTTCCACCAATACAAGGAGCAAGTTTCCCTGAATTGGGCTTGGTTTTTATTATTGTTTGGAAGGCACCTCCACAAGCTAAGGTACAGTATATAACAGGGAAGGCTCATGCAATGAGGAAATATTCACAAGTCTTCATTTTTATGTGAAGCTTACTTTAAAACATGTGGATGCAATTAATTTTATAATGTTCTCTTTTCATACATCCCCCACAAGCACTGTTTATCCTCATTCAATTGTAAGTGTTCAATAAATGTTGAATTGAAATAACATTAAATGAAGGAATAATTTAATTTCTTTATTTCAAGTCCTAAAAATTTTTCCAGATGACAGCTCAATAATATTAGTGACAATTATGAATAAAAACGAGGACAGATGCTAGTCATGAGGACACATTAGAAATATCTGATTCATCTCACTTTATGGGTAATTCTAGACCAATAAAAATACCAACTTAAAACTTTGAGGGCACATTTGTTACCATTGATCGCTCTTTGTGCTAATTAGCTCCCTGGAAACTTTACAAAGATATATTACAGATTTCCAAAGATTACTCTAATTATCTTAATATTCCAATGTTATGAATCTAAATTAAATAAAAGCAAGGTTCATCTCAGGACACTCCTAGTACCTACCCCCAGCTAATTTTCTGAGATGAACAGCTCCCCACAGCTTGGTTCTGTGTTTCCCAAATCCTGGATGAGGGCTCAGTTCCATCAATGGCTGAGCCTCCTCCCAATGTGCAGACCTATCGCAACCATCATTAAACCAGTCACTATCTCCGTGGTGATTCAAGGACAGGAGGATGGAGAGAGAGGTTGTTCCCTTTCACAAGTCCCTGTTTTATTGTTACCAGGGACAAAAGCTGCGAACCTGTCTGGAAGGTAGTTCCTGTTTCTCTGTCATTTCCAGAGATGGATGTATTCACAGGTGCCCCTTGGTCCTCCAAGGAAGCCTCCTGCAGCGATTGGGACGTTATCATGGGCTCCACTGCCCTCTTGCGGTAGACAGGTGCCCGATCGTCACAGGTTGGCACACTGCCCACACCCACACTCGACGGCAATTCTCAAGAGGAGTCTACTTTGATTTCTTCTTTGAATCTATGAAATTATGAACATTTTGATTTGCCTTATCAAGGCTTACAGCGATTTTTAAACTGTATTTAAGTTATAAGGACTTCTGGGTAAGCCTTTGAATATGCACACGGATGTATCCAGAAAGCTTTTATAGTTGTATTTTTAGGTTCCATTTTAATCAAACTTTTAATTATACAGGGAGTTCATTATGCTGGAAACATAAGACTATAAAAAGGATGTTTTTAAATTAAACCTCAATTTGTGGATCTCTGCTTTAACCCTGGATTAATTAAGCCAAATCCTCCGGGAAGCATAGACAATTAGTAAAATCAGGCAAAGCAAAAAGAATGAAGTATTTAACTTCAGGTTCAAAAGCTGAAGTGCTTCCTTCAGCTGCCAACTAAGGCAGGACCAGCAGTATTTCTGGAATATTTTCCCTTTCCATCAGCTCCTTTAGCTTGAATTCCCTACGTCATTTTAAAACAAAAAACTGAGATTTCCCCTTCCTTCAACACTGCTCCTTTCCTGTCTGCCTCTGGGATGACAGTCAGTCAACAGTGACATATCAAATGTCCAGCCACCACCACAAAGGTCTTCTGCCTAAGTAAGAATATAGCTGAAATTTGCATGCACACTGGACAGACTTTCAGCTGTAATGCTAAGTGACTACATTTTTCTGGTTTATTACGGCTGAGGTGGAAGCTTGTTCCCAGGAGAAACAAGTTATTGTAAGCACACAGTTCAGCTCCCGTTGTGAGCACAGCTGCTGTACAATAGCACACACTTCATCACAATGTAGCCCTGGATCAGTTGTGTGCATTTTGGTCAGTGTGAATTTTTAAATAGCATTTTTATTGGTTATTTGGGAATTTCACACCATGAACCCTAGCACACTCACTTCCCATTCCTCTCAGGTCTGTCCACCCTCACCCAAAAAAGAAGAAAAAGAAAAACAAACAAACAAACAGACAAAAAAACAAGTCCAATTTGTGTTGTCATATATTCACTGGAGCATGGTTAAACTCCCACTGGCCTTAAAGAAAACAGAGTTCCCCACCCCACCCCACCCCAGAAGCCATCAGTTGTGGAGAGCTATGCTTCAGCAATCTTATCACAAGCTTAAAGAGTTCTCTTTGATGGCTTTCTGCTTAGGCTACAACTTTTTGTGGGGGTGGGGTAGGGTAGGGTAGGAGTTGTCACAGAAACTGTCTATGTCCCTCTTTCTCAACTGTGAGTCTGCTGAGAGCTACAATGACGTCTCTGGCCCATGCTGTGGCAGAGGGCATGTTGATATCTATACTGCCCCTGGAGAGCATGCTGAGGTCCATGGCACATGTTGACACTGGAGAAGACCATGCCAATGTCCAGTGATTTTTTTGCTGTCACCAGAAACTATGTGTGAACCCATGAACCATGCTCCCACTGACTAAGTGCAAGAAAGCTACTTTTGCGGTGGTATTGACTCATAGTTCACTCTGTTGTGTGGTTACTAATTACTCTTCTTCAGATTTATAATAAAAAGAAACAAGCTGAGAAAGGAAAAATACAAAATGTACAATTTGAGGAGAAAAGGAGAACAAAAAAAATGGAATGGAGTTAAATTCTGTGCTCTAGGAAATAAACACATTAAGAAATAGAATAAAGGGAGTGGTAACCTCAGGATAAGATCCCACACAGTTAAATTTTCAACTTGTGAAAACAGATTAAGGGAGAAGTTTGGAGCCCCATGTGATGGTACACATGTTTAATCTCAGCATTATAGAGAAAGAGGCGAGTGGGTCTCTAAACTTGTCTATAGATCAAATTCCAAGATGGTCAGACTTAGTCAGTGAAGGAAACAATGGGAAACAGAATGCTGGGGTCCATGTTCCAGCCTCAGCAAAAGCAGCACAACTTGGCAGCTTCAGTCATGTATTTCAGCTCTAGAGTCAAGGATAGAAGAAAGGGGTTATGGAATCTTCCTCCATGACCAAGGAAAGCCACTGAGGCCAGGCTCAAGAGAAAAAAAGTCTGTTGCAGCCAATAAAGCTTAAAGGAGTGGGAGATTTAAGGAGCATTTTGACATCAGACATGAAGATGCAGAATTTAGAGTTAGCCCAGTGTTTTTCTTTAGTCCAATATTTCCTCGTTATACTCCCTTCCCTTTGTTTTGAAACAGTAGTGTATATCTGGTTCCACTATATATTGGAAGTATATGATCTGGTTTGTTTGTTTGTTTTTTGTTTTTGTTTTTTGTTGTTGTTTTTTTTTTTTGATTTTATAGGGGATTACCGTTAAAGGGACTGCATGAATCTCAGAGGAGACTTTGAAGTTTGGACTTCAAAACATGGTTGAGTGTGACAGACTATGGGGACTTTAACTGTTAAAAACTTATGGCGGCCAGGTAGTTTGAATGTAACTGTCCCACAAAAACTCTTTGAGAGTGGTGCCATTAGGATGTGTGACTTTGTTGGAGGAAGTGTGTCATTGTGGGGGTGGGCTTTGAGGTCTTCTATGCTCAAATATGTCCAGTGTCTCAGACTACTTCATTTTGCCTGCAGGTCAAGACATAGAACTCTCAGCAACTTCTCCAGCATCATTTTTGCCTGCATGCCACCATGTTCCACCATGATGGTAATGGATTAAACATCTGAAATGTAAGCCACCCCAATTAAATGTGTTTTCTTTAGAAGAGTTGTCATGGTCATGGTATCTCTTCACAGCAATAGAAACCCTAAGACATCATATATTGGCCAACAAATATCAATTTTATATCCCCACCTAGAGCTTTCTCCAAAAGCTCAGAGTTGTTTTTCTAGCCACCTACTCACACCTCTGCTCACATGCCTGATACTCAACACCTCAGCAAGCTAAACATGAGTGCTTTAAAAATATTAACTAAACAGAGAGCTACCATATGACCTAGTAATTTCATTCCTAAGGTCTATGCCCAGGAGAACATAATATGCACATTCAAAAACAAAAACACCTGTAAACAAATTTCCTGGCAACACATACCCAAGAGCCAAAACCAAAAATCCCAGAGGCCCATGAATTGATAAATG
Organism: Phodopus roborovskii; assembly: GCF_943737965.1. Lineage (NCBI taxonomy): Eukaryota > Metazoa > Chordata > Mammalia > Rodentia > Cricetidae > Phodopus > Phodopus roborovskii. The sequence continues at coordinate 5,660,771 of NW_026126407.1, read as the reverse complement.
GATAAATGAAATATAGCTTAGCAATACCTAGATAATTCAGCTATAAGAAAGGAATGAACAACTAATATACACTAAAATGTAAAAGAGCCCTGAAAATACTACGGTGAATAAAAGAAACCAAACACAAAAGGCCACCTATTATGTAATCCCATTTCTAGCAAAGTCTGGATGGATGAACCCAAACAGACAGTTGCTAGGGGATAGAGTAAGAAAAGAGAGGGAGTGAATCCATCCAAACAGGACTACAGCTATTTTTGAAAAGGTCATAAAATTAGATAGTGATGATGATTGTACAACTTGGTGTATTATTGAAATCAATGAGCTGTGTATTTCAGAAGTGTGTGATGTGTGAGTTCTGTTTCTCTCTCTCTCTCTTTTTTTTTTGAGACAGTAGTTTGCATACTCAGGCTGGCTTGAACTAACAAGTTTAACAAAAAGACTTGGAGATGACCTTGGTTTAAGAGTCCTCGGCTGATTCACAGCCAAGTATTGGGCTGCAGCTCTGGGAAGTCCACTTAAAGAGAGGGAGGAGGATTAAATGAGCAGGGGGTTGTCAAGATCATGACAGGGAAACCCACATAGACAGCCGACCTGAGCTCAGGGACCTCACAGACTCTGGGATGACAGCTGGGGAGCCTGCATGGGACTGAACTATGCCCTCTGCATGTGGGTGCCAGTTGGACGTCTTGGTCTGTTTGTGTGGCCCCTGGCAGTGGGACCAGGATCTGTCCCTGGTGCATGAGCTGGTGTTTTAGAGCCCATTCCCTGTGG